>NC_142250.1:24369291-24691791 GCF_052056855.1 Sturnus vulgaris | reverse complement strand
CCTGCTGAGAGCGGCCATGGTAGTGTGGTGCTGGGATTGATATAGGTGGGTTCATAGGAGCCCCAGAGAGCTGGGAGAGGTGCTCATCCCACTTTGGCCTGCAGCACCTGCAGGTTTGGGGCTCCCTCACTCTCACCACACTTTCTCTGCTCTTTTACACACTCCTTATCCCAAATCCCTGCTTGCCTGCTTGCAAATAAGCCCTGGAGGTCAGACAGTGGTTGTGTATCCTTTAAATCTGTGCTTGTACAGCTGAGAGCCTGTGTTAATGCCCCTGTTCCCTCTTACAGCCACTGCTGCAGTTACTGTGTGTGCTTGGGTTTGCATTTGGCAGTCCTCTAATGTCATCCTGTAGTCCAGTGCCTGCAGCTGGGAGTAAACATGCAGTGAACATCCTGTTGGTGCCTCTAGTCTGGACACCTGCTCCACTCACCTCACAAACCAGGTGCTGCAAGTGCTTTCTGACTCCTCTCAGAAAAAGACCTGGAGTTGTGACATGCTACAGGAACCAGGCTTGGAGATTAAGGGACCATTGGTCTGCAGCTTGGCAATAGCAGAGAATTAATGAAAAAAATTACATAGGATCTAGAAAAATAGATGTGAACTTGGGGAAGTAAAAACCCAAGGCAAAACAAAACAGAAAGGCCCCAACCAAAACCACACAAAAAATACAACCGCAATTTTTCTGTCAATCTAGGAAAATTCCCTCCTGACCCTAATCTGGCAATAGCGTTAAGCCTAATGTGTGAGCAGACCTCTGAGACTGTAATGCTAGGAACACCAATGCATGAGACTTAGAGCCTGCCTTCAGTTTCCCAAAGGAAGGAAAACCTCAGTACCTTTAGAAGCAAATTAAGAGGGAAACTATATTCTTCATCATTACAATGACCAGCAAGAACCCAGAAGCCTGGGGTAAAGGAACACCTCCTCCAAACACCCTTAGCACTGCTGACTCCTTGGGCAGCCCGGATCTGTATCCCAGGCTGAGCCGCCCATTTCTAGGGCTCCTTCACTTACAAATTAATAGAGGGGATTCTATCAAACTGTGTGTTAAATTGATGCAGGTTTTTCTGCCTCATTACCCTTCTTGGAAGGCTAGTCCAGAACATCAATCCTGGCAGGGGTTTAAGCTCTCTAATTCACCATCTAAACTTATTAAATACTTATTGCCATTATTGTACATCTCACATATTTTCATAACAATTTTATGTATAATTTTTTTTCAGTGGTTCTTCAGAAATGCATCTGTCCCCTCTCAGCCCCTGTCTGGCCAGAACAAACCAAACATTTAGTAGATTCTTAATCAGCTTGTGTTTGTTTGTCTCAACATCCAAATAGTTTTTCTCTGTGCAGTGGAAATTTATCCTTCCTGGATGTAGAGCTGCAAGGATATTCTGGAGGAAGTCTCACAATGCCTTGTGCAATGGCAATAATGTTTCTGCTAAAAATAACTTGTCTGATGCATCCTAGCTTTGTGCCATTCCTTTTTCACAGAAGCATCATGCTGCTGCTTCATATTCATCCTTTAGTGCAGTAAGGTCTTTCTATTCCTTTGGAGCCTTCATTTCATCAGTTTGTAGCAAATGTCCTTGCTGCTGGTCCCCAAGTGTTTAATCTGCCCTTTCTGCCATTAAATTTCACCCTACTTCCCTCGTCCCCTAACAAGGTCAAGGTCCTCTTCTTCCCCTATGAGGAACTATTACTCTCAGCACTTGCAATACCTCCCAATCGTCTGCTCCCTCTGCATTTTGGGAGCTTGCACTTGGCTCTTCTGAAATTACCAATGGATTTACTAACCTGAATTTATTCTTAGAATCTGTGGTTAATATCTGTCCTGCAGCCTGGTCATGCTTGTATCTGATGCAGTTTGGCCAGTTTCTTCTGTATCTCCTCTCCAATCTTGGGACTGATCTTCACCTTTAGCAGCAGTTTCTCCTGGTTTGTAGTGCACCATCCTTTACTCTGAACTGAGTGCCTCAGTCTAACAAACTGGCAGCCTCATCTAAGGCTCCTGTTCCATTAGGTATCTCCTCACTCCCCAAGTTCCCCTCATCACCTTGACTGAAAGAGTGTAAAACCCACTTTTGGGGTTTGATTGCAGCTGGTTCATGTCTCTTCTCTCCTCACCTCTCTTCCTGCAGCACTACGTTTGGTATCTGCTCCTCCCTGCAGGTCTGTTCCCTGACTGATGGAGCAGGCTTACCATTCACTGAAGCTGTGTCTGGAATGATGTTGTGTTTTATGTTACACTGAATCAATATGGAAATCTGCTTTCTGTCTTGTCAGAGGATATCTGAGCACTGCTATTCTGGCACGGTTTCTGCCTGGCAGTATATTTCACTGTGAAATTAAAGACTCCTCTAATTCCACAGTTCCTATTCTTTATTCATCTTGTAGCCTTGAAGACAGCACAGTTTATTCTCAAGGCTACGTCTGGTGTATATGTAGCCAGCCCCTGAAAATAACTGTGCAGGGTCCTTTCTACCACCCTTTCATACACCTCCTTAGGACATATCTTATCCATGTCATTCCCTTTTATGTCCTTACAATGACCTGATTTACTAGCAGTGCTTCACGACTTCCTGCTCTCCTCCTACTGACCAGGTGCTGCCAGCCAGCTTCCACTCCTGCTTATCTCTGCGGCTTTGTTCCAGGCAGCACACTCTGCCTGTGCCAAGCGTTCCAACACATGCTGGGATGCACCGTCCTCTGGCTCAACACCTTTCCAGTATGCCAACAACCTGGCTTGCCTGATGTGGCCACAGCAAATGGCAAAACTCAGGGAAAAGTCTACAAAATCAGTAGCACAGGCTGTCACAAAATCTGAGAAGGAGAAAAAACTTGTACAAGGAATGGATGATGGAGATAAAGGACATGATGTTTCCAGTTTAACCTCAAAAGATTCTGGTTAGGTGATGACAGAGCCTTAGGAGATAACACTGGTAGGACAAATGGATTTAACACCTCTCAGCTTAATCCAAGGGACCCACAAGTCCGTGTGAAAATGCTAAACGAGGTAAATTGAGTGTGACTGGAAGGCTTAGTCAATGGGTGAGTTACAGGGTTGTGAAATTGTGTATGATATCAATATAGCATACAAGCTCTGTTCCCAGGTGAACTGGTGAGTATTAGAAACTGCATCTTCAAATAGCATATTTTTAGAGGCAGGAAGTATGTAGAGAAGTAGCAGAAAATACACTTTTTCAGTTACCAAGAGACAGTTGGAGCTTGTCCCTAAGTAAAACAGCTCTCCTTCAAGTACCTGGGTGTAAAGTGTTTCCTGAATCCCACTCATTCACTGGAGCAATGCTGCATAAGCTCAGGAAACAGGAATTTACCAGCTCTAGCCATGCAACCCAGAGTAGACATGCTTGATAGTGTCATTCATATGGCCTGGAGCACAACGTCTATCGCCCACCAAAGAACTTGTGAAGTGCATGAAAAACATGGATGGTGTGGTGCAATGACGATGTAGAGGCCAGGCAATGTCTGTGTATCAGAACTTCCAAAACCTGGGATTGCACTTAGTCGGTAGGCAAAGCACTTAATTTGTTATAAAAATGCACATTAAGCCAATAAGAGATGATCATGTTTGGGGAAACAACTGGTACAATGAATGAGGAACTACTTCAGGCTAAATTTGGGTTTTTATAGGCTTTGAAGCCTGGCTAAGGGACAGTTAGACTTTACTGTGGTCCATTTTCACCAGTGGACAAGAATGAGTTCTACTTACAATCTCATGTGAGTGAAGAGACCTGCAGGATGTATCTGCTCATGAATTTCAGCTGCCACTGGAGGAAGATGAATAAATCAGACTCCTCCGGATGCTGGTGGAGGCAGACTTCAGAGAAGGCAATGCTATTAATGGCCCAGATAAAAGGAACAGGTCAGAGCAGGACAGGATCTCTGGAGTGCCAATAGCAACCAGGGAAAGAGGGGACAGCAGCCAACACCACTTACTGCTATGGACAGCTGTTCTCTTAATCCCCATCTCTATCAACATCTCTAAACATCTCCATGTGATAGCAAGGTTGGTGAATCAGTAACCCCTCCCAGACCCACAAGCTGGGCTCAGTTTTGTCTTTGTATTCTCTCTCTCCTGGTGCTTTGACTAGTGGCTAATTCCTCAGACCTCAGAGCTTCCCATTTGACTATTCACTTCCAAGCTATTGATTAATGAAATGTAAGTTAACAAGGACTGAAACCTGGTCTGGGACCCTCAGCCACCACATTATTATTTCACCAATATTTCCCTCAGCATGCTGGAGAGAGGCAGTTACAAGGCTGGACCCAAACTTCAGTAGAAATTTTACATATACGCATTGCTTTTAAGCCACAGCTAAAAAAATGTTTGGATGTCCACAGCTGTGCTTGGTGATAGTAGCCTCTATTTAGGGTAATTTTTCTGCACTGTTCTTCCCTTAAAGCTCTGTGTTGGGCCCCTGAGTCCTTGTAGGCTTCCCCTACTCTGTTACTTTTTTTTTTTCCTAAATGTCATCTGTTCTACTGATTAACTGCGCCAGACTTGGGGTTATTTATTATTTCAGCTTGTTGTTAGGATACTTTCAGTGATGCCATATTTAAAGCTTTAAATGAAGGGTCTCAATGTCATTGCAAGTATTTGTCCTTTCATCAGCTACCTAAAAATTCTTCTTAATTACTCTGCTGACTTCTACACTTATTCCCTTTGGAAGGAGAATATGCTCATCTTCCTTTTAAATTACATTACATTGCAGTGTGCTTTTTTGTTGCTTTTTTCTCTCCTGCCATAATACTGGATTTGAGCACATTGTGTTCATAAAGACAAGGTGACTCTTCATTATTTCAAACTCCCTCCTATGTACTACTTGTGACTAAATCAAGAGTTCATCCTCTACTTGGTTCCTCTGAGTGGTCATTGTAAGAAATATCCATTTATGAGGGCTAAAAATGCAGTCTTTGCATGATTCTTTGACATGGTGTCTACCCAGTCTGTATGGAAGTAATTAATGTCTCCCATTATCATTATGTTTTCTCCCCTAACAACCTCTTAAGTCCTCCAGATACTTTTCATTCCACTATCCTAATCAGGTGGTCAGTAGGGTATTCTCTGTATCAAGGCATAATTGTTCTCTAGTAGTTTAAATAACGTCCCAGGTGTGGTTTTTTTACCCTCTTCCCCCCAGTCCTGGACAAATACTCTGCTACTAGCCTGAGTAATTTTCTGTGGCTTCATATCTTGAGCTGCTACTCTGGCAATTATTTTGCTACTGAAATGAAACAAAACCTTACATTGGCTTGGGTGGGTTTTTTTGTTTTGTTTCTTTTGTTGTTTTTTTAAAATAAAAATAATGTTTGATTTCTAGCTCTAGATTTTGCTCAATGAAAATGTCATCTTTCATCAGCTGTTCTTTCAGTTTGCTGAATGTATATTTGTAACTTGAAAGAAAACTTTCATCACCTTGGAGAAGGGTGAAGATATTTTCTAACTGCATGGGGTCCCCCACCTCTTCTGTAATGCAAGAAGCATTTTATGGTCATTGCTTGTAAAAATCAGCTTACTGTGTATGAAGACACTCAGCTTTTTTGCACCCATACTGTTCTTCCCAGGGTGATGGGAATGGTGACCATTCCCTGAATTCCTCAATCTCCATTCAGAAACTGCAGAGCATTTGCCTCTTTTCACTTCTCAATTATGAGAGCCAGCTTAGGCAGAACACAGTACACTGCATCAAGTAAGTCAGTGGTTTCATCTCTGAAAGGAACTTTAAAGTTCCTGATTAGTCATTTGTCACTGAGCCTCCAGCCCCTCCCTCATGCCTTCGAGGTGACCACAAACCTGGTGACCACAAACCTGTTTAACATTAAGCAGAGTTTGAGTGTGGCTCTTGAGTGCAGAACACGAAGCCATTTTGAGCACTGCCTTCATTCTTGTAGTGTATATACATGGAGAGAGAGGTCTTATGATGAGCAACTTTAAATTTCCAAACTCTTTGCATCCTTTATTTTGGGGACACTGCAGCTGTCGAGTTGCTGATGTGGAAAACTTGTAAGGTGCAATTGCTTGTTCCACTTGCCTGTCTCTTAGGATGCACCAAGCCTTCCCTGGAATTACCTGCATGCTTGGTTGAATTAATGTTTTGTTGTTTTCGGTTTCTACAGAATTTATAGTTTTATAGCTCCTTAATGAGCTGACACACGCAAAGATGCTGTTCAAATGTTCTAATGTGTGTGAGCGTGTGTGTGTGAGTGAGTGTGTGTGTGAGCGTGTGTGTGTGTCTGAGTGTGTGACAGTGTGTCTGAATGTGTGTGAATGTCTGAGTGAGTGTGTCTGTGTCTGAGTGTGTCTGAGTGTGTGCAAGCGTGTGTGAGTGTGTGTGTGAGAGTGTGTGAGTGTTTCTGAGTGTGTCTGAGTGTGTGTGAGTGTTCTAAAAGTCTGTTAATCACTCTGCTAAGAGCTTTGGAAGGATACTGCGGTTTGCCACCTTTCTTGTAAATTTCATAGAATCACAAAAAAGTTAATTAAGTTCCTATGAATTTCCTGACAGTCAGCAGTGGCACAGACAAAAAATAGCTGATCCTGTTCCCTTAAGTGGGGGAAAAGCAGAACCCAGCCATTATCTGTTCCTTTGGCAGCAAAACGGCTCAAGCATCATGCACATATATGATCAACAGTGCTGCCTCAAATGGATGTGTCCCACAGAGAATATACACCTTGTGTGTACCAAGGACAGTGGCACTGGAGCAAAGCATTTAGAGCATGAGAACTGTCTCAAGTCATGCTGCAGTCTCAAGTTAAACATGTTGCAGACAACTCGGCTATTGTCAACGAACAGCCTCTTGTCTGCCAGTGTCATCTCTTGCAGGATGTACTCATTGTGTCAAAACATGGCCCACAAAGTTTGCTTGGATGGAGTGATTTTTGGTGCTCAACAGATGCTGAATATGTTGTCAAAGGTTAATTTTGTGTTTCTTCCCACTGACCTGGGTATACTTTCCAAAGAGCAGTGTTTCCTTTTGCTGGACAGTCTCCTTGGCCTATGATCAGTCATTGCCTCCTCCATGATGTCACTTTCTACCTTGTTAGGTTTTATTTCAGTGTAGGCTCACACACATTTGTGTGAGCTCCTCCCTGCAGTGGGCATGGCACAAGCATTTGGACTTGGCTTTCATTATTTTAACTATGTAATCCAGTTTGCTGCAGGGAATAATCCTGTTCTGGCAAGAAAACTTAAGAGTTAGTATCTCTCTCTCTCATTGCTATAAATCATTTAACAAAGGTGATATATTGGAATTATGCCATATTCCTCAGAAGAAGGTATGTTTCTCCTTAACTTTTAGTGAGGTCTCATTTGTTTCTCTACTTGACAGGATGTAGTCTATTTGCTTCTGCTTGGCTGGGGCTTCTCAGAGGACTGGGTCACTCCATTCAAAAGCTTGCAGAGTCTGGATAGAAGCAGAGTTTGTGTGATACGATAAATAGACTTTGCTGATAATGGCTAGAGGCTTGCAAAATTTAATTTCTGCCTTTTTCTCACTTTTCTTTGTTCATACTTGTGGTTCAGTGCTTCCTTCCTGAGAGTGTTGTACCTCACATTTCCACTGGACAGGTATCCTTCTCACCTTCTGTGCTTCCTGCAATATCTCTCCACAGCAGGAGTTCTGCCTAATCTAGGCCCTCTCCAGTACATAAGGTGTTACCCTAGGGAGAAATCCCAACCTCCTGGTCTGGGGCCCACAACAAGGGCTGACTGAAGCCAAGGAAGCTACAACACGTCCACAGACTCTTTTGTACCCTGTCTCTCTGAGGGGTCCATCACTGACCTGTAGGTTTGCGTGCACTTGGCAATGTGCTGCTGCCTGGAGCAGATTGACAGAAAAGGTTTTGCTGAAATATCCACTGAAGAAAGAGGATAGTCCAAGGCTGCTTGTGCAAGTCTCACTTGACTGCAGCTGGCAATAAAATTCAGACATCATTCAGACATCTGCTGTGCTGATGGAGAAGGTCTTATGTTCAGAATGGCATTGCCTTGAATACCAGCCACAAAGGAACCAGGCAAATCAGCAATTTAGAGTCAATCCCCTTTTCTAATTTCTGTGTATTCCAGGACCTCAGAAGCAGGCAATTAATGGGGCAAGAGGGTAAATCATGCTTCTTCTGAGTCCCATAAAGGTCATGTGATTCTATCGGGCCATTTTTAACTCTCACTACTTCCCTGCCTCTGGCATCTCTGGGGCTGTAATGATATTGGGTGTGGTGCAAGACTGCGTAGGAAGACCAGTTTGTGCTCAAATGTCTGAATATTTTCTGTTCTTGTGGCAAAACGGATGTCGAAGAGACTTGTTGTAGGATCTGCCTTGAAAGTCTTACCTCTGAGATGCCAGGCCGTGCTCGGTGTTAAGTGAAATTGTCTGCAGCTCATTAACATCAAAGCATTTTCTCCACTGGTCTGGGCGGCTCAGTAGTAACCAGCAGACAGACCAGAGAACGGCTACGCTCTCCACTAAGCTTTGCCTGCAAACAATTAACATCAAAGGGGAGCCACTGTGAAACAGAGCGAAAACAATGTTCCAAATGTAGCAAGTTTCATGGCTCATGGGAAATGGAGAGAGGCCAAAGCTGTGTCCCAGCTAGACCTTGGTGCTGAGATGTTTGCAGGAGCAAGTACAGGAGTGGCTGCTGGGGTCTGCTGATGGTCCTGACAAGTAAAATGGTAGATCCACTTTGGCTTGAACAAACTTGCTTGACAGTGTGTTGCAGCACGGTGCAAACTCTGGTTTATCAAACTTGGTCAAGCCTAATTCTAAGATCAAGTCAGATCTGCCCATTGCCTTGGTGGTTTCATGATTACTCACTTAGCTCTCACTCTGGATGAGACTTTTGAGGCCAATCCCACTGTTATTTATACCCTTTTTCTCCATGTCCCTGAACACAAAAGTTTTAGCTTGTGATTCTAGATGCTGCTGCTCTTGTATAAAGTGGACCTTAGCCCTTTGTTGTCCCTCCTCCCCACAGGAGCCTATAGTATCAAACCATTTTTTAGATTACAGGACTTATTGCCTTTCTCCAGCTCTCAAACAGTTTCTCTTGCTTTATGTACTGGATCTTCTGGTTCATGCTTTCCTCATCCTCTTTCTCCCTGCTTTGATGGTGGGTAAGAAATAAAAAATTGTTGGTATTTATCATGCTATCAGTCTGTGATTAGCCCTGGGGAGGGCAACACATGATGGAAAATAATTAATTTTTATATGGGTCCCAGTCAGGAATTAAAAGCTTTATAGTAGGTTCAACACCAGCACAGGGTAGAAGCATGGGGCTGTCTCAAAGAGTTTGCTATCTAAACATCAATCTAAGAACAGAAGATTGCAAAAAAACCCCCAAACTGAAACTCTCTAATAATTAATGCTGGGAGTCCACCCATTGTTCTAGCTGCCATGCAGACTGCAGACAGAAGTTACCTGCTGGAGTTTAGACCATTCATGTTGTAATCCCTTTGTTTAGATTATCTACCTCTCAGGAAAGACATACTTCTGTGATTAGTACAGCGCCTAACAGACTTAGGAACTCAGGCTCTAGTGAGAGACATACCTGGTCTTTGAGTTGAATGGAGATTCCCCACTTCTGCATATGGAGACATGTAGACCCCAATGGCTCATCACATTGAAAAAAGGGTGGAACAAAGACCAGGATATTGCCAACAAGTGGAATGAGATGCAGCTAAGGGGATCATTCCTGAGCAGGGGAGCCCAAAGAGCTTTCCTACTCTTTGTGGTATAGAAATTCTCCATAGGTCATGCTTTCCCTTTTTTTCACTGTTAATAGCTTTCAAGCCAGGACTGGGATTCCCTAAACCTGTCTGCTCTGCTCATGAAACCAAGCTTCACCCTTGCCATCCTCGCATGGAAGCTGCACCTTGAAATGGGTCTTTGCCTCTTGTTACTCTGGTTGCTGTCTGCTCTGGGAAGTTCCACCTCCTACAGTGAGAAATCATTCTCTGATTTCCTCCAGGAGAGTATTAAGACCCAATCAATAATCTTTCTTTATACTACCATTGGCCTTCAGCTCTGTCCATCTTTTCCCAAGTGCAGCTTCCCTGGTAGATTGGCAGAGCAAGTACACCTTGAGTTTGCATTCCTTTCACTGGACTAGCCAAACTGAGCTGATCTCCTTTTGTAAGACAGGTTCATTGCTCTCCTACCTGCCTGCACCAAGTGCCTCTTGGAGCTCCCTTTGAACACGACAGGTGGCTTACTTGCAGCTACAACAGCACCTGAACAGTAGCTCAAACAGTTCTTTCTCTCCAGGAAATATTTTATCTGGGACACCCTAATACTGCAGCTGCATTTGACCAGCCAGCTTTGCACAGCAAACTTTGAGCCCTATGCCTTTTTAATTCCCTTATCATGTGTGTGGCTAGGCAAGGTGAGGGTAATGACTCTAGTGGTTAGGGCGGGGAAATAAAGGCTCATGCACCTTTGTTTCCGGCCTTATGGCATGGTTTGTAGTAAGAGATGTCACTTTACAGTCCTATCCCCTGAACTTGAAAGAAGCTGGTACCGATGTTCCTGTCCTCCTGCATGGGCACAAGGCAGTGCCATGCCTTCCCTAGACTGCCAACGTATTCCCTTCTTGCTGTCATAACTGGTGTTACTACATCACCAGCGCCCTTACAACATCTGAGCTTACCTGGAGGGAGGGCCTTGTGCTTGTGGTGCCAGGCTGCAGCACAGGTGGCTGTGCCATGGAGCTGTCACTATGGAACCTCCTGGCCACTGCAGACACACATGCCTTCCCTTTGCATCACGGCC
Source organism: Sturnus vulgaris (assembly GCF_052056855.1). Lineage (NCBI taxonomy): Eukaryota > Metazoa > Chordata > Aves > Passeriformes > Sturnidae > Sturnus > Sturnus vulgaris. Next base: position 24,681,003 of record NC_142250.1, on the reverse strand, counting down.
ACCAACAGACCTGGTGGTTTTATAACTACACGGTGGAGCAGACGAAGAGATTGAATCTCTTCCTGATGGAAAACTACCTAGCTCTGTCAGGGCAGAAACGTCCCCTCAAGGAGGGATTGCAGTTTTGGGCACAGTGAATCCTCAGGAGTGAGCTGTCCCCTCAGGATACAGTGACCCCTCAGCGGTAGGATGTCCCCTCAGGACACGGTGACTCCTCACGGGTGCCATGTCCCCTCAGGACACAATGACCCCACAATCCCCCACAAGAACACGGTGACCCCTCAGGACGTTCCCGCTCCCTCACGAAAGCCTCCGGGCTTGCACAGCGCCCCCTAGCGGACGGGTGCGGCTCCGCCGCACGTGCGAGCCCCTGTTGGGCGGGTGGCGCATGCGCGGGGCGGGGCGGGCGCCGAGCGCGAGTGGGCGTGCCAGAGCGCGGCGCGCGCGGCCCTGCCTCCCTCCCCCCGCCCCGCCGGCCGCCACCGCCCCCGCCCCGCCCCCGCCCAGAAGATGGCGAGCCCGTGCGGGCGGCAGCAGTGCTCCATCCAGAGGCGCGGCGTCCGCCACCAGCTCGATTCGTGGCGACACAAGCTTATTCACTGTGTAGGTGAGGGACGGCGGCGCGGCGGGGAGGCCGGGCCGGGCCCCGCGGCGGCGGGAGGCTCCGCCGGAGCGGGGACCGTGAGGCGAGCGGCGGCGCGGCCTGCGGGCCCGCCCCGCTCCCCCTCCCCGCCGGCCGCCGTGAGGCGCCGCGCCGGGCCGGGCCCCGCCCTGCGCCGAAGGGGGGGAGCCGGGAGGGGGGGTCCTGCCCTGCCCTTTTGTGCGGCCCCTGTCAGCGCCGCGCCCGCTCCTCCCCGCTCGGCACGGCCCGGCCCGGCCGCGGCCCCTTCAAACTTGTTTACGGCGGGGCCGCGCCCGGCGGCGGGGAGCGGCCCGCCTGTCAGTGGCCAGGGGCTAGCCCGGGCCGGCCCGCCTGCCCCCGGCCCGGCGAGGCGGGAGGGAGCGAGGCCGCGGAGCCGGCGGGAGGAGCGGCGGGGGAGGCGGAAAGTTGTGGATCGCGGTGCCGGATTGACGCCGTGAATCCGGAGCGGGGCCGCGGGGTTAAAAGGATGTGTGATTGCTTCTCTGTTCTCCCCCCCCACCTCCTTTCCCCCCACCCTCCCTTTGCGCGTTTCTTGTTGGGTAGGCTTATTGCAATCGAATGTCTGAGGTTTTGAAAAAGAAGTCCCTTTCATCTCGAGTAACTTTTTCCATTCAAAATACAGATTTTGCCCTTTTTTCTTTCCCTGGTAAGAAATTGAGACCTTTTCTATGGGTCCCAACATTCACATAAACGTCAGCTCGAGGCCAGTAATTCAGTGTATGTCTCCAAAGAAAAAAGGTTTGAGAGCAGTATACTGTGAACTTGCAGAGTAATCTTAAAAATCCCTGTCTGGAACATCGGTGTGTTTCATCTTGTTTGGGCTTTGTTTCTAATTGAGCACAAATCCTCGCTTTATTTTTAAATATGCAAATATGGCCATAATCTGCCAGTGACTGCTCAGCATAGGTAATCTGTAATAACAGTCACAGATTCACTTAGTTCCTTGGGTGCAGAGTTAAACCTCTTATTGTCAGTTAGCTCAGCATCCCAGTTCATTATCAGGGATTTGAAACACCGTTTTTGGTTACACCAGGATATGTAGCTGCTGTGTATGGTTTTGGCCTCATCTAAATGTTTAAACTTCTGTAATATAAAAGTGTGCTCTAGATGCTTGTTAACTTCAGATTAATTCAAGCAATTAATTTGTTTTATGCATAAAGCTACTGGTGGGCAATATGTTACTGAGAAACTCACACTACATAAAAGTGTTGGGTTTTCTTCCAACGAATAATTGATGTTTGTAGATTCAGTTTGTGGGATTTTATTTTAATTGTATCTCTGCTACATTTTATTCTACTTCTACTTGAATCAGTTTTATTTTACTTCTGTCTCCTTTTCTCAATTCCTCTTACCTCAAGCTGCTGGGGTTCAGCTGTTCTAGTCCTCTCTAAACTCCCTATTTGCAGCATGTCATCTTGTCTTCCTCTCAGTCCCTGCTGCTCTAGCATCGGCTCCTTGAATCCTCCAGTGGAGCTGTCCTACTGCTCGGAGTTTAACTAGATAGATAGCTGTGAGGAGTAAATTCAGAGGGAAGAAAAAAAAGCCAAAAAAAGACAGTTTTGAAGCTGCTATTGAAGATATTGTGTTGGAATGAAATGCAAGACTTGTCTCTGTTCATTGTGCTGCTCTTTGGGAAAATCCTGGGTAGCTAGAGAAATTTAGGTCTACAGACTCAAAGAAAGCACTACATTATTGAAGTTCTTAGCAACCCTAAGCGCTAAAACTTAAAACAAATACCCCGTTTCCACCCTCATTAATACACACTCTGTTCCATTTCCCTAAAGCCATTTAAATTGCCAACTTCTGGTGAAATTGCTTCTTCCCCTTGTCCCTTGCATATCGCTTCCTCATACCTAAATTTGATACGTTTTCTTCCTCCAAAAGATTTCTCTCTCTGAAAGTCCCTCTGTGTGTGTTTAACAAAGGATACTGAGAAGTCTTTTAAGCACAGAATTCACTGGGGTTTTTTTGGAGGTTAAGTACAATACCATTTAAAAAAATAAAGTCCAAAGTGTAACAGTGCTCTGTGGCTTTTATCTTGATGGCACTGTGTCGTAAATAGTTTCAGCTTCAAATTGATCAGCTTTATGAGGTTTCAGGACCTCCCTCGTTCGTAGTATGAATCTTGCATAAATCGTTGAGTCATGTAAATGTGTTACCTTTTTCGTTTTCATATTTTAATAAAATTATAAAAGGTTTCTTGCACTTGCCCGTGATCTCTAGCTGAAATTATGTTGTGATCTTAACCCCTTGCTCTAAATATACCTCTGTCATCTTTTAAGTGCATTTTGACAATATTCCATGAGATTTGGAAGTAGTCTGTTAAATGATATATTGTTCTGATTCACCTTGGCTGTTTGTAGAAGTCTTTGAGAATATTTTCCTGTAATAAACACTCTGCTTTCCAATATTTATGTATCAGTATGAGAAAAATCTTTCTTGTAATAATCAGAAATATTCATTCATATTTAGTTCTGAAAGTAAATGAGGTGTGTGGGATTTTCTGTGTTAGCATCATTCCCTGAAAAGTCATTCTAATACCACACCATGTGGCATTCAGAAAAAATACACCTGTGGTTTGAACTAGTGGATTTGGCAATAAAAATGGCTTAAGTAATTCACTTTCCCCTCTTGTTTCTTGCTTCTGCAGTTGGCCGTTCCTTTGGACTGTGGGTTCATGGCAATTTCTCAAACTAAGCCTGTGCTCTTAAGGGAGCAAAACCACAGAGGCACTGACAGACCACCTGCCCACAAGGAGCCAATTCAGGGGAGCTGTCCTAGCAGAAAACGTCTTTTGGAGGGAGTACAATAATTTTCTGCTGGTATAACTCCCTGAACTGGCTGGCAGGTCAAGCAAATACCAGCGCTAGCACAAGGAAGGGTGTGAGAATGCAAAGCTGTTGGAAAGGAAAAGAGTGAGAGCAAGGCAGCAGAGATACAGATAAGCTTTGATCTGTCAGGGAGTTGCATCTTTGGCTGTCCCAGTGTAGCTTTTTTTGGGAGATAGTTCAGGGAGCTGATCTGGCTGAAACCTTGCTTCATTGTCGTGCATTTCATCCCCTTTTTGTGAGGAGGGAGATGGTGAGGCTGGTGGAGCATAGGTCTGTGAGCAGTTCTGTTGATCAGTGATGAAATTAAGGGAGCAGCATCCATGGCCTGGAGGTGGAAGGAAGTGTGGAGAAGGGGTGTCTAAGCTCTTAGTGTGTTGTAATGGGATTGTGGAACCGCGGCAGGGGTAGCTGGGTCTGGCGCCTGGATCTTGGTGGCCTGGTAGGATTTTGTAGAGACACTGTTGCCAGATGATAACTATTTGATGCTGACATATGTGTTCTCTGTAGCAGTCTGGAGTGTTAACATCTTTTTCAGTGGTCAAAAGCAGATAGCTAGACACAAAGGCATGCGGTGATTTTGTTTTTCCTTCTCCTTTCTCTCTCTAATCATCTTGTGTTCAGACACTTGCTGAATTTGAAATGGTTGATGAGATTGGATCTGCTGAGGAATGGGGAGTTTGAGGAAGGAAATAACCCACAGATCCCTGAAACCCTCCTGACACCTTTTATAGAGGCAGTTAATAGCATGGCAGTGCTGCGTGATCACTGGAGTAGCGTGAGGTGATCACATGCATTTCTTCTAGCTGGTGATGCTTGGCCCTTTGTTAAATATTAGCTGTACTCTTGGAGACTCCCTGACTGAATTATGGTCTGTGTTGGGGGTGTGGGGGCAGGGAGGGAATGGTTCACTACTCTTCAGCAGTGTTTTGGGAACAAAATGAGGATTTCAAGGAAAAACCTGTAACATTCTCATAAGATTTCCAATCATCTTGAGCTCTGCCAGTGTTTCATTGAAATGCTGCTTAGCTGTTATGCTGTCAAATTAAACTGAAGTAATTTCCTTTTTTTTTTTTTTTTAAGTTATTGTTGCTGATTAAATACTGCAACCTAAGTACATGATCTCTTTCTGTTTCGTTCGTTGTATGATGGTGGTCTTCCCTAACCTTGGATACTTAGGATTAAAGTGTGGATTCTGAGAAAAAAATATGATACATCAGGAAGTGTTAAAATGTAATAATAATCAAGAGAAGGTGTATAGCAGTTGAATAATTCTGAAATCTTTATTACTTTTCTTATCTTGATTATGGCTCCTGTATAGCTCCAGCCTGTGTGTGATATGAATTAGCTGCTGCTTTCAAACAGTTAGCTATGTTATCTGGTTTTGGAAGTAGGCTCGAGTCTCCAAGTGTTTAACGTAGTTCTAGTTCAAAGGTCAGATTGTATTTCTTTGTTCCAAATTGAGAAAGCTTATTATAGCTGTGATGTTGGTGAAAAATAATAATAATAAAAAGCAAGTTAAAGTTTAAATGTAGGGCTGTTCTATACTGGTATTTGTTTTAGATACACCCAAGCCCTGTCCCCAGAAAATGTGTGAGTGGTGCTGTTTGTGTTATCTCAGCCTGCTTGCACATAGCTGCAGCTTGTGGCTTCTTTATTAATATAAATCCATTTTACAGAAATTTTACAGTATGGTAGCTGAAGGCTCATTCAAGAATATCTGTTCTATGCTCCAGCATTTCTGCTTGTTGACAATATGAATAGAGGGAAGGAGAATTATCCTTTTATTTCAAAGTTACACCAGGAAAAGATTGAGGAAACTATTATTTAAAAATAAAAATCCTTAGTTGGAAGGAGTAAAATTTACAGTTTGATTTTTAGCTTTACTTTAAATGTGAGTGGAAGGTTGTGTCTGAAGAACAGTAGAAGTTGAACTTCGGGGGATGAATCTAGAATCTAGATCTGTTCCAAATACGTCTTTGAATTCACTACAAATCACTCTGGATTTGTCCTTGTTTCCCTGCTTGTTCATGAAGAATAACTCCTGTCCTTTCAGGGTCCATGTCAACCAATCAAAAGCATATTAAAAAAATTATTGATAATAACTTTGAGTTATACCATCTTGAGATCTTCTTCTGATGCCTGTGACATGAAATTTCAGTCTAGGCCTAATAATTTGGTTTTTTTCACATTTCAACAAAAAACGTATTTTAATTTGGATGAGGTAAAACAATCATTGCAAGGTGGGATGTTTCCTTCTTGGGATATGTTTGTCCTGCAGGAAATATAGGCATTTGGACTTTTTAACTAAGAAATAATGACATTCAGAATTCATCCACTCTAATAGAATTTACGAAATTAATTACAGTAATCCAGTCCATGCATGTAGAAAATAGTAAAAATCCACCTAGATAAAATCTTTTTAGCATTTATGTTGGGATGTATATGTTACAGATTTACAGCTTGATGGTACAGTACCATTTTAAACAAGTACCTGAAGGACTGTTCCAAAATTTTAAGCCATTTCTTGACTGTTTGTGCCATATGTTGATGATAGCCCTAATGCTGTTATATATAGAAGTCCAGTAACTGCACTTTAATTATTAATGGATGATAAACCCCCAATTTCCATGCTCAGTTGTCTAAATCCTTATTGTGTGGTACTTTCATGACTCAGTAGTCTGCCATCTTAGGCTATCGTACATCCAGGCAAGTACTGTCATGTGTCTTTATGGGGTTTGCTGGATTTTGGTTTTTGTTTGCTTGTTTATTTTTGTCTGAGAACTTGGTTCTTTCATTGCTATTGTAAAATCACAATGAGAATACCTCTTAGAAGTCAATTTAGGCAAGGCTTGAAGAAAAACAGGCATTTGATAGGGTTAAAGAAAATCAGCCCTGTCTTACAGGTTGGGCCAGAGCAAACATTACTGCAGTATTTTACAGGAGACTTTCCAATCCTCTTCCTCACTCCTCTGTGTATACATGTTTTCACTCTTAGGAGGATGAGGCTTTAGTTCTCAAAGGTTGCTGGGATAGATATTTATAACTCTCTGAGAAATACAGAGCTTTTGGGATTTTCTGAGGGCAGGGTTGGATGGGATGGGCTGAGCCAATTTAGGGTCTGCCTCTGTCTAAGAGGGGCGTTAGTGCTTTTTTACTAAGCTGACAGAAGCCTGCAAAACCAGCTAATCTTCTGGTGATGTGCAGTAACCTGAGTTATCCTAGCTGGGATTCAAATGAACTCTCCTGATCGTCTCAAACAGTAACACTCAATGGGATCACATCTGTGGGGGGAAGGGAAGTGGGTAGAATAGTCTGCTCCAAAGGCACAGAGTCTTCTAGTTTGTATCTTGTTTCTTGTAACCATGCTACAGACTGTGGTTATGTTTGACAGTAGTGCTGTCTAAACTGGCTTAAATAGTCTCCTCTGTTCAAGCACAACTATGTGTGGCAGCTTGGTGAATCAGGTCCCCGACTAGACCTGACTAGAAAACAATCTTTTTGTTTGTTTGTTTTTGCTATAACATCTGCAGAGGAAGAAGAGGCAGAGAATGAGGAGTTGAGACTATTCAACTGATATTGTCACACATGCAAAAATACATCTTGCACTGAGTAGGTGTTAATTTTTTTGTGCCTCATGTTCACTGCAGAAGCAGGAAGATTGAAGCAATCCCCCTCTTCATGTTCCCTCCCTGATAATGAACTGTGGGCTCTGCTTTCCTAACCAGTTCCTCTCTAGTAAGTTCAGCTTTATACCTCCTCTCCCTGTATCTCTGCAGGCCTCTGGGGTTTCTCATTTCTCTCTGATAAATCTATGTGGCCATTTTGGGAAATGAGAGCTTCAGCTTCTTTCTTTTTTTCTTGAAGAATACCTTACTGTTATTTGTCTGGCTATCTTTAAGTCATTTACCTTTTTCCTTAGATTTAGTTTGCCTTGTGTGTTGTGTGTAGTATCATATGCTCTTTATGGTGAGTTGACAAAAAAATTGAACTCTCAAAGTTAAGGAGGAGATTTGAGTTTCACATCAATGCTGCTGACACGTGAAAGATGAAGTAGAGGTTATCGTTTTGCAACATTTCTGCAGGACGCCAGTTCTTCTGTGGTAAAATTGCTGCTAGATGATGTCTCCATCTGTTTTTTCCACCCTTCTTACAGAGAAGAGAAAGGATGGTACTCTTGCACTTTCTAGGAGGGGTGACAAAGTGGCTGCACAGGAAAGACTTGCAAGAAGACAAAGGATGTTCCTTATGCCCTGAGGACCATGATATTTTATGGGAGGGAGTAGAGGGGGAGAAAAGAGGACTGGACAAGAGCCTAGTATTCATTAACAAAGGAAGCTTTTAGAAGCAGAATCCAGCAGTGTGGAAAGACATCAGAGGCCACCAGACAATCTTAACTCTTGAGCTGAGTTTGCTAATGAAAACTTTTCCTAGTTACCTTTGATTGCTTTTTGCATACACTTATAGTACAGGTGTTTCAGTGTGTAACTGGAGAGGTGAGTCCATGTGATGTCTCTTGCCCTCTGCTGCTCCAGAGGTGGTCGTTGTGAAAATGGAGTAACTGCCAGAATAGGAAGAGGAACAGATAGTCAAGAGTCAGTTCTTAATTTCTTAATTTATTTTTTGTTGGTTGCCCTAACAAAATGATGTGAAAGCTTCAGCCCACAGCCTGTAATTCCCTGCTCTTAATACTTCAAGGCTGGTTCTTAGTGCTGAGGCTCCCGTGCTTGTTGTGGTGTTTGTAGCAATGTGCTGTTTGGTTCCCCTTGCTGCTGTGTTTGTGTGACAGGAGGCAGCTTGCTGTGTTACCTGTATAACAGACTTTTGAGTTCAGCCTGCAGCCTTGCAAGGACAGGCCCTGCAGCTGTTAGACTCTCCACAGCCATTCATGTGCACAAAGCTCTTTGGTGATCTGCTTGTGCTTAATGTGCAGACTAACTTGCAGGTCAGTTTTGAAACTGTCACAGATTAGTCAGAGTAATGGTGTGATGTGCTTGTGCATATCGGATGAGGAGTCTTGTGATCAGCAGAGTCCTCTCAGCTTGTGCCTTGTGACCTGTAGTCTTGGGCTTCTAGAAATTTATTTTTTTTAATATTTGAATGCAGAAAATGGATTGGCTTTGGTTTAAATAGCAACCTGGCTTACTTCTTGCCTTCTTTGAGAGTTATTTGGTCCTCATTGTGAACAAGTTGAAGATAAGCTAGTGTTACAGCAGACCTTTGTCTCAAGTTTGGTCATCTTCTGGGTTAAAATTTGTCATTGTGGCAAAAACGATGAGAGCTGCTGTCTTGGTAATCCTTTATCATGGTCTTTAGATGTGTTTCTGAAAACATGCTGTTGTCTCCTTTGCATAAAGAAAATTTTCGCAGAAGTGGATGCTTAACTTCCATTTTGCTCTGCAAAAGCAAGAGAATAGCAAAGCATGGAGGTAATTTCCTTTTCTGTTCTAAACAAACTTAAAAGCAATCTTCTTAAAGCAGTGATTCCATTTACATCCTTCAGAACAGGAGGAGCATTGCTACCTTATCCCTAGCTTTCTCTCCTATTTTAAAGTCATTAGTGAAACTTAAGTTCATATGATACCAGAATCTCTCTTCTGGGGTTTCCCTCAAGGGTCTTACTTTTGTCTTATGAAGAAAAACACCATCTGACAGTGTTTACTTTCAAACAAGCAGTGAAAAAACTTTTAAAAAAAACCTACTGCACTTTTGTGTCAGTGATCATTTCTTGATCTAATTGTCCTCTTTGCTAAGTAAGAGGAGTGTTCCTTGCTGGTTTTAAATGTCCTTTGGAAAAGTTTTGCTCTTATTCAACTGGAAATTGAAGGTTTCAGTGACCTTAATGGTTATTCTTTATCTGCATGCTGCACCTTAATGTCTTTCAGAATATTACGATATTGAGAAAAGGATGAAGTCATGTGAGGGAAAAACCAAGTGTGAAGTATTAGTTATATGTTGATTTAGATGAGTATCCATATTGCAGAATGTGTTTTGTAAGACAAGTGCACTGAGTCTGTGTCAAAATGAAGTGTCAAAGTCTTTTGAAGGGGGAAAAAGTAGTTTTTTCCCTGAAATATTTTCCATGGATGTTTAGTTTATTTTAACTTATACTTGGTGGACAAAATTGTATCAAATATAACACTAAATTTGGTATTTCTGGTTATATGCCCAACTACTGCCCACACATTTCTCTTGGTTTTTTTATACTTTTCTGTCATCCTTGTCAATCCCGTGCAAAATAAGAAAAATTTAATCATCTGGAACTGTATGGTAAGATGCTGTGACAACCTAATTGTTGTATCTTACAGAAGTATTTTTGTAAACTCCTCACAAAATTTAATGCCTTGGTCTTGCCTCGGCAGCTTTTCTTGAGTGATGTGCAGTCATTTGTGAATGAATGGCTGTAGTGCTCAGTTGACATAGGCCGTGCAGAGGTCCATTTTGCATATGATCCTTTGAATTCAGCAGAGATGCTTGAACAAGCCTAAACCATTGAGAGAAGAGCTGTGTTTTGCCAGAGCTCTCTTAAATCAGTGTTTTTCAATCTGAAGTTGGCAAGAAGCGACTGTGGAAAAACAAGACTATTGCCAGTAGTTTCAGTTGTGTGGGGTTTTTATGCTTTTCAGGATCCCACAATTTGAAAATTACTGCTCTAAATGATTTGTTAAATTAGGGCTATTTTTCCTTTCCAAATTGGCTATAGGTGTTAAGGAGTATGAGCTCCTATCTCATAAGGAGTATGAGATACTTAGTGACCCATTAGATTAGGATTGATTTTTATCTTCCTTCCTCTTCTCATACTTTGCTATTTAAAAGTATATATTATCAAAAAATGGATATCATGGAGGATACTAAGTCTGGAAAACTTCAACTTGAAAGCTGACTTCTGAAAAAAGGGTAGAGTGATGTTAAGTAGGTCTGTTTACAGAACTGCACTCTTTGAATGTAGAGCTTCTGTATTTTCCCTTCCAAGAATCTTGCTATGAAGGCCAAACTCCTGCTAGCTTGTGTTAGATCTAAAGATTTCATTGCATTCCTCCCTTACATGGTTGTGAAAGGAGCTTTAAATATGCAGACTGAGCATAAACTGATGTAGTCTCTATGCAGTGCCTTGGCAGATGCCCTGAAACAACAGGTAAACTACCTTTCAGGTCTCAAGAGGACATGGATTTATTTATTTTAATGACTAAAAGGCATTTGAAGTATGGGATGGACGCTAAGCTGTTTGGTAATCCCTCGGTGCACTGCTGTTCTGGGTATCAGAACCCAAATAGTCTCCATCCTGGCCGCTGTCCACCTGACTTTTTTTTGCAAGAACCATAGCTGAGGTCCCAGTTTGAGCATGCTAACAGTACAGAATTGAATAGAGTTCAGAGGTTGCTCTGCTCAACAAGTTACTCAGTTTTAAAGTAGATTAAAATTTGACTTCATGTGTTAAAGATGTTGCAGAACTGTAGTCGACTTTGCCATGGAGGCTGCTCTCCTTTCCTATGACAGATTGGTTCTTGTTCTTAAATCATCTGTTTGCCTGTGACTAATCTTGAATTTGTATCTTTCTGCTGCTTATACTTTGAAGTGAATTCTGTGCTTCAAATAAGAGCAACGGATAGGACTTTGCATTTTCTCAAGTCTCTTGTAGCCCAAGGACTGCTCCTGGCCCTAGGATAGGAAGTGCCTTACGCAGCTTGGTGTATAATGGGAGGTGCTTGAGAGGAAGGCATGTATCAAGAAGTTGATCACAGCTGCTTTGGTCTATACTTACTGGTGATGGTGATGAACTTTAGCAGCTAAATGCACTTGTGATGACACCTCACAAACTTCAGAAAGTAAGCAGTTATTTTTGGAAACTTTTTTCCCCTCAGGACTAAAACTACTAAACCTACTTAAAAAAGTCTATGCAAAAACACTTTTTCCCAAGAAATTGTCACCTTCTGCTTATCATGTTTGTGGGCATTTCAGCATCCCAACCCTATATCCCTCTTGATGTTCCTTCTTGTCTGTCTTTCTATTGTCTGAGATTTGGAGGGCTTTCCTTTGCTGAAAGGGAAGAAGAATAGTTATTTCCTATACATTTGGGGAAAGAGATAAGCAATCCTGTGATCTCATCTTTAAGGCAGATGAATCTTTGCTCTCAGCATGCCATAGTGCTGCCTAGGGGGGGTCTTCATGATTCTGCTGGTAAGCAGCAAACAGAACTAATTTCTGAGTTGGTTTGTGCTAGCAGACTTGAAGGGTTAAGAGTGCTGAATTATTGTGCAGTTTTGAGATTCTACTTGTGGTGTGAAAAATGTCTCTAATAAATTAATAAATCATGCTCTGAACACTGGTTTGCTGCCCCATAGTTTTGCTGGTGTAGCTCTATTTGGTCTATTTTTAAGCTGGGTTGTGAAGCCAAGGTTTAATAAGCCTTGACTCTAATGAAAAGTCGCAGGTTAGTGTGAGCAGAGGCTATGAGACCTCAGCTGTGAGCAGACCAGAATGAGTGCCCTGGATGTGGGTATGTGGAGGAATCCCTGTAAGGGGTGGCCTTGCCTCTGAGCTGGGAACCGTCTGTTCTCAGTGGCAGTGAAAGGACACCAGTGCCTGCTGGAGCACCCCGTGGTTGTGTGACAAGTGAGGCTCTCCTGAGGACTAATTCCCACTTTCTGTCAGCGTGGCAGCCAGTGTGCAAATGTGCTTTGGCTGTAATGCAATATCTGCCTCACCCTCTGCTGTCTGTCCACACTCAAGTAGGGCTGGGGTCTAAAGCAGCTTGAATCAGGTGGTCTTAGGAAATTGAGCTCTTGCTTCAGATGACCTCACAGAAGGTCATAAGCTTACTCTTATTTTCTAAATGACACATAAAATATTTGTCTGTGGGCTTTCAAACTCCTTGGTAAGGCATTCTTTAACTCAGGTGGCTCCTCCCTGTTAGTTCCTTTTGAGAGGAGTAGAGATGAAAATGAACTAACAGGACATCATAGCCTTGAAATATCCCAGGAGTTTTTCTTCTTGGAACCAGTGAAGGAAAATGAATATATCTTCAAAACTAGGTCTCTTGAAAATCCAGATTTAGCATAAATGAGGGTCAAACTTCACAAAGAATGCTTTTAGAAAAGGAGATAATGAACTTTAATAGCTGTGTTAATACTAAACTCTTCCAAATACATCTTAAAGCATTTTTGGGGAATGGGCAAAATATTTCCCACTTCAGAGAAAAAATAGTTTCAGGTAATGAACTTCCTGATCTTCCCATCAAAGAGAAAAGTGTATTCTTTTGAAGTCTTTGCTTGTTAACGTTCTAATGTGAAGCTTAAGGGGCATTGTTTGGGGTGGCATTGGTGAGAGAAGGCAGCCAGGTTCTGGTGGGTTTGTTTTGGTTTTTTGTTTGTTTGGTTGGAGTTTTTAAAATTTTGTCTGGTTTTGATTCTGTTTTTGTTGTTTTGAGCTTAAAAAGTTAAATGGAAGTCACAGTGAAAAAGCTATTCTAAAAACATACTGTTTTCAGTTAAAGGTTGGAACAGTATAGGGATGTACCTAGATAGGTTCTCTGAATCCTTTTTTAAGGAAATTAACAGAAAATGGTCCTCGAGAATATATAATAAAGTTTCTGTTGGCTTTTGAGGCATGAGTTATTCTTTGTCCAGAATTAAGTTAAACATTATGCTATTTTTAAAATGTTGGCATGACATTAAGCAAGTTTCTAGAGGGTCAGATTTCTGAACAGGCAAGAAATTATTCTCTTTGCAATATTGCTGTTTTGGTGAAAAATATTGAAATATATTGATTATACACCCTCCTAAAAGTGATGTTTAGTGTTTGTAGAAGATGCTATAGGAAACATTAAATAGACTTTTTCTTTTTTAAAATAAAGGAGAGGTTATGCTAGAGCATCTGTAATAAAGCATTTCACACTGATTTTGAAGGAACTGCAAGTCTACATTTTGGACCTTGCCAAACTGCAGCTTTGTGTTACATTTAGAGTAGGTACAGTTTTGGGCAGTAACTTACCATAATTTCTGAGAAGTCACAATTGTATATCTTTTAACCTAAATGAGCAGTATGGGATAGTATAGTTTTTTATGCTGACCAGTATATAAGGTTATTCAGGAAAGATTTTGGTTCCACCGCAGGTAAATGGAATACATGTCCAAGGGACGCATAGCAGTCAAAGTGAATTTCTGTGTAAAAACACAGTTCATGGTTGCACAGCAGTTTTTACTCTCATATAGATTTAAAATCTGCAGGAGAAGAGTGATCATACCACTCCCTTTGTGTCACTGCCCTCACTTTGTGTAAATGCGTGCTGCGTTGGGTCAGGAAACTGATCCCTGAACCGTCTTGTCGTGTTACTGTGCAAATGCAAGATGAGTGAGCATCGGGGGGGTGGGGAGGATGAGTGGGATCAGCTCTTTCAGTGGAGAGGTGGATTTATCATGGATTAAAGTGCCAGGTGATCAGTAATCATAGCTTCAAAACATTGAAGACATGCCGCAGAATGAACTTCCCCGTTAGAGTAACCTTCAGTCTGCAATAATCCGTCTTCTAGTGACTTGGGATAAGTGAATTGTGGAATTTTGTGTTTCTTACTCTGCTTTCCATAGTTAATAATTTTTGTGCAGTGTATTTTGCTGTCTTACATTTTGCTTGCACATGGATTTTACTGCTGTTTAATTTTTATCACCCTCCTTTAATGCACCTGAGTCAGGCAAGCCTCATTCTAATCCTGATGCTGCCTTGCTAGCCAATGTGCCTCAGGTTGCATTAAGTCTTGAGCAGATAAAGATCTCTATCCGATATGTTTGTTTTTCATAAAATTAACAGGAAGTTACAGAAAAACTGATGCTGTAATGGAGACATTAGGGTCATCACTAGTTAGCAAAAAGTGGTTTACAGGGATGAAAACAGCTGAATCTATCTTTCTATCCCCTAGTAGTCCTTCTCATAGGTATTTCCTTGCTATGGTTCCTATGACATAATGGTAGTCTAAATTCTCCTTTCGAACTAGAGCGAACACGTTTTTGAGTGTTGGCCTAAAGGAAGGGATTCTCTTTACCTCTTTGGGTAATCTGCATATTTGGGCTTTAAGAAAATGACAACAATCTCTGCTAGGGTACCTTACACCTTAGGTTTATGATACCAGCTGGGGAGATGGGCCAGTGCTGAAACAGCTTGTTTGAGGTCAGTGTTCTCCCAAAGAGCTGGGGTAGTGGGTTTCTAGCCACGGGAACCTCCTGAACCTCAACCCCTCATTACACCAGACTTCAAAGCATTCTTGGTCTAGTGCAGTATCTTCCATTTTCAGTGAAAACGGTCCCTACCACAGAGGGATACACAGGTTTGGAATGGCCTTTTTATGTGGTCATCTAGTCAAGATGCATATTCAGCACGACTTCTGGTTTAGGGATTTTGTGTTAAGACACAGTTTAAAGTTGTCATAGGGTTTCCAGACAGGAGTCATTGGGAAAAAAAGCAGGTAGAACTAAGGACAGTTAGCACTCATGCAGAGTTCATCTGAGATTCATCAGCCAGCAACTCCAGATGGCTGACCAAGCTGCATTCATGACAGAGGACTGGAGTAAGAACCACTCCCAGATAACACCTGTCTGCTCATTCAGCTGTCGGTCCCATTGCCTTCCATACGAGCTGTGTGATCTGTGTGGTGGCCTCTCCTGCAGGAGCATGAGTCTGTCCTGCTCCTGTGTGTCTCACCTGTTCTCTGCAGCACACTGTGCCAAAACCTATGGACCACGGAGTTTTGTTGACTTTTATCTCCTTTCCATTTTAATAGGCTTTGATTTTCCAGTGTCTTCACTGTAACATGCATCTTTCATGGTTTTCACTTGCAAGGAGTCCAGTGCAGTTACATGTCTGACAAGCTGGAGTAATTGCATGCTGTTCTTTAACAGACTTTTAGGCAGCAGCCGCACTTCTACTTCTGAAAAGAGGTTTTCTGTGATTTGCTGGCCATGCTTTTCGTGATGGCATTGTTTAAAGCAACTCCTTGTGTTTCCATTTACACTTTTGCTCTTATTGGAGCTGGGATTCTGGGCTAGTTAAACCTTTGTCATAACCCTGAACAGCCATTCTGATCCAAGGTGAACTTGTAGAAGTTAGTGCTTAAAAAAAAAGAGAGAAGTGAGGGGTGTGTGTGCAAAACCACTTATCTTTTCTGCAGTCTCATGAACTTCTACTGGTGTAACTGATGCAGTGTAGGAGTAGGAATGAGTGATGGAGTAGAGAAGCGAAAGGGCTGCAAAACCTGCTGTTGCTGCTGCTCAGGAGACTGCTTTGAATCAGTAAGATGATTAGAGTTTGCCTCTATGAATCTTGCCTCATGCTAGCACTGATCTTTTAAAAGGGGCAAAATATTACAGAGATACTTTGCCAGTGTCCTCTGGTGCAAAAAGCAGATTAATTTTTGTTACATATGAAGCCTTGCATCTTCTTGAAATGCACTGAATTCTTCAGTGAGATTATGTGATTCTTCATTCTGTACTGTCTTTATAGTTTGAAGTAATTTATAACCCAAGCTATGTTTCATGTGCCTTTGGCTTGAGGGATACCTGGCAACATGTTACTTAAATCTCCATTGAAATATGCAGGGCTAACCAGTTTCTGTCAAAGATGAGGCAAACTGGTAGGAGCTGTTTTGTTCTTGCCATCACACCAAAAGCAGCAGCTGAAGATGTGCATAGGATGACTTATTTCAGAAATCACATATCTTAGCAGTTGTCAAGAGGAGGGAAAGCCTTCAGTCTCCTATTTGCTTGTGATGATGGGATGCATAAACTGGAGCTTGAGTCTCCATCCACACCGGACCTTCTAATGTTCAGCAACATGATAGGCAGAAAGATGGCTTCTGGTAAAATGTTGGACCTTTTGTTTTGGAGTGGGGTTTTTTTTGTCTGTTTTATCTGTGGACTGCCAGGAGTATGAAGCATCTACATGGTTACCTCATGGAACCCTTGTTACCCAGAGAAACAAATTCTATAAAATTAGTCTGTTCTGTTAATTTGGGAATGAATCAGAATAAATGGTTCTTAGTTTGTGCCTAGAAATATTTCTTAGAAACAAAGGCTTGGCAATCCTTGATGAAATATGTTGGTTACTGTAACTTTTACATTTGTCTTCTGTGGGTGGGGATCCTCTTGTAACCTTTCTAAAGGCGGAGTCCATGCTTTCCTCCTTTTACCTTTGCTATTAAAGCTGGATAGTACAGACATCTGCCTTGATGAATGAGTGGATGTCATTCTTGGGAAAAGTAAATTTAAGGCAAAAAGGAAATGGTGAAGGATTTTTTTTAAAATCCTTTCTTTTTAGTAGTTGAACTAGCTGTTTTGGTTTCTTTTCTCAAGGACCACAGGAATAAATCTGAACAATGCAAGGTTGAGTTGCACCTGTAAAAATGGATTCGTTTTCTTAGCTTCCTCCTGTTCTGCACAAAGCCACAAGCAGCAGAAGTACTGGAAGAGCCTGCTGCGTAGGCTTATGCTAACCGTATGTTAACTTTGCTTAAAAAAAAATTAAACCCTACCTCCTGCAGAACTTGATTTGCCATTGAGAAGAGCTTTCCACTTGCTGGGCGTGAAGGGGAATTTTTCAGTCCCTGGCAATTGTGCAGAGAGATGGCTATTGTTA
Source organism: Sturnus vulgaris (assembly GCF_052056855.1). NCBI lineage: Eukaryota > Metazoa > Chordata > Aves > Passeriformes > Sturnidae > Sturnus > Sturnus vulgaris. The sequence goes on along the minus strand of NC_142250.1, from coordinate 24,663,912 downwards.
TTGGCTCAAAGACTGTAGAAAGAACTTTAATTTCCCTGCTCTGTTTGGTGCCTCTGCAACTCCAGACTGTCTTTCAATGCAAATATTTAGCTGACTGTCCACTGTTGCTGCTTCTAGGTTCCTTTCATTTTACATTTTCTTCAGCTATCCTTGTGGTTCTACATTGAGTGTTTGGAGTTATTTTTCATGAGATGTTTTTGTTTCCAATGTAATTTTATTTTTTCTCTGGGTCATTTATGTATCTGTCTTCACTAATGTTTACAACATCTCGGAACATAGTATCCTCTGTGAATTTAACTAACGTGCTGTTTACCCTTTCTTCCAGATCCAGTTTCTGATCCTACTTCCACATTTGGGAGTATGCAAGGGACAAACACATCTCTTTGCGTAGCTTGACTGGATATCCCAAGACTAGGATGTTAGTATATTTAAACGTTTTTTTTGCATTAAAATGTTGCCAGTATCTTAATTGCACATAGACTATTATTTCTTAAATGTAATTAACTTTATTGGCATTATGCATATTCAGAAGCCTGCTGGTAGAAGCATTCTGCAGTCTGACTAGTGCTTATTGGTGACTTTAAAATGGATGCAGGAGTAAAAAGAATTTCAGGGTTGCTTTTTAAATGAGCTTATTTAGTGTTAGAGCTTTAGCACTCATTCTTGAAAATGTTGGCTCTTTGTGTAATAAGATTAACTGTAGGTTAATCCATGAACATATAAAATCTTTAGACTATGTTCAAGATAGTTATGAAAGACCATTTCAGACTTCTGAATGCATGAAGAGTGATTTTTAAATACTTGAAATAGTCAAATATCTATAGAAATACTTGCATCAAATAAGCGTTTACAAAATCCAAAATTGCACACTGAAGTCTTCTTTAATTCCCTGCATTGTAGGTCATGCTATTATTCTGGGACTCGTAAGGAGCCAGTTGTCTGGAAGAATAAACTCTATGCTAAACTATTTTTGCAAATTTGATAATGCAGCTTCCTTAAAAATATTTTGTGATTGTATCACTATTGCAAAATGAGGTATAGCATATTTTCTGTTATGTAAGTAATTGTATGGAAGTAATAGCAGTTCAAAGACAAAGTCAGCATTAAACTATGTGCTATTTTGAAAAATGTTGGGTTTTTGACTTGGCTACTCTTGGAGTGTTCCATGTATTCAACTACTACTGTATTTTATTTTATTATTACTTATTGAACACTAATATTAGCAAGTATTTAAAATACTGAAGTCACTAGAATACTGAATGCAGTGTTCATTGGGGAGCTGTGGATTTTGCAGGCTCCTTTCCAGCTTTAGTTTTCCAGTGTGCTTCTGTTTTTTCTCCCCTGTAAATGAAAGGCACCTTCTCTTCATGTGGTTTGAATTCCTTTTGTTAAAACTGCTGCTGACCTTCTCAGCTATGATTTTAAAGTGATTAGGTATAGTTTCTCTGCTTGGATTTTAATTGGTACTATTCAGCTCTGTACATAGGTAATAAATCCAGGTAAAATTGTAATTATTCTTTAGCTTGGCTACTTTGGCAAGAGAAGAGCTAGAGCAAGTTGTTATGCAACACTTGTTCTAGTATCCCACTGCATTTTGTTTTAGTGTCTGATTTCCTTCGCTTATACCTCTGGTATTATTGCTGTGGTTTTATAGAAAAGTGTGTTACAGTTGCTACAATGTGTTCTAGAAGTCTAATATTCCTTGAATTTGGAAATATTTCTGGTTTCAAAGTTGGCTGTATTTGAAATAATTTTCAGAGTACTTAGGATAATAAATTGACAGTAGTGGGAAGCAGGGCACTCACATGAGGTGGTTATTAATGCTTCTTGCACACACAGTCATCAGTAATTTACTGTTCTCTCTTCATGTCATACTTTGTTCATTCCTTGTGCATGATAGTCTTTTTCTTTTAGAGAAACTTATGTATGAAGAATTCTGTAGGGGAGAAAATGATCTTAAGGGAAGATATTTACAAGGTGTCATAGACATCAACAAACTTTGAGTAGTTGTTAGTGCTACTGTAGACTTTTAATCCCTTAGGATCAGATGATTAGGGTGTAGCCTGCAGAAGCTCAGTTTGCATCAGATTCCTTTGCTGTTTGTATGGCTGTACTGCTGGCAGTTCCTAGCTGTGGATTAGGAAATCCATTTCTGAGATTTTGCTCTGAAAGAACAATTAAGAAGTTATAAGAAGAGCTGCTTGGAATGCAAGTGGACAGTGATACTGATCTTAAAACTGAAGCTTGTAACGAAGCAGCACTCAAATTATGAAGGGTTTCTGTTTTTTCTTCATATAAAGGCTGTACCAGATACTTCAGTCTCTGATGAGTTTAGCAATACTACAGAGTGGGCAAGCTTGAGAAAATTTCTGTATAGGTTACCTGGAAAATTTAACTGATTTGGAACAAAGGACCAACTTCTGATTTGGAAGGCTGAGCGCTCTCCCAGTGTTTCTTCACTTGGCATCAAAAGAACTGGTTTCAGATCTTCTGATCATCCTAGTGATGATAGTGACTTCATTCTTCGAAAAGATCTGAGGCAGGTCTAGCAGGTTTACTAAGGCCTTTTATTGAGATACTAACTGTAAAATTAGAGCAAGACTGGCTGTTGTAGAAGTCTTACCTTCAGATGTTTTGTCTTTGTAACAGTTTGATGTTCTTGACTAGAAACTTGTAATTTGTTTAACTGTTAGCATATCCTGAGATTCTGCTGCAACACAGTGACATTGAGAAACTTAGTGTGCCAGAAGTATGGGAACTGCTGTCTTCTCTCAAGTTCAGATCACAAATGATGCTTTGAAGTAAAGAACTTCAACTAGACTGAAAAGAAATATGTGAGGGTCTAGGGTGGCCTCAACCAAAGTACAGTGGATTAAACTTTCGACTAAAGAAGGCCAATAATATATGCTATGTTTCAGGAATTCCAGAAGGTCTGGAATAAATGACATGGAGAAAACAGCAGTGTCAAAAAGCTGCACATAACTGCTTGGTTTGAGGAATACTTAAAGATGATGATAGGAACTGAAATGATTATGTATATAACTCAGTTAAGTGCACTATAAGCTGTTAAATATACCATTAGTCACCAAGTTCTGTAGCTATCTAGAAAAGATACTTGGGAATAACTTTGAAATCCTGAGTGACCGTAATGAAATCTGTGTTCTCTATCGTGTTACTTTTGCATCAGCCAAATCCCAAGGGATCTATTCTGGCTGTGATCTTCAGTTCTGATCCAGTAATTACTTCAGATATCTGTCTTTAATCTGAATGAGGAAAAGGCAGGCTGAGAGAGCAAACAACTAAGCTTGATTGCTACAGTGTTGTCTAAGATGTCCCTCCCTGGTCCTGCCACTTGTTCCTGCTAATGTAACTGGACTAGGCCAGGAAATTGTTTTAAACTAGAAATAAGGCGAGCAAAAATTATTTTTTTAAATCTTCTGTATGTTCTTATATAGTAATTTATATTCCTAGTCAAAACTGTGATTATAAATGCTGATAGTTAAGCAGTCTGAGCATAGCTTACAGAATTGGTGATGTGTGTCTGAGGCCAAAGGGTTAGTAAGACTCCAAGAGTTGTGACATCAAAAGTGAGAGAGAGATTTATCAGTCACTTGCTCTTTGGGAAAATTTCACTAAACCCCAAAGGTCAGGCTTTCTTACAGCTATTTGCTGTGGATTTCTTGCATCTGAGTGTAGTTATTTTTTTAGAAAAGGTTTACTGTTCCTCATCTACACTGAGTAATGTTCCATCACATCTGGCAATTTCAGTTCCTGCAGTTAATTTCAGCACCAAATTGTTTTTCTGCTATAATATTTTGTTAGAGTTGTCAACAGCTGTGCTTATGCTTTTCTGTTTCCAGAGGAATATCAGGGACTGCAGCTTCTTTAGTGCATAGACATAACCTGAGGTGTGACTGAAGGATAACTAAGAATATTTCTGTTAGTGTTTGGTTCTGTTGGCACAAGAATAACAACAGTAATACAGCTGTATCTTCCTTGCTGTATGCGAGAGCTGTCAAGTGCTTACTTTGTACCTTTGTGTTCTTAATACTACTGCTGTGCAAACAATCATAAAGCTGGAGAGGATTGTTAGACTTAGTTTTGCTTCCTTTGGGTTTGCACCTTGTGTTGTAGACTCGTGGAATAATGCTTCACTTGATGTATACTTGCAAGTGTGACTTCAGTGATGACAATTAGTCACTACAACCTGCCCTGTAGCTGGTATGAATTCTGTGTCTTTCAGTGTGAAGACACTCCTCTGTGTGTGTTGATTTGTTTGCAAGGTTTTTGTTTAAGGCATATAACTTGTGACTCCCTGCCCTTCTTTCATTTTCCCTTTCATTTTTGTGTAGCTGCCTGTATCACCTTCTGGTTTCCCCAGATCATCCTTCCTTTTGAGACAGAACTGAGCTGTCCATCTGAAAAGGCTAAGGATAGTTTTCCACAATATTTGGGAAGCCTTGAAACATCACATGTTCTTCATATTCCCTATAGTCATGATTCAGCTTTCTTTCCATGATCTAGAGCTTTCTTTGCTTTTGTTAGCTTTTTAATCAGAATTTAGATATACTCACTGGTGTAGTGAAATAATCACTTGACTTAATAAAGTGCTGTATCTTTGCATACCATAAGATTTTTTAGGATGCTGTGAGCTAGCTGGAGTCAAGGTGTGCTGTTCATTGAGGCAATTATGTAATGGCTTGTCGTGGAGATTTATTTTACACCAGGCAGACTTACAATCACAAATAACAGAGTGAAAATGCTCTTTGCAATTTTTACCTTACAGGTAAGCTCAGTATATTCACCTCTCAACTCAGAAATGTTAAATTGTGTACATGTGTCTATTCGTTGAAGGTCATCACATTTTCAATGATTGGTGATATAATTATGTTTAGTTTCCTAAACATAATGATGTTTTCATTCCCATTTGCCAATTACTGTATAGATCTGAAAAATCTCTGTAGAGATGCTGAAAGGGATATCTATAACTTGAAAGCTGAAAGAAAAGGATAGTGTATTGAGTTAATTCAGTAATGAATCATGGTATAAATGACCTCTTGTGGTAAAGAAGTTGAAACTGAGTCACACTCCAGGAGTTCTCTAGATCACAGCTGTGGTTTGATAGGTGCTTTTTCTGCTGGCAGTCCTTGTTTAAGTGAATTCAGTAGCTTGTACCTACCCTTTCTGGGCTGATTTTTAGCTTTGAATTATTTCAGTTAATGTGGTTTCAGTAGGTGACTGTGTTGCAGACACGAAACAAGTCGGGCAAGACGGAATTGCTGAGGTCAGGCAACCCTCTTCAAACAGGACAGTTTTGGAGTATGAAATTTAGCTCATACCTCAGCCAGTTCAACTCATCCTCTAATGCTTTTGCACTATGCCAATACCTCTTGAGGTTGGGGTGAAAGCCATTGGTGTCCTGTGCTTTCACGTAGCTTCTGTGGGAGAGGGAGGATTCTCCTGTGTTTTAGACTGACTTGGACCTCTGCTATACCTGCTTGTGGCAAGTTGTTCCTGATAGCACACCTGCCTTTTCTGATCTCTGATACGAGCATTACTGTGGCCGTGAAATAAAGTGGAGCAGTGAATTGATGCTGCTGGAAATCCTATATCTTTTCTGTGGGAGGCATTTTCAGGCAGATCAATTCCATCTACTGCAAGGCTATTCTTAAGTTTGTGCCTTAGGAGCATGGCATATGGGGATAAACAGTGGCAGTTAATGAATGCCACCTTACCTTTGCTTGGGAGTGAAGCATTAACAGATTGCCACCAATGGGAAAAGTTTCCAGGTTTTTATTTTGCTGCATTATGTACTACAACACAGACATAGAAAAAAATAACCTCAAGTTTGAGAAATGTTTGGGCCTCTGTATTTTGGTCCATGCTGATATGTGCTAGTGTGCATTCTCATTCTTGAGCTATTTGACTCTTCTAATATGTTTGTAAACTTCCTAGATAGTTCTTACATTTTCTTATTGGTGAAAGTTGTACCTGGTTGCCTGCTGGAGCTCCATACCTGGAGGTTGAACAAATAAGAGCATTTTGAACTGACATACTGAAAACCAAATCCCACTTCAATTTTTATTGTTAAAATTAGGTTTTTTGGATTTTAGTTTAGTTAAACTATTATTTTTTTAAATTTAGATCCTATTCTACCATAAAGTAAAACTTGTATTTTTATAGGATGCATAGAAAGTTGGTAGTTGCTGAAACTCTTCTGTTGTGGTTCTTTGCCATTTTGTACTATCTATATTTTCTGGTTTATTTTCTAAAATAATAAAATGCAAGTATTTACATGAGAAGATTCCAGTTAGGTCCTGCATTAGTGGTGACTGGCTGTGAAGGAAACCAGATGGTCATACAATAAACCTCCTGATCTTGAGGTAAAATGTAAAACAGAAACCCACAGCCTCTGACTTGAGCAACTAGCCATATTAATGGTGCAGTATCTACAAATTGGAGGGTCCTTTGTCTTTTCATGCCTGAAAATCCAGATGAAGATTGCAACTCAGCCTGCCAGAACAATTGCTGTTTCTTGAGGGGATCTTGAGACAGCCGTTGCAATGTCCTTAGCTTTTCTTGAATTCTGCTTCTGAGACTTTTGATTGGAGATAAGAAGTTTACATGCCTCTGTACAGTTTTCTTCTTGATATCAGATCACACACACAAAAATATTCCTCGTGGGAGGGAAGCAGGAGATGATCCATATTTTGCTATACTCTGCACTCTGGCAACAAGCTTTAAAACTTGTCATTTCTGGTTTTTTGGGGGTTGAACTTTCAGTTGTAATCAGTGAGATAACCTGCCAGTTCGAGTGCTAATATTGGATGGAGAGTCCCCTGTTTCCATTTCTTACACTGTGACACAAGTCTGGTAACTTGCTTTGCTCCTCTGCTCTTCCTTGTAGAGTGGAGAGATCTCCCCTCTTCTAAGGTATTTGGCAGGGCACTTTTCTGCTGTGAAGGCAAGTGCACTGCAGCTCTGTAGTTCTGATATGTAGCTGATATGCTGTCATATTTAGCTCATTAAATTTTAAATACCTTGCTGTGAGTTTGGGATTGCATCAGAGAAAATGTTCTTAGACTTGGTTCTCAGAGGAAAAGGAATAGCTTGGTTGAGAGGGATGCTTGGAGAGCAGAGTGAGGATGGTCTGTTACAGTTTTTTTATTAAAATTACAAACCAGTAGTGGAATTTTAATTAGTCCTGCAGGACGGATGGTCAGTCAGAAGCACTTCTATCAACAGTTCTTGTAGTTTTTTTGCTGTGTTTTTGATTTCTCATTTACTGCTGTGGTAAGTTACTGTAACAGTGAAAGACTGACTGGCAGAACATGCTCCTTGTTGGCTTCTTGATAGCTTCAAATGAAGCTTATCTGCAGGAGATGCTGTTCTACAGTGAATAAAGCATTACTCTAAGGTGAAAGAATTCTTGTTTTCTTGAGCTCCAAGGGCCTGTTTAGGGACCTCAACACATCGTATTCTGTCTTGAGAACAGAAGGTGTTTTGGTGCAGAAAGCTACAGAAGAGCTGTGTGTTGCTGTACAGAACTTGAATATACCTGTTCTTTTAAACAATAACTGTCTTAATACTCCTAGTTCTTTTCTTCTGTGTGCATGTCTATATGCTCTTATAGAACCAGGTTGATGTTTAAGATCTCCAGAATCCTCTGGAGCAGAAATGTCTGCAGTAAGTCCCTGAACAGTGCAGTTTCATTAACAAGAATGGGGAAGCATGAAATTTGAAAAATTGGTTGAGATGCACAGCTTTTTCTTTGTTCCCCAAGAAGGCTGAAGCAAAGTTGATTTAACTTGTAGTTGGAGTCCTTAATTGGTCTCCATCAGATAATGAGATCTCTCATCATAGGTGGATTGGAGTTTTTTTTTATTTTGTTGCATGAATAAAAGAATATTCATAAATTATAATTATATGCATGTCATGAGACTTAGTGTATATTAATAACTGTCCTGTGACTTTTTTCCCCCTCCCTTGTTGCTTGGTCTTACTTTTCTATTAAGATGCCTGTGACTGAAACATTTTAAGTTTAATAGATTTTTGTCCTGAAAGAGACAGAATTCCCGTGTTACACACAGGCTGTAGGATTTTTCTGAATTAATTCCTGCTTCAAATCCCATAGCTGTGGATAAATATAACCAATCTTGACCAGAAAATCTAGGTATGAGAAATCCAATAAAAACCTGATGTGATGGTGGTGACTCTTGCTTCAGTTAATGAGACTCCTAACATGATGAATCAGAATGCTGAGGGAGAGGGAAAGTGAAATAGATCTCAGCAACCAGCCCATGCTTTCCTAAATAACACCTCCAGAATCCTAGAGTAGGGAAAATCATGATCCAGTCCTAGAGTTTGTGTCTCGTGTCTTCAATTGGACCCTTGTAAAATTAAAGAGAAAGTGTCTTATGTCTGGCTGAGTTTGATCAGCTTACAGTTTCAGCTGCTGGATCTGGGTATGTCTTTGAGAAGCTGTTTTTCCTGTTCCTAGATGTGTGATTTGTGGCTTTCTCCATTCCCCCTACCCCCCTTTCCAAGTAGTGTTTAATTGCATTTGCTTTGGTAAGCAGCCTCTGTGACCTGGGCCTTTTGTTAATTGCTGCTCTTCCTGTCTTTGTAGCTCCAGTAAATTTAGTGACTGCTTTCTTCCAAGTCAGTGACTAGGACTGAAATGGCACAGGGCCAAGAACCAGTACTTGATGGACCTTGCTGCCAGTAGTTTCTCATTGCCACCAATATTTCAAGAGCTGTCACTTAATTGATTTTTAATGTTTTGTATTTATTTGACTGAATTTTTTTTTGTTTGGCTTAGGGTTTTTTAAATTTTTTTTTTTAATTTCTGGTTTTAGTCAAGATGTGTCGTGCCAGCCCAAAAGTCTGAAAATATTATATCAAACCTGTTGTTTTAAAATTTTAGTTTTGTAAGACTAATAAGAATTTCTGTAAGCCCATATTGATTTACACCATTTTTGCTGTCAATTCCTGTGAACAGTTCATTGGTTTTGAAAACCTTTACCAGTCTGAGACCTCGGTACTAACTTGTTTAATGTTGTGACATTTCAAAGAGATTGTTTTCCTTTTTTTTGAGCCCATTGGGGATTTGGAAATATTTCAAGACTTTCTGGAATTAAACACTGCGGCAAATACTCTTTGAGTAACTCACAGAAAGAAAAACAAAGCACACGTCCATTGAATATTAAGACAATTAACTTGCACATGTTAGTAAACACCACCTTGATACATTTTATTGAATGATTATATACCATTCTATTGAATGTTTTGTAGTATACTATCATACTCTTATATGTATTACCTAAAATGTGTGCCTTGGTTTTGATTTAATCTTTACTTACTTTAAAGCTGTATGCATTTCCTCTCTGGCTTTTGCAACATTTCTGAGTTTTGATTTATCTTCTCTGCTCTGAATCTTCCTATCAATCATCCAACTGTTTGTCTCCTCTTTGTGCTTTTACTCTTAGTCACTTGGGTTTGGGTTTTGTTGTTTTAAATTTTTTTTCCCCATTTAGCAGGTTAGGTTTTTTCTCCCATGGTTTTGATGTTTTCTAATATGTTTTTAGATAGTTAAAAAATTTAAACAAAATATATAACCAACTAATATCTTAACTGACTTGACTCAATTTCCAGCTTTTTGAAGTTGTCCTTTTAATGTGCAAATTGCTATATATTTGGCTGTTTATTATAAATAAATGCTGATGAATCACTTGTCTTAATTTCTGTTGCAACTGGTCCATTGCAGTTGGATTTGATCCTTGTGGATCGCTTCCAACTCTGGATATTCTGATTCTCTGGTTCTATGACCTACTGTACTTAACTGCTCGCCTGGATAGTACTTACTTAGTCTATTGAGGTTTAGTTTATAAATTTATATTCACAGATTAATTTGACAGTTGAGGGCTGAGGAGTTGACAGCTATGTATGTTGGTTTTTATTTTCTGCCCTTGCTATGTTGACTTTTTTTTCTTGAGTTTCTAACAATTTATGTAATAATACATTCAGAGCAATAGTAGTCTGTGGTCTTTACTACCCCCAAAATGATTTGTACCTGTAAGTTAAGCTTTACTGCTTTGACTAGATGCGTATCTAGGGCTGAATTATGTAGTGACTATTCAAAGGTATATTTGAGCTGTGCTGTCTTGAGGGTGGAAAAGGCATTGTTTGACATGCTAGGCTCTGTGTCAATGGCACTCCAGAAATGCATCCTTATCTCTTTCTGAAGATCTTGCATTCCTGTTTTTTACAGCAGAGAATGTGTCTTTGGCTAATCTGCATTACTAGAGATTGGCCATCAGCTACCGACTTCTCTGATGCTGTTATCCCAGGGAGCCTGGTGACTGCTTAATGGCCACCAGGGCTCTCAATTTTAAGGGAGAAGACGACACGAGGGCCTAACTGAATTTTTGTTTTTTCTTTGCGAGGATTAATTTAAACTGTTATGTTAAATTGTTGCCGTAAAGCATTAGCCATCGAACTACAATTGCAGTTCAAATTTATGACAAAATATTTGGCTACGGATGGGTAAAACTGCCAAGCAAAGATGAAAATAAAACTGTTTAGATGCAGAGATAAAACTAGTGAAAATTGATCACGCTGAAGACTGCGTAGTCAACCTTCCCCCCCCCCCCTTTTTAGTTTTCATTTCTTTCCTTGCTACCATTAGCAGAAAAATGGCACATACATATTCTGATTTTTATCAGAGGATGTTTTAGGGGATGCTTTACTTGTATCGCAAACAGTTGTGAAATAGGAGTAAGTTTGTAACAACCTCTGCATTTAAAAAGTTATTCCACTCTTGCTTCAGTTCTAAGGGTTTTCTTTGTTCTGGGATTTGTTTTTTCTAATTCTTCACTTCCTAGAGTGCCTTCTGGAAAAGAGAGATGTTTTCCACTTTATAAATTTGGGGTTTTTTTTTTATTAAATTTTTTTCTAAATTCTTGTACTAACATCCAAAAATGTTTTTCATTGTAAAGGTCATCAGTAACGTTTGTAAGAGTTAAATATGTGGCTGCTTTGATTGTGAAGAGCATATGAGAGATCTAAATATAACTGATACTGAAAATCTAATCTGATATGTAAATAATACTGATTTCTAAAATACTGGAATCTTCTTTCTTTTTCTTTATTCTAATTCTGTTATTCCTGCAACTTTTCCACTGGCTCTGCTCTTCAGCTGCTGTGAACTGTCAGACACTGAAATACAGATGATGAAAATAGAGAAACTGGAATTTAGCAGAGGGAGCCATGTTAATTTCTGTTCCATTTGAAATGCAGGAAAATATCATCTGCCAAATGGAAAAGGACAATCGGTGGGAAAAGAAATGTTCTTTTCAAGCTTCTAAGAGCAGTGACAATGGAGAGAAAAAATACTATAAAAAGTAGGCAGCTCCTTTTTCAAGATTTTGTTTTCAATGTATTCTGCATGATTAACTGTACACAGTTGCTCTTTTGGAGCCCTGAATGACTGAACACAACATCACAGGGCTTAAACTGCATTTGCTGCATTGCACTTTGCATTTGGGGGGGATAGGGCTCAGCTTTATGGCAGTTTTACCAGTCTCTAGTATAATTTTTGAATACATTCATACTTCCCTTATTTGCCTTTTTTAATGTCAAACATTGCACATAAGATGTTCTGCTGTTGCTATGCAACTGCTAAATCCAATATTTAATATTAATAAAACCCGAGTGGCATTAGCATCACTCAGAACAGTGGGCTAGCAAACTATGATCGTACAATATCCAAGCTGTAAAACTTGGCAAGGACTTCAGTGTGCAATTGCATGCATGGCAAACTGTGGGGCATGAGTCACTGGCAGTTACTATTAAAAGATTGATGAGTTTGAGTAAAATTTCTAAGTCTTGATTTTTATACATGTATATAAAAAAATAAAAGTTTTAAACAAAAAGATAAAGAACAAGGTTGGTTAGCTATTTTCCTTAAGGTTTCATTTCAGAGTCAAATTCTAAGGGTCACTACCCATATGTTAAAAACGTTATAAACTATTCAACGTTACAAACCTATGGGCCAATACCCTGATTCTCCTATTTTTCTTCTAGGTCAGGTTGGTCGGCCCTTTCCCACTGTTCCTGCCACTTCCTGAAGCCTGAATTGGCTTTTTTTGGAGGCAGTGCTACTTCTCTGCCTGACAAGGTGCTGTTCAATGAGATGTGTTTCCAGTTTCTCAGTTTCTTCTCTTCCACCTTGTTTTCTGATTTCTCCCTATTTATCTTCACTTTTGACTGTTATTTCACTTTTTAATTTTTATTTTTTTTGTCCTTTCTGAGATCAGTTTTTTTGTGTTGTACCTCAGCAATGCTTTGGCCATCTAAGTCATGTTGCAGTCTGCAAATTCGGTAGGATCCTGCATCTGATCACTAAAGATGTTGGTGCACTGGCACTCTTGCTGACAGCCAGAGAGGTGTAAGGCTATTTGTCCCTTTGAAGACTGCTGTCCAAAACATAACTTAGATATTACATCTGGATGAAGTTAGGATTATTTTAGAATTACTGCTCTTTTGAAGTGTAATCAACTATTTCCTTCATAGTACATGATCATTTAGATTTTGACTGATTTCTTAAGCATTGCTATTTTGGGTAGTTTATCTGTCCTTGATTCACTCATGCAAGTTTCTCTAAATTTAAGACCATGTTTTTGTTTCTTAATTTTTTTTTAATTTCTTCTTCTGCTACTCAAACAAGTAGAAGCTAGAAGCCCCTAGCTACTTGGTTTACTTAAACCTACAAAGCAAAAGTATTGGAGGGGGGAGAGAAGGGCAGGCAATGTACTAAGTTATAGTCTTGAATTTTTCTGGTCATTCCATTTTTATGCATTTTTATAAGGTGGAGTTTGTCACCCTTAAAGTAATCTTTGTACTTTTTATACTCGCTCTGCTAACCCATCTTCTCACAGTACTGGGTAGTTAATAGGTCTCTAGATTTTTTTACCACCAACAGGGCGTTAGTGTAATATTGATTTACTTTTCCAAATAATGGCAGTAATTTTGGTGCATGTTTTCCCTCTTCTGGAATAAAGTAAAATTGATTATATTTATTTTAAGTGAGGTGTAAGTTGTGGCATTGAAGTAAGTTGGACTGTATGTGTCTTGGATGCAGATCTGTGATTGAAATTTCACTCCTTAGTGATATGGCAGCACTGAATCCCTCTCCTTTCAATTTTCTCTCCTCAAAACTGCAGCTCTTCAGGAAACACTGATTCTAATGTTTACTGAAATTCAGAAAAGTAACTGAATGCCACTAAGATGGAAGAATGCATTTTTTAGTTGGGAAAATGTACTTTCAGTTCGGGGGCTTAAATGAGAGTATTTTTATTTGGGTAGAAATTACTCGATCATGTTGTAGATCCTGCAGCTTCCTGTGTTCTTTTCAAAATTGTTTATTTCAATGTTGTAATGTTCTTTGTTTTTAACCTAGCTATTTAGAAAAGGGCAGGAGTCAGTGGACTCTAGATTGTGCTATGATTTATCAGTAGTTCAGTCATCACAAATGACCCGTGTATCTTGTAATACTTGGAGAAAACGTGTTGAGCTCTGTTCTTGGAACAGATAAATATAGAACTGCTATTATGAATATTGTAGTGACGTACTAATCTAGAAAGCTAACAATTCTTTTATTTGCTTTTAGGGTTTGAAAGTATTCTAGAAGGCCTGTTTGGACCTGGATTATTAAAAGATCTCAGTTTGTTTAAAGGTATTCAATCTCTATGTTTGTATCTTGTTCTGCATTTCTAATGACAGAAGCAGCCTCAGCTCTGCCTCTAGAAAATGTGTGTTACCGTGGTGATTTGTGCTTTTTTTCCCCCCTCCCCCAGGCAGTGCTCACAGTTAGTTTCATATTGGCTAAAATTACTAATGAGTGTGTGTTCATCTTTATGTAGCTGGGAGTGTATTTTGCAGTGCTCAGAAAAACAGATTTGTTGTGCACAGATAAAATGTATATAGTTTGGTAATCTGAGGATTTAGAAAAATGGCTGAAATGAAGCCTGAATCCTCAGAAAGCAGGCAAGAATGTTGTGAAACAGGTATTTAATTCAGCATTTCTCTTTTGGCTCCAGTTGTGTCATGGTTTATGAATATGAAGTAATTTGCTATTCTTCTGATTTACAGACTGTGAGCCTGAAGGTGTTTCTGATTGGTCTTTTGATGAAAATTGTCTTTTCTGCTGCCTGAGAAGAGAAAAAGTGAAGGTAACAATGCAGATGTGTGAAGCTAGTAGTTGTAGGGGAGGGACAAAGGGAGGGAGTTTGCTGCTCCTAGTTAGCTGAATGTGGAAAACCTGCAACCTCCTACCCCTTTCCCCTCCTTTGGAAAAAGGTTTTCTGAATTAAAATATGCGAGTTGATGAACAGACTTGCCTCTTTCTCTGCAACTTTTTCTTTGTAGTATGTAATGCAGATGGTGGGTTTCTTTTTTTCGCTCGTGCATTGGCTCTTTCTGTTTGGTGTTTTTTATTTGTTTTGGGTTTTCTTTAGTTTTTTGTAAGAGATCTTGCTGGGAATCATGAAACCCTCCCCAAGGGAGCTGGACTGTGGCTTGTGCATGTTTACTACAGTCAGATGATGGGCTTATCTTCAGTATGGAAATGTGGTTATTTTAACAATCCAGAATCTTGTTCTGCATCTTGGAATCTCCTTCCCTGTGGGCCATATCCTTTTATTAAAGTGCTCTTGTGCATGGTAGATTTTGTACTGTGCTTGTTCATAATGAAGTCAGAACCTAAACATGGACAAGTTAGGTTTGCCAACACAATAAACTTGCAGTTTATTTTCTTAAGGAGATTATAGTTGTAAAACAAAAGCTATGGTGCTATACTGGTTGTTGTTCAGCCCACGTGTTGAAAATGTGATTGTTCTATAACATAGGAAGGAAGGATCATCTGCCTTGGCAAAACTTCATTTACTGGAATTTGTAACTGCTGCTTCTTCCTGCACAATGTGAAGCAACACCAGAATGAATCTCTATCAACTTAGGAATGAAACAAAAGCACTCTTTCCTCTGCAGCAGCTAACATGTAGCTGCATGGCTTGTCCATAAAGGAAGTACCTTGTTGACACGGATACATGTCATGCTGCCAGCTCATGCATGTTTTCGTATTATAGTTTTTATTAAGGCATAGGAGAAGGTTTAGGAATGCTTGCATTTGGAAGAGATAGAAGTCATAGTTATTTCATTGAGACTGACAGCAGGTTACATGTATGTATGTTTGTTGTGTAAGGAGTTCTGTCTTTTTTCTTATCTCATCTCATAAAAGAGCAAAATCCAGTTTTAAGTATAGATCTAGTTAAGCCATTGAATTGATTCAGAAATTAGTTTTGTGGTGGGTGAGAGGCTGGTCATAGTGTGGGCCAATCTGATAGTGTATGGGTAGGAATTCAAAAGGACAGTCTTACTGCCCTCCAGCCTCTGTCAATTCTGTTGGGCTTGGGTATTTTGGCTTTTTAGTTTCTCTTTTTTTGTTTGTTTTGTTTTTGAGGGAATATGATGTCTCCTTTCAGGTCTAAAGTTTTTTGTGTATCATCTGAGAGATGGTAGGATGGGAGTGCTTCCTTTCCCCTGATTCCCCAGATTGCTGCCCTGCTGGCACTAATGTCATTAGCTTGCAATATAGAATTAAATATGATTCTTTCACAAGAGCCATCAAATAGTGTGAATTTGACAACATCTTAATTTGAATTATAATATCAGAGACGAAATTGTTAGAAAAAAGTTTGTAACTTAATTTGTTATTTAGCTAAATAATGGACAATCTTCAGCTAATTTAGTTCAACAAAGTTAGGAATGGTTCTAGTTTATTTGACATCTCTTCCATTGAACATCTTTAACTCTTTAGGGAGTTGAAGGCTGTTCATGTGCATCCTCTCACCTTGTTTGGAAAAGAACTGGGCAGGGTGGGATGGTTTGAGTTGGTGCTTGAATAGTGCTGAGTTACGGAATGAAAAGGTGTGTGATTGATGCTGCAGCTGGGAGCAGGATAGCCACAAGTCATGTATTGTGGTAGGGTGTGGCTGTGGCTGGCCTGTTTTTTGGGGGTTTTTTTGAGTACATAATTGCCAATACCTCCTTTTGGATTAACTGAATAACTAATCAAAGTACTTGATTTTCACCTATCACATGTAAGTGACATGTAGGTACCTAGTGTAACAAGTTCAAAACCAATAAATATCTTCAGTTTTTTTGCTGAATTTCATTTGCCCATAAGAATTACCTGTGACTTAGGAGACCAGTAGTTGTGCATAAGTAAAAATGAGTTCTGGACTGTAGAATGAAAGTTGAAGGCCAGTATTAGTTTATTGGCAGAGCTTCTTAAAAGGTAAAAATCTACATTAGCTCTCTCACTCTTTCAGTGATAGTCGTTACTGCTTTCAGAGACATGTTCGATTGCATGACTTCTTCAAAGGATGGAAAACCATTTGCTGAAGTATTCTAAAAAGATTAATTTATTTGTAGTTCTAATAGCAAATACTGAGCAAATTCCTGCATATTTGGCAGTCAAAATACAAGACTGTTTTTGATAGAGAAATGGACTTAAGTGTCTTCACTTGAAAGAGATAATAAAATGCATGAAGTAAGAATAGATGAAGTAAGGGGCCAGCATCTTCCCAGACATATTTTTTTCCCAAATCCAGGGAGTTATGTGGAGTTATGTAGGACTTTTAGAAACTGTTATTTTCCTTTTCATCACACAATGCACAATTGTTTCTGTATGGTGTGATAGGAGAATAACTGGTTACCTAAGATGCTGCTACCAGGTTATGAACATGGGTGCCTGTGTGCAGAAATGGGAAAGTACCTTGAAAGATTAAAAAACCCAGTTAGCATCTCTGGCTGCCTACATGTGGTGAGAGAAAGACTGGGTTCTATGAGACCAAATCTGACAAAATCACATTTGGGTAATCTGCAATTGTGGTAATTCTCTATTGCTTGTGGTGTTTATCACTTTTCCTTCTAAAAGGTTGTGGTACAGCGAAGACCCATCAATTCAGATGGATTAACGTGAAGTGTACTTGCCTTATCTCTTTTTAATTATGATTCCTAATTTTACCATGTGATTTGTTGAACAATCTGACTGAGCTATCATTACAGAAGAGATCTTTGGCTCCATGTAGAATGTTTGTATCAAATGAGGTAATCTCTAGTGTCATTTGCTTATAGTTGGTACTCAAGCCTAGTTTAAGAAAGGCCAGAAGAAAGGAGAAGCTGGAAAATGAGTCCTTAAAGAGTATTCAGTTGAGTATATTCATGTGGAAAAGAAAACACTATTGTTTATAGTGACATAAAGCAATTTGTATGTATTAAGAGAAAAAAGGAACACACACCCGGACCCACAACTAATCTTATTAGTTGGTGAGAGCAGAACAAGAATGATAATACTCCTAAGCACATTAACTATTTTATAGATGTATATAAGCTACAAAAATAGCAAGAGAGAAAATGAGGAGCATATTCTGGATAAATTGGCTGCTGATACCAGAAGATTGATTCTGGTATGCAGAGTTCTGTGCTTCAGTGAAAGGACCTCTCACAAATCTTTCATTTCTGAAGAAGTGTGGTGAGGTACAGCATTTGAAGAAGTTATTTTAAAATTCAAAATTACTCTGATGTGATTTGGGTATTTTTAAAAGCTTGTAATTATTTTACACAAATCTGATGGCCTTTGACTATGGAGGAACATAAGCAATAAGATATCAACTGTGGTAAATGTCTGAATAATTCTGAAGAGAAGTTACCACTCGTCTAAAGCATTAACTTGTAGAATAATTGAAGATGGCAGAGGAAATACCTGAAAATGAGTTGAAGTTGGAGAACTCTTAAAATTTTTGATGGCATTAGAATTTGTTTAAACGGTGTACAGAGATCCCTAAATGTGCTGGAACATGCTCTAAAACATTTTAAATTGATTTCATCACTTAAAGTCAAGCATTTAGACTGTCAATTTTGTGTTGTGTAATTTTAAAATAATTTGATGTGGAGGCTAAAACTTGAAAAAGTTGTTTGTGATAATCTCCAGATGTGTTTAGTAGTAATGCAGGGTTGCAGCTTTGCTTGTGCATCAATGTTAATGTAAGCATACTGTGGTTCCACATCACAATATACTTCCATTTATATTCTGTTGATATATTTCTTCTCCCCCTACTATAGCTCATTAATGATGGTCAATAGCTATGGATCAGTAGTTTATTTTGAATTTGATAAATATGACGTCACTCATCTTACTATTAAAAATATATATGCTCAGTAAGTGAGGGAAGTCTTAAAACTGATTAAACCATCTGAATCTTTATTAATATTAAGCTGGGAGCAGTTGTAGATGCTTTAAAGGACATGCTCAGAATTGAAAATAATCTTGATACATTTGAAAAACAGGACAGACAGACCTGTTTTGTCAAGTCACAAGTTATAGATGTCTTAAAAGTAATAGGATTGTAAAAGTAATAAACAACTTTGGTGACTGTTTCAAGAGAAGAATTTTGTGTTAATACCTGAAGAAGAAAACCTAAATGCTGGTGAAGCCTCAAATGACATTAGCATTTTGAGAGATGCAAACAAACTGAATAGCACTGAAATGAAAGCAACAAGAATGATACTCTCTTGCATGTAGAAAGAAAGAAGAGTCTCTGCTGCCCTTAAAGCTTGTCTACAGAAAATTGTTCTCCTTTGTGTTGGCTATAAATTAAAAAGACTGTACAGTCTTAAGGAAAAAAAATGCATTGGAGAAGACAACCTAGGGATGTTGAAACATTCCTTTCTTGCTCAGTGTTCCTGATTTTTGCCTTGAGGTAGGGTGGGAGGCTGGATTTTACCCCTAGGGTCCATGGGTGGTCCGTGGGCAGCCTTCCTTCTTTTTCTCCCTGAAGGTGGATAGGAATTATCTCATCCTGTTCTAGTTTGTGGGTGCTTCCCATTCTATCTTTGTGTGTGCTGTGGCTTAAATATGAAATTGCTGTTTGCACATCCACACAACAACAGCCTGTATCATACAGTTCTCTTCATGTCAGCAGTTTAGCATTTGGAATTGCTGTATCAACGTTTCCTACAAGGAGGCTCCCAGTGAGCATCCAGCTCTAGTGCTGACTAGGCTGGGCTGCCCAGGATTAGGTGGTCTTGCAGGGTCATGCTTTGACCTTGCATTTTGAAAACCTGAGTTCTGTATTTCTAAGACTTTTTGACGTAATTACATAGTTATGCTGTTTATCTTAATGTGCAAAAAGAGCTTTACCCTCGGGGAGCATGTGCAAACCACTCCAGGTATCTTTCTCTGAAGGTGTATTGTTGAATATAGTGATACTGCATGTTCACTGGTGGATTCCAGGAATCCTCTGGGGCATGCTTCCCACCTGAAGAGAAGCACAAAGAGAATAGAAAGAGCCCTGCATTATAAATAATACATAAAAGTAACTGATTGGTTATAAATATCCTGAAAAAATGCCCAGTGAAAATGCTGTCTAGATATTCTTCTTCCTACTACCTGCATGTTGCTACCAAAAACTTTGATGTGATTTAGGACTGTAGAGTGAGTAGGTAAACCTGAAAATAGTGATTCTAAATAGTGGTTATTGGGAAGAAGTGCATGAAAATGTAAACAAAACAAAAAATCAAGAAACTCCCACCCTAAAAAAAAAAAAAAAAAAAAAAAATTCCAACAATTACCAACCAACCAGACACTCCCAAATCAAACAAAACCACCTCACTTTTGGAAGATGAATAGCAATCACAATCAAATACTTAGTGTGAAAGCTTGAATTTTCCTTCCTGGGTAAAAAACCCTACAGATTCCTGGAATAATTATGGGACAATGGATAAGAAAACAATGAAAGAGTGCAATACGCAGAACTGTTTCCAGTGTATTTTGTCTCACGTAGTCAGTGCTGTACTCAAGATCCCCGAAGACTTTTTTTCCCCTAAGTGCAAGGTTAAATGTGACTCTTTTACATAATTCTGTTTCTTTAAGTTTTGATGTCTTAGCATGGACACTGATAAAAACTATACATGTAAGGAGATGCTCCTTAGTTTGGGGGGTAAAAACTAAGCACTGCCATTTTCTTGCTATTACTACTCTCCTCTCCTGAATGCAGATCAAGAGATCCTTTACTGAGCTGTTCACCAGCATAAGCCACTTAGAATTTTTTTCTTCTGGCTGATCCCTTTTACTTTTTCTTTGTTCCTTCTCTATGTAGCAAGTGTACATCTTTATTTAGCTTCCATAGATTAAATTGTACTCTTCTTACCTTGCCTTTATATGAGTAATATAAAATACATCAGTTTATGGTGAGGCAGGATGCTACTGGACTTTGTTTCCACTGAATTGCCAGGCTAGTATTTACAGTGTCTTATTTGAGATGCAACAAGTGCTAGGAAGATTTGAAATTCATTGTGTTGGCCAAGGGTTATTTTTATTTTAGGCTTCTTCCAGACCTGTCGTCTGTTAAAGGACAGGGTGTCAGATCAGATTGGAGGGGTAATGTTTCCTTCAAGTCTCAATTCTCTGTTTGTCTCTTGAATTAAAAAGTTTTTTGCAATGGTTCATGGGACTTTAGATAAAGGATGCCTTTAGATAGAGTTAATGCTAATGGACCTTATCTAGCCAAATCTCTGCATCTGGTTGCAGAGTTTCCTTTTAAAGCAAGCTTCTCTAAAGGCTTAGAAATTTCAGTCATTATTCCAACATTTCCGTGTGCCTAGATTACTTATATTATTAGTTACTTTGCACATCTGCTTTTTATGCAAACTGATGAGTTTACTGTTATCCTGGTAATGCCTAAAAGATAATGGAGCTGATCTCAGACTCTCTGTCAATAACTAGGATAGATCCTGCATAAAGCTTTGTCAGATGCAGCAACACAGTTTCAAAAGAATACAAATGTGTTCTATGAAGTTCCACCTGAAGAGTAACTCTCAAAAGATATTTGGCTTACTATCCAGAAATACATTTATTGTGAAATCCTGTGCAGATACTTAATGTATTTTAGTATCCTAGAAGTACAACTGCATTTTCAGTGTGTTCATAAACTGCCAGTGAACTGCTACTGGTTACCGGTACAGGGATGCCTGGCACAGAGGTGAACACTTCTATTATAGCTAACCATCAATTCAAATTCATATGAAAGAATTAAAAGCTGTCTCAATAGCAGCTTCTCCTATGGGAGCAAGCAGGTTTTAATCTCTGGTATGGAAGAAAGCATCAGTCATTTTGTGAGGCTTTCACTTCTGCAGGCTCTTACCTTCACAAAATCAAAGATGTTTTTACTTATCTGTTACCCCCGTCCTGCATGTTCCTTATATTTCTGTTTGTCGTAAAATACTGCTTTTTCTCTGTACCCTGATATAGTATCTCCCTTTGCTTTTGATAGAGAGCTTTTGGAAGCTGTTGAATTACAAATATGTGAAAGCCCATCCATGTAGTTCAGGCCAGAGTCCACAGCATTTCATATTATTACCCTTTGCACGCAGTTCACGTGACTGCTGTGTTCGTTAATTTTCTGTGGGCTGGTCATATTACCTTGCTTCATAAACCTCTTGAAGTTGAGACAGCACAAACTTAAGAATTACTTATTTTTTCAGTTATTGTGATTTATAAATGAATTTCCAGTTCTTCTCTTCTAGTCCCATGAGGATATGAATCTGAAATCAACTTATACATTAGAGGCCAAAAAAACAGATGCAGCCTAGATATTATGGTAACTGATACTTTATAAGGTTAACAAAACAAAACACTCCCTAAAGCCAAAGAGTGGCTGTGTATACATTCCTGCAGTAGGTAAATACAGGTATCTTTAATATAGCTTAAAATGAAAGTGGAAGGAGAGAGCCAGTAGAAAGATTTTTCTTCTGAGCAGGAGCAAGGCATTAAACTGAAAGAAATGAGAAAAGGTGTGTGCATCTGAGGGTGGAATCTAAGCATTTAGATTTTGTATTTTTGTAATCTTGTCTTCTAGTCTCTCGAGTGTATTTAAAATGAATGATGTAGCCTGGCATTTCATGTGTTTAATTATCCTAGCTTGAATATATTCTTGAGATTACTCAGCTGCTTCCAATTGTGAGAATGGATTTTATTTCATTGTAGGTGCGGTAACAGCTAACTTAAATTTATTTCACTTAGCAGTATCTACTACTGAGCCTCTTCACAAAAGGTCCTGTTTGTTGATAATGCTTGGTCATTTTTTGCTTAGTTTGCATGAAGGATGTATAGAGTAAGGAGAACTGCGTATGTTTTGCATTCAGCAGTTACTGCTTGGATCTAAAAATAGTAGCCAAAGAACAAGTGCTAGATATGAGATTTGCAGCCAAATGCTGTAAACTATCTAAGTTTTCTTCTTTATAATGGACTTTTATTTTCTGTTTTGTTATCAAATCTTACAGGCTTCTGCTGCATTTATCTCTTGGGTTACAATGTAAGGTGTCACCACAGTATGTATTCTACCACCACCAAGTCACCTTCTGATGAGCTGTTAATGGCAGGTCCTTTGTAACAGCTGCATGCCCCACCTATGACTCGGGTGTAATGTTCTCTTTGTTACACCCAGCCTGAGGGTGGTCACCTCTGCTAATGCACCATCAAGGACTCCCCAAAATATGCTATGTCTCATAGGATTACATCATTCCATGGTGTAATTCCCTGCCCTGGGGGAGGTACTGAACATTCCTGCCTGGATTTGAGGGTGTGAGCCACCACTGGACCCCCAGGGAAGGCCCAGACCTTTCCACAGGACCCCTGCTTTGACAAGTCGACATCCATGATTTCAATGGGAGTGCAACCACCGTTTAATCAGACTGCCAGCACCACCACCCTGACCAACAGAGTGCCCAGTTGTACTCTGGCTTTTTCAGTTTCAGTCAGTGTTTCTGTACTATTGCCTTTATTGTAACTTTCTTATTAAATTGTATCTCCATCTGGAAATCACTTGCAAGGTATTTGTGTGGGGTTAATTCCTCCCTCTGGTTTACCTTCAAACCAGCACATATTTTGGCTTCCAATGTGCGGCATCCTGAGAGAAGTTGGAATTGTAGTTTTGCATTGTATCACAGGAACTGCCTATTCACCATGATGCTTGGCATGTTTACATGAATGTTGTACCTTGTTCCCTATATTTTTCTGCACATGGGGAACTATTTGCCAGTTGTAATGCTCCTTTTGAAACCAGAGAACAGAGTGAAAATTGCTTTGTTAGTTTTTTATGTCTATTGTATGATAACATCAGAGACAGTGAACCTCATTTGGAATGTATATTCAGTTTTGTTCTCCTGTCCTAGACTGGGCTGCTGCCACTGGAGCCTTGTTAATAATGCTGGAGCCTTGTTAATAATTGCACCCAGGCAATGGAGGGAAAAGTAGACAATGGTTTCTTCCAGCCTTTCAGGCCCAACACAACAGTTTTTGAGAATATTGGGTTCTGTCTGGATGTCAAGGACAGCACAATCTTGTTGTTAGTTTTGCTCTGTCTTCTCTGTGTGGCTTGTGCTGTGTGCACCATGCTTGGAGTCAGGACCAAGCTTGGTGCAGTCCAGCATATTCAGGAGGAGGAGAAAAGAAGCAATTCAGCAGGCAGTGTGTCCACACAAACTGTCATTGAGCCAGAACATCCTAAGTCAGTAGCAGTTGCCTCTGTTCAGAAAAGAAAATTCAAGAGCAAATCAGTCTGCATAGTGACTGATGAGAAGGCAGCAGGACCTTTGCACCCAGTGGAAGAGACGGAGCCGGAGATCATCACTCAGTCTCTATCCCTGGGTGAGCTGTATGAGCTGCAGAGAGAGTTCACCTGCCAGGTGAGTCCATTCTGACCTGGCTGCTCCCCATCTGGGACACCTCAGCTAATGACACTATGCTGAAAGGACATGAGGCTGGGCGACTGTGATCACTGTCCTGGGATGTGGTCATTGACGAGGGGATCAGATAAACTCGGGAAACTCTCAGCCTCTGGCAGTGGCTACTGGCAAGTATAAGAGATAAAGAGAACGTCTATGTGCAACAAGGAATATGGAGCACAATGGAACAAGGCATCCAATGCCTGAGGGGATTGGCTTTGCTTGAGATAATTTTTCAGAAGATGAAAGATTCCCTAAGAGCCCAGGCGGTGTCCAGTGCACATCACAAATGTGGTTGAAGTTCTCATGATTCGGACCAGATATATACTCCCAGTACTTAGCAACACTGTGATGGAAGGAAGAAGAGGATATGGTGGGTGCATTGGTCAACAAACTAAGAATTTACAAGGACGCTGTCACTGCCCTGTTAAGCAGCTGAGCGGATCTGGAGCTTGGAAGAGAAAATAGAAGAGGGCCACAAGAAACTGAGGAAGGAGCTTAAGGAAGGAATTTACCCCATCTTGCCAGAACCAAGAAGAGTCTCTGCCATTAGACCTGGTGTCCCCCAGCCAAGGAGAGAGGACACACTCCATGAGGTAACCTCTGGTTTTTCCTTCAGGAGCATGGAGAAGATGTGAAGGAGTGGGATGGAAATCCCACCTCTTGCCTAGCCACCGGCATACATGAACTGAAAGGAGGAGCAACGATGGCAAGAAGCTCATCTAGGGTCAACACTGCTCTGGTCTCTCATAGACAAAGACTCCAGGTGGTAAAGGAATGATGATATGACTGACTCTCTTGAAGGGACCTCAAGGTCATATTTACAGGAAGAGAGCAATGTGTACCATGTCTGGGATTAGAGGGGACCCTGCCTCTAGCCAGGTGGAGAAAAGGGACAATCAGATCTATTGGATCTGATCCGATGGCTGGGCATGTCTGACCAACAAAGGTTTATGGTTTTGGTTGACACCAGCACTCCGTGTACCCTGATGTCATCAAGGTGTGTGGGAGTGGAATCCGTTTCCATTTCTGAGGTGTCAGGGGGATCCCAGCAGCTGACTGTATTGGACACTGAAGTGAGCTTGACTGGGAAGGAGTGGCAGTAATTGTGACTGGTCCAGAGACCCCGTGCATCTTTGGTATAGACCATCTCAAGATCCAAGAGGACATTGCTGGGCTTTTAGGATAGGTGGTCTAGAGACAGAGGAAATCAGACAACTGAATACCCTTCCTGGTCTCTCAGACAACCCCTCTGTTAAGAGTGAGACTGCTAAGAGTTGAAGAACAACAGCTGCCAATCACTACAGCAACAGAGCACCATTGGCAATACTGCACCAACCGAGACTCTGTGATTCCCATCCATAAGATGATTTGGGAACTGGAGAGCCAAGGGGTGCTCAGCAAGACTCGTTCAGCCTTTAACAGCCCTATATGGATGGCACATAAGTCCAGTGGAAAATGGAATCTGACAGTGGATTACCGTGGCCTGAATTAAATCATACCACCACTGAATGCTTCTGTGCTGGACATGCTGGAGCCTCAGTACAAGCTGGAGTCTCAGGCAGCAAAGTGGCATGCGACCACTGACATTACCAATGATTTTTCTCTGTTCCTTTGGCAGCAGAGTGCAAGCCCCAGTTTGCCTTCACCTGGGGGAGCATGCAATATACTTCAAATAGACTGCCCCAGGAGGGGAAGCAGAGTTCTACAGTCTGCCATGGACTGATTCAGACTGCACTGGAAAAGAGTTAAGGCTCTGGAACATCTGCAGTACATTGATGACATCATCATATCAGGGAACACAGCTGGGGAAGTCTTCGAGAAAGGAGAGATTATCCAGTTTCTCCTGAAAGCTTTCCATTAAATGAAGTAAGATTAAGGGACCTGCTCAAGAAATTCAGTTTCTAGGAGTGAAGTAGCAAGATGGACATGGCCAGATTTCAACAGAAGTGATTAACAAAATAACAGCTATGTCTCTACCAACTAACAAGAAAGAAACACAGGTTTTCCTAGGTGTTGTGGGCTTTTAGAGGATGCATATCCCAGAGTACAGTAAAATTGTTAGCCCCCTCAATCTCATGACACAAAAGAAAAATTATCTCCAGTGTGGCCCTGATCAGCAAGTTTTTGAACAAATGAAACAGGAGATTGCCCATGCAGTAGCCTTTTGGCCAGTCGGAAAGGGCAGGATGTAAAAATTGTGCTCTACACTGCAGCTGAGGAGAATGGTCTTTCCTGGAGCCTCTGGCAGAGATCTGTGGAGACAAAGGATGACCACTGGGGTTCTGGAGTCAGGGATACAAAGGATCTGAGGCCAGCTATACCCCAACTGAGAAAGACAGACATTCTTACAGCCTACAGATTCAAGCCTCAGAGTTCGAGCCACCTCAGAAGTGATTGGCACTGAAGCACAGCTGTTTTTTTTTTACCCTGACTACTAGTGCTGGACTGGATGTTCAAGGGAAAGGTTCCTTCTACACATCATGCCACTGACTCCATGTGAAGCAACTGGACCATACTGATCACTGTGAGCCTAGACAGGAAATCCTAATTGCTCTAGGATTCTGGAAATCATAACAAACTGGTCTGAAGGTGAGAGTTTTGGACTGTCTTCTGAAGAAGAAAGGAAACAGATGATATGTGCTGAGGAGGCCCCACCATATAACCAACTACCAGAGAATGAAAAGCGGTAACACCTTCTTCACCAATGGTTCATGCAGAATTGTAGGAACAAACCAGAAATGGAAAGCTGCTCTAAGGACCCCTGCACAGAAAGCTCTAGAAGCTACTGTGGGACAAGACGGGTAAGTCAACTTGCAGAGGTTAAAGGCATCCAGCTGGCTTTGAATATCACTGAATGAGAGAAGTGGCTGAGATTCTATCTCTGCACTGACTTGTGGATGGTAGCTAATGCTCTGTGGGGATGGCTGGATCAGTGGAGAAAGGCCAAGTGGCAGCGCAGGGGGAAATCCATCTGGGCTGCTGAGATCTGGCAAGATGTTGCTGCCTGGTTAGAGAAGCTGACTGTGAAGGTCTGTCACATCGATGTACGTGTACCCAAAAGTCAGGCTAATGTAGTAACAATCAGCAGGTAGATTGAGCTGCCAAGATTAAGGTATCTCAGAGGGATCTGGACTGGTAGCACAAAGGAGAATTACTTCTAGCTTGTTAGGCCCTTGGTGCCTCCAGTCATCAGGGAAGAGATGGGACATACCAATGGACTTGTGACCAAGGGCTGGACTTCAACATGGACAGTATGTCACAGGTCATCCATGACTGCAAGACTTGTGCTGCAATCAAGCAGGCCAAGCGGATGGAGCCTCTGTGGTATGGTGGACAGTGGTCAAAGTATAGGTACAGGGAAGCATAGCAGATGGACTACATCACCCTTCCCCAAACTTACCAAGGCAAGTGCTGTGTGCTAACCATGGCAGGGGCAACTACTGGATGGCTGGAGACCTACCCTGTGCCTCAGGCTGCCGCCCAAAACACCATCCTGGGCTGGGAAAAGCCATGGAGACATGGCACCTCTGAAAGAATTAATTCTGACAACGGGACTCATTTCAAGAACAGCCTTATAAACCCCTGGGCTAGGGAACATGGCACTGAGTGGGTGTACCATATTCCTTATCATGAGCCAGCTGCTGGGAAAGTTGAACAGTGCAATGACCTGCTTAAAACCACTTTAAAGGCACTAGGTGGGGGGACCTTCAAAAATTGGGAGCTGAATTTAGCAAAGGCCACCTGCTTGGTCAGCACCCAAAGCTCCATCAGTCGAGCTGGTCCTGCCCAGTCAGAACCCTTGCACTCTGTAGATGGAGATAAAGTCCCTGTGGTACACAGGAAAGGTATGTTAGGAAAGATAGTTCGAATTAATCCCACCTCAGGCAAAGGCAAATCCATCCATGGGATTCTTATTGCTCAAGGACCTGGTTCCACTTCGTGGATAATGCAGAAAGATGGCAGAACCTGTTCTGTACCTCAGTGGGACCTAAGTTTAAGTGAGAACTGTATGTGATGCTTCATTGTGTATGTGTGTATATATATAGAGTTAAAGAAGGGCATTAATTTGGGTATGATGTAGATGGAGACGAGTAAGGGGAGGATAATGTCTTGGGTTACAATGTAAGGTGTCACCACAGTATGTATTCTACCACCACCAAGTCACCTTCTGATGAGCTGTTAATGGCAGGTCCTTTGTAACAGCTGCATGCCCCACCTATGACTCGGGTGTAATGTTCTCTTTGTTACACCCAGCCTGAGGGTGGTCACCTCTGCTAATGCACCATCAAGGACTCCCCAAAATATGCTATGTCTCATAGGATTACATCATTCCATGGTGTAATTCCCTGCCCTGGGGGAGGTACTGAACATTCCTGCCTGGATTTGAGGGTGTGAGCCACCACTGGACCCCCAGGGAAGGCTCAGACCTTTCCACAGGACCCCTGCTTTGACAAGTCGACATCCATGATTTCAATGGGAGTGCAACCACCGTTTAATCAGACTGCCAGCACCACCACCCTGACCAACAGAGTGCCCAGTTGTACTCTGGCTTTTTCAGTTTCAGTCAGTGTTTCTGTACTATTGCCTTTATTGTAACTTTCTTATTAAATTGTATCTCCATCTGGAAATCACTTGCAAGGTATTTGTGTGGGGTTAATTCCTCCTTCTAGTTTATGTTCAAACCAGCACAATTTACAATAAGAAAATGGGACAAAGTACAATGTTCTGATACAGCCAAAAAAACAAGTTCTGATTTCAATAAATTCAACTCTGTGCTGAGTACCTTACAAAGTTTTGAATTTAGTAAAATATTGAGTGCCTAGGGAACTTTATTAATTTTGGAGTCTGGAAGATCTTACAAATATTAAATATCTTTGCAGGAACACTTAGTCAGTCTGGATGAGCCAGCCTCGGAAGCTGGACAAGAAGCTCTGCTTAGACAAGAGCAAGCAAAAATCATTCGTTTCGAAAGGCAAGCGGAAGAGTTCCTCAATGCAGTCTTTTACAGAAAAGGTTGGTTTTAATGGTGGGAGGAGGATGCGGGAAATGGTCTCTCGTGTGGTGTTTTTGCATGCAATGTAGGTATCAGAGATCTGATGTTCAAGCTGTATGTTCAGTATTTTTCAATCATCTTCTTCATATATATTGATCAGTGATAAAAATTATCTCTCAAATGTGGGCTTGGGACTTCGGAAGAGAGTTTAACTGTTTAACCCTAAACCAAATCTCTCCATGAGAAAACTGGTGTTTTCACTTTGGGAGAGATGACTCATTTCTTACCCTGCAGAACTGTTCCCCATAACCAGTGTTTAGGTGAGTGGGCTGTTTGGAAGAAAGGTCAAGTGGCAGTGGTGGTAGTAGGTGGGTAATGTGTTTTTTTAAAAAATATTTATTTTATTTTGATGAGATATGTACTAATGGAGTTTTTCTTAAAGGTCATCAGTCTTTTCACTGTTGGTAATGATTACCCACCCTATTCCCAACAATCTAGAGTATAAAATATTATTGGAATAGTGCTCAGGGGGATGTACGAAGAATTCAAAATGTGATCAGCGAAAGAATTGCTTTAGATATGCTGAGAACATGCTCAATGCTAGAAAATCATTTAAGTATCTTCTGGAGAGTTGTTACTTAAACTATGCTCTTAAGGAAGGCATAGAGCTCATTTCACTGTTTTATACAAAATCTGAGAAACATGAATCCAGAGGTTGCTTCCAAATGCATCCTGAATGAAAGTACATCATACTTATCAGTCTAACCCAT
The DNA here is from genome assembly GCF_052056855.1 of Sturnus vulgaris. Classification (NCBI taxonomy): domain Eukaryota; kingdom Metazoa; phylum Chordata; class Aves; order Passeriformes; family Sturnidae; genus Sturnus; species Sturnus vulgaris. Next base: position 24,634,302 of record NC_142250.1, on the reverse strand, counting down.
GTGTGAGAAAATCTGCCAAATCAGTAATTCCAACCTATCTGCTGGGGGACAATGCAAGGCTTCAGTGTAACAAATTAGAAATTGCTGTAGCCAGTCCTCAGCCCTTCTTTCCAGTGACCAAAATATTTAAAGGTGTTTTAAGTAGATAACAGTATCTTAGCCTTTCTTTTATGACTCAAATGAATAAATACAAGCTATACATTGTGATGCTTCTATACTTTTTGTAATACATGCAGGATGGTAGGAAGGATAGTTACTGCATTACTACTGATAATTCAGATAATGTCTTTATTCTAAGGCTTCCTTTTCAAGTTTTCTTTTTTCTTGTAAGGTTAATGTTTCCTTCTGCTTTGAGTTTATCCTGTTTATCTTCAAATCCAGAAGGAATTTAAGAAAACTAAAGTGTAGAGAAAGTACAGTTTTTTCCATATTGCTATTTCTGGTGAGGAAAAGAAAAAGTCCTTCCATAATTTCCAAATTGTTTATTAAAGACTTCATTCCTTTACCACTAAACTTAAATCTTTGACACGTATGTGTGTGTGTCTTTTAGGAAAGTATGCTTTTTAAAATTCATTGGGGAGCCAGCAGCAGATATTGCAGTGTGCTAATGAAGGGTATAATACTCTCTCCATGGCTGGATACCCAGAATAAAGATAATGGAATGTCAGATGTCTAAAAATCTTTGAGAATTTTTAAAAAATATACCCTTGTTTTCCTTCCTTGGACAAAGCTGTGCTTGCTGCAAGAGCAATAGGTGAGGGGTAGAAGCCTGTCAGGAAGTCAGTTCTGAATCCATGATTTTCAAGCTTGCCTGTATTTAGATTGCTTGAAGTCTAACTCATGCTACTGTTATAAGATCCCAAGGCACTGTCATACCAAAGAGGACACAAAGAATGGCAGAACTCTGACATTCCTACATTGCTCAGAGATACTGAGCTCTTCTGGCTTCATGCCAGCAATTAGTTTTTTTTCTTCTTTCCATTCTCACTACCAATAACATTTGAGATGGGTATTTTATAGCCCAGGTAGGTGAGAGAAAATGCAGATGCTCTCTGAACACTGGCCACAAATTCATGTACTGAACATGAATTAGGAATTAACAAGATCAGCAAACATGTTTACTGTCCATTAATCTTAGTCCTTTCTCTGAAATTTGTGTCCCTGGCACTCTGACCCAGTAATGCTTCCTTCAAATAATCATTTTTTCCAGTGAAAGCAGAGTGGTAGTACTTAGTTGTCTGTTACCTTTACTTTGTAGCAGGACAGGACCTTCTTCTGGTTTAATGAAATCATACCTTTATTTGTTTGATACTGCCCTTTTAAGATTTTGGTATAAAAATACACAAAAGGCTTTAAAGCTCAGACATACTCCTTTAGACTATGTATATCTCATAATTTTTTGCTGTATTTTTTCTTCTCTGAGAATTTTTATGTTTTAGTTAATTTTCATTACATTTTCTTAAAAAAACCTGGACAGCTGGAGTCAAGATAAATATCTGGTTGATTTCAAGTGATGCTGGAGGGGCACCAGCACATGTTTTCCACTCACTTTTGAACAGCTTTAATCCTCAGCATTCAGGCTTTATATTAAGCAAGAAGCCTTTAATGTGCTAGGTACCTACTCTTGTGCTTAAAAATTGAGTTTTGTGACCTGAATTAGTGCATTTATCTTGAACAGCACTAGAAAGTTGTCATTCTGGGCTGATTCTTTGAAGTTGCAGATTACAAGGATGCATGGCTGTAGGCATATGTAATGTTTTATTTCTGAATATGTAAATATGTTCAGATATAAGCATTTTTGAAATGAACTTATGAAGTGCACAGTAAAGGTCTGAGTCTTCATTCAGAAACCACAAGTGCCATAGAGCTCTGCATTCCTGCCAGCCCCGCTTGTATATGCTGCAAGGACATGTCAAACAGTTGGTATCCATGTGATTGTGCCATCAAATTGTGTCCCTCTCGGCCTCCCTAGAGCCTTTCTTTGTCCTTCAGGAGGTTATAGTGAAGAGATTAAAATAGTAGAAGAAATGCCACCACAGCAGAACAAAGCCTCCACACTTTTCCAGGCTGGTGTCCTTGTGGATCACTTGGGAAGCAAGTGAGATTATAAATACCAAAATTTAAGTTTGGCTCCTTTTTTGGTGTCTTCTTAAAACTGTGGTATTTGATACTTATCAACAAGTAAAATCTACAGGATGTTTCAAAGAAAATGGTTACATATTTACATAAACCTCCTGGAAATTTGTAAATTTACAGAAATTTACTGTAAGAATGTACATGCTGACTGTATAAGATCTTGAGTGTAGAAAGCTGTGCTTAACAGAAAAGAATTTGGACTTGATAAGTATTTAAAACTCAATATGGTGTTTCATCAAAAAACAGACTGCTACTGCTGCTCTTTAATTTGTGGGCAGCTCTGCTCAAATCTTCATGTCAGTAATCTTTCATACATACAGTAAAGCTGGTTTGTTGGATTGATGTACTTTTGACAAAAATGGTGGCGAAAAGGAAATCTAACACTGAAAGGTCCCACAGAAGATTTTGCTAATTCTAGTAGCTCAGTCTCAGTGGATTACCTTTCAACCTGGGCAATTTTTTTAAAAAGAGATAGTAAACACTTCTCTATTGCTCCCTCTTGAGAGCTGCTTTTTAAGATTTGTTTGGTCTTCTGCTGTACAGTTTTTTTCTGAATGTTTCTTTGGTAATAGAAAATCAAACCTTCTGAGCCATTTCTGGAATAGTGGTGTGGTTGTCTGTGCTTTGGAGTTTTTTGGGAGTATTGTGGGTGGTTGGTTTGTTGTTGTTGTTTGGGTTTTTTGGGGTGTGGGTTTGTTTGTTTGTTTGTTTTAAAAAATCCCAAATTGATTTGGCCAGAGAACACAGTGTTTCAAGTGAAGTGGAAGGACTTAGCTTTTGTGATTTAGGAGTTACAGATTTACTTTCATTTCACAAATTATTACTGGTCTAAAATAGTGGTTTTTGTCAATAAATTTTTTGGGTTGCCCACATGCCCAGATACCTTTTTTATTTATACACTATTTAGTATAAATAAATTGGAATGCCTAGTTGTTCTATTTCACATCCATTACTAATAGATTTAGCAGCTCTTCTAGAAATAGAATTATTTATCATGTGACACATCTTGGGGTTTTGTGTATATGCAAGTTCTTTGGGTAATTCGTGATCCTGCATTGATTACAATGGTAGAAATATCAAAAGGAATAAATAGAATGAGATGGAAGACACTTGAACATTTGATCTTCATATGAATAACTTTAAATGATCAGAACTATAGGGCTTTATTTCTCAGTAAACTTATAGGGGACTGCTGCAACTTTATTCTCCATTTTACCCTTCTGTAGCTGCAGGTAAGTTATGCACTTCCACTGTATAACCTGTTCAATGTTTTTGGATGAGCTCCCTTACTTGGCACTTTAGCTCTCCTTTCCATTTCCACACCTCTTAAAGGTCTGGTCAAATATATCTATATTTTAAAACAAAATATGAGATTCAATATGTCTTTTAGCAAAGTGTTATTTTTAGAAGGCTGTACCAGAATTAGCAATGGTTCTTATTCAGGTATTTAAGACTAAAGTACATTTTCTACAGAAACTATTTTATCTTTGGCTTTTTTTTTCCCCTGGATTTTTTTTCGTAAATAAACAATGACTTAATATAAAAGCTGTTTTACTTAAAGTGCTTCCTTAAAAGAAATCTCTAATATTTGCAGACAGTCCTAGGGTCTCTGACCCCAATATTCCCCTAGTGGCCCGTGAGATCATGCAGCGAATGATCCGACAGTTTGCTGCTGAATATACCTCAAAAAATAGCTCTACTCAGGACTCCAGCCAGCCCAATAGCACAAAGAACCAAAGCCTGCTGAAAGCATCTCTGGTCGCCTCCTCTCCCACGGCTGCAACTGCTCAGAACCCTGTGCTCAGCAAACTGCTCATGGCTGACCAAGACTCACCTCTGGACCTTACTGTCAGAAAGTCTCAGTCAGAACCTAGTGAACAAGGTAGGACTCTTACCAGTGTCTTGCATCCTGTGGCAATCCATTAATGGCATTCTTGTTGCAGAACCAGACAATTAGAAGGTTGCACCTTTGCATAAAATGTAAAGTGGAAAAGCAATAGATGTTTTTACAATAAAATCACTAGTTCAATGTGGCTGGGAGAGAAAAGACTTTTTGAAAGAATGTGGGCCCATAGACATGAGAGATTCTTCTGAAGAAGGGCCAAGGGGATGGACATGCTCTAGACTCTGAGGATAAATGTGCTGTTCTTACTGGGAGCTGCAAGAGACAGTCTGCCAAAATAGACTGTACACTTGCTGATAAGAAAAGTTCGTGTGGTCATGAAAATCATGATGCTGTCTCTTCTCTGAAGATTAGTGCACAGTCTGACTGAAAGGCTGATTTATTTTCTTTTTGGTGGTGTGAGAAGAGTATCTTTTAAAAGTCTGTGAGAAATTGCTTTGTGAAGGCTATAAAAATGTTACCCACGAACTGCACTAAACTTCCAGGTTTGTGCATTTGGAAGAAATGTCTCCTTTCTACCTTAAAAATAGACTTGTTCTGCAGAGCACAGATTGAATAACTTGTAACAGTATTTCAGAGCTTATTTTAATTCAAAAACCTTGCTTTCAATCAGAAATGCCTTTTTTTTTAAAGAAGGAAATTTTGTGGGTTATATAGTATATGAACTTGCCTTTTCTGCAACAGTTGAATCCTAAGTGTATCATACTGATTAAAATTAGACCCTTTACCCTTCTTCAGAAAAATGTTAGTGCTTGAAGTCATTCTGTCACAGTAGGCTGTCCATCTGCAAATGGAAAAGCTGCCTGCAAAAAAAAAAAAAGCCTTTTTCTAGCTAGGGCAGAAGAGTAGGTATCCCTTTATTCTTTTAAATTTGGTTTATGAAGCTTTTTGTAAACAGGTTAGTTTTGTGTGTCTGGTGAAATGCAGCTGGGACACCTGGACATGTACTGCACTTACTGAAAGCTGTTGTTGCACTTCAGTTACAAACTGCAGAGAGAGGTTGAATAGTGTCTCTCTTGAAATGTGGACCTGTACAGTTAGCTGATAGACATTTTTTTCTAGCTGTCTTTATTATAAATGCATTTTGTGGGTGTGTTTTGTACATATGTTTAAAAATGTTCAACTGTTCTCATTGTTAAACTTTTTGCTGGAAGAAAGAGAAAGAGAATCAGTTTTGCTTTGTTCCTTTTTAATTAGAGGGTGGTATGGTGAAGAAGTAAGCATGTACATTAACTGTTCTTTAGCTACCATGTGATGGAAAAAGCTGTAAGATAATGTTCATAACACTTGTTATGGAAGTAGAACATGTGCGTATTGACTTATACAGTAATTTGTTTGCTGATGTAAATTTTTTCCCAATTCACATTTAATGTAATTGGAAAGAGATTTTGCCAATTTGTTAATGAGAGATTTCAGAGGCTGTCATGAAAGATTTCTAGTGGTGCTTTGTGCTGTATTTTGTTCTAGTGACTTGGGGGGAACCCAGCTAGTTGTAAGCTTCTCCCTGGTGGTTGACCCTGCTTCCCCTGTGGGTCATAGTGACCCTCCTGAGGGAGGAAGCATGCATCCAAGTGCCTCCAGCAGCTGCCTGTGCTGTCTAGCCTCTTGAAAAGAAGGAAAGACTTGATCCAGTCTGTGTCTCTTGTGCCTGCATAAGTGTTGTTCAAAAAGAAAATTTAATTTTCTGCTTGCTTAAGTTTGGGTTATGGTGTGTTCCCAAATGCAGTGGGTGGAACAGCTTTCCATAAGTTAATTCTAGTTCACTGTTTATCGTGCTTTTTCTCCATATGTCAAATGAGAACTTTAAGCAATCTGAAAGCCGTCTTACATTGTTCCTGTGTTGGGTGGTATTCACTTGATTAGATGGAATGAGTGAGGAGCTCTGGTATGTCTCCAGTTCACCGTGCCAACAGGTTTCATTTATCTTTGCCTCATAAATTCCTCATTTCAAGGCTTCCAGGAACTTCAGATGGCTGGGCTGCTTCAGTGACAAGTTGCCCTTATTAACGTGACCAGAATTTCAAGCTGCTTCAGTGCAGCAGGAGCAAGGCTTTCCTGGTGAAACACACACCCTATAAATGCAGAGTTTATATAACGGTTTGCAGGGGAGCATGGGGGAAACGTGAGGAAGTGCCATTAGTTGAGAGTGGAGGAAGCGGTCTTAGAGGAAAACCAATTTGGCGTAGGGAAGAGAGGGAATAAAACAACACAACAGAGGAGAAAGGCAGCAGCTCTTCCAGTAAGGAACCGTTGGAGACATGAAAAAACATGATGAAGCTGGCTGCCACGTGAGATAGAATCTCACATCTATGTGTGTGTTCATTTAATTTCTGATACGAAATTCTCAGTGAATTTTCCTACAAGAGATTTGGATTAAAAAAAAATAAAAATTGAATGCTGGCTTGCAGCCTCCCTTTGAAAGGGGAAGTATCTCAGGTTGACAAATCTTGAAGATTGTCTCAGTTCTGGACCACTGAGAGATAGCTATGTGATAGGCTCTGTTGTATCCAGAACTGTCACTTGTAAATAATTCATTATGCTATGTCTCTTGTAACAGATGCACTTTTAATTTTGTTAATTTTATTGTGATTTCTGAAGACTACATTGAAGTCACATGTAAACCATATTGAAAAAAAAAAAAAATCCAAGCCTTATTTTATTTAAAAATACAATAAACCAAAAAATGTTGTGTGCTAAAAATGACTTCAGCTCAGAAGATTTGCTTTGTCTTTTCAGCTGAAGACAAGATCAGCATGGCTGATCTTGCTTCTTCAAACACTGAAGTTTTTCTGTTGTCTCTACAGACGGTGTGCTTGATTTATCCACTAAGAAGAGTCCTTGCGCTGGCAGCACCTCTCTGAGTCACTCTCCAGGGTGCTCCAGTACTTCGGGAAATGGGTAAGAGAAAACAACTTACTATGACCTTTTAAAACAATTTTTTACTAAAAATGTGTGCTTAACTCCTGTTAATTTTTTACTTTCTTTTGGTGTTAACCCTTTGGAGTAATGTGTTTTCAGCTTGTACCTTTGGCAAATATCTTCACCCCACCTGCCAAATAAGAGTTGTTACCAACTGAGACAGAGTTAACTTGCAGTTAAAGACTAGTATCTGTTATTTTGGCCAATTTGGTACTTAGCCAGAGATCTTTCCATTACCTGTTTCCTGGGTTTAGTGATAGGTGATTTCTGTGGAGATGCAAGTTCATTTAAATGCATGAAGAGTCTTAGAAGCTTTGCAGTATATTTAGACTCCATTTCACTGAGGGCTAAGTTAGCTAACAGGAAAATTTATTTTAGAGGTAACAATGATTTGGGTCATAAACCATGCTGAATTTGAATTAAATCACCGCATGATTTTTGTTAATATTTCCTAGCATAAACCACAACTTAGAAAAGGACATGGGGCAGGGAGTCAGGTAGTTTGGAAAACTTTAAATGTAACTTTGGATTTGCAGTTCTGTAGTACTGAACAAGTTTTTTTTTAAAAAATAATCACAAAGTGTGTGGTGTACTACTCTTGCCTAATCAGTTCAAGGTGTGAAATACTGTTAAATAAAAAAAAATATCTTTAGGTTTCGTATTTCTAATGGTCACCATTTGCATACATTTAGAAACCCTTTACTATTAGTCAGGGTTGTATGGAGAAGCTGACTGGGACTCGGGGGCTTTGGGTGTTGATTATCTTGAAGCTACTGTGAACAAAGAATTTTTGGTCTAAGTAAATAAGTAGTACATGGTTTAAAGTGCTATTAATTGCTGGATTTAGCTTTATAGTAGCCTTTGAAAAACTTAAAAATCTCAACTAGCAACCCTCTTCCACCTCCAATCCCATGTACTGATAACAGCTGATTGAATTTTTGCATTTCTCTCTGGAAAAATATTGCTGTCTCAGATTTCTCCTTTCAAGATTACTTTTCTGTTTAATATTTCTATTAATAAAATACTTTAATCCTTCTTTAAAACTTAGTCTTAATACTTTTTACAATTCTTTAGCATAAACATTCCCCAGCAGCACTTCTCTTTTAATTCTGAACAGGTTATTTCCATCTTTATTTTCCTAGGAAGGCAGCAGAAGCCACTGAGGCTCTGCCCTTGTTTGTGAATCAAGTGAGGGCCAAAGTCCAACACACAGGGATGACAGGGCCAGCATCTGCCACTGTCCTGCTCAGTCTGGTGGGTCCAGAGAGGATGGGGCATACTGGCACCTGTGGTTACTTGTACAGGTGTGTGGTATATGAGGCTGGCTGCAGCTTGTTTAGCATCACTAAGGCAGGTGTAACCCTTTATTAGCTGCCAGTATGACTTTTGTTTAGGTGTAGAATCACTGGTGCACAATGTGACGCTGATACATGCTGTAGAAGGGGTGGAGAATGCACGTTGTCTGAGAGGGTTCTCTGGAACGGCAAACTTTCATCCATTTCTCTAGATTTTGTTCTGAATCCTTGTTGACTTTTGTTGTGCACATCCTATGACTTGTTGCATCCTGGAAAGAAGTGAACAGCATGTGTATCAAGCATTGTGTATGTTACATGCCAGGTTCTTTCAGTGGATGTCTTTTCCCTAAAGACTTTTTTTAACCCCAGTGTGATGTTAAAAATAATAATGTAGCTTTTCAGTACTATGTATCCTATGCTTAAGTAACGCTGATTTAGCCAGAGGACTTTACACCAGTGTAGTGTCCCAGAGCATTAAAATAGATCGTCTTTGTTAATTTGTATGCTGAACGTGGAGAAATTTGGGGGTGGATTTTGAAACCAATGTGACTTAATAACTACAGGGGGCTAAGCAATCAAAGCATTAAAATAGATGTGATTCTCTGCAGCAGTAGTACTTAATTTCATAGAAAGAACACTTGTGATGAAAGGGAAATGGTAAAAATACATACTGCCTTTTTTTTTTTTTTGTTAACCCTTGATCTGGATGACAGATGGAGCTTAGATCTTCCTTTTTCTAGGCATACTTCATATCAAATATGATTCAGGGCTGTGTATATATGCAGTTAGTTGTTAAGAGAGCAGTTTGGTAAGTCTAGTATAATGCAGCGTTTTTCCTTGTGATCCGCAGTATCCCAGCTTTCATATTCGGTGCTTGATGAAAGTCAGGCAAATACCTTTGAGGCCTGCTAAGCTTTTTCTTTTATCCTGAGCAGCAGTTCTTCAATATGATGTAAGCAAACATTATCCAGGATTTCCACCTATGTGTAGATACTGCAGGTGGCAGTCATATTTGCATGTTGAATATGTTGCACTTTGGCTTACTCTTTTATTACTGTGCTTGTTTAGTGGTAACGTCACACCAGTAACACAGTTGTGTGTAGATCTATGGCGATTGATTACTACTTTGTAATTAAGGTGCTATTTTCAGACGCGCGAAGCCTTTTCTACTCCGAGAATTTGTGAACCCAACCAGAGACCAGCCAACAGGTTTCGTTTTTCTTTGCCCAAAAAGCTTCTCTTTTTTTGCGAACAAGTTTTAAAACTGACTGATGCTGAGACTTAAAAAAAAAAATTAAAGTAATAAAAAAAAAATTTAGAGAAAAATAAATAACGCAAAAAGTGATGTTACCCAAGCAAGGCCTTCTAATAAAGGAGTGGCCCCCTCACCCATCCCTCCCTACCTGTGCAAGTCCTGCTCACATCAGTTTCCTTCCATCCAATTAGGCGACCTGGGAGACCCAGCCAGCACCATCCGGAGGGACTACAGAGTGGTGATGGGGTACCTCCAAGAAGCTTGCAGGATGGAACCAGGGAAGGTTATGGCCACTCCACATCTCTTAAAGTACCGCTGGCTCGATCACTCCAGATTAGTGAAGAACTGCTGAGCAGAAACCAGTTTTCTACGGCTGCCAGCCATGGGCCATCTGGACTACAGAATCATGGACAGCACTTAATATTATCCAGGGAGGCTTCTTGGGCAAAACCACACTACGAATTCAATTTCACCCGCATGAAATTCAGGGGAAATGGTGCACTCAGCAACATCAGTGACCTTCCTTTTCTTACAGAAAACTCTGCCTTTCAAAAAATGGCACTTCAAACTAAACAGGATGGGAAAAAGGACGTGAGCCATTCATCTCCTGTGGATTTAAAGATACCACAAGTTCGAGGCATGGACCTTTCATGGGAGTCCCGCACTGGTGACCAGTACAGCTATAGCTCTTTGGTAATGGGTTCACAAACGGAGAGCGCGCTTAGCAAAAAGTTAAGGGCTATCCTTCCAAAACAAAATAGGAGAAGTTTGCTGGATGCTGGACCAGATTCCTGGGGCTCAGATGCTGAGCAGTCTACCTCTGGACAGCCATATCCCACCTCAGATCAAGAGGGAGATCCTGGCTCCAAGCAACCTAGGAAGAAAAGAGGGAGATACAGACAGTACAACAGCGAGATACTGGAGGAAGCAATCTCTGTGGTTATGAGTGGGAAAATGAGTGTTTCCAAAGCTCAGAGTATTTATGGGATCCCCCACAGTACACTGGAGTACAAAGTTAAAGAGAGGCTGGGCACTTTGAAAAACCCTCCAAAGAAAAAAATGAAATTAATGAGGTCGGAGGGGCAGGATGTTTCAGTAAAGATTGAATTAGATCCCCAGGGAGAAGCAGCACAAAGTGCGAATGAATTGAAGGATGAATAGGGATGTTGTAGAGTGCCAATTACTTTGCAAACTGGGTGAGCACTACTGCATAGTTCAACCATCACTGAGCGCACCTGAGTCTCCTGTTTACTGCAATGCTCTTTCCTTTGCAGTTTAGCATAGACTTACGTGAACACAGGTGAAAGATGTGCTCTGAATGTCACATTTGTAAATTTTTCTAGCCTGGTATGGCGCAGTTTCCCTCCTTCACCTGCCCACTGCCCTATTTCTTTCTTTCTTCTTTTTTGTTTTCTTTTGCCTTTTGCATGTTTCTCTGTAATAGAGAATTGAGTTACCTCACAAAGAATGCAGATCTGTAGAAGTGGACATCTTGCCTGTAGAGCCTGCCTGAACTTCTGATGTTGGATTTTTCATATCTGCCTTTATAGAAATAAGTCCACTTTGTTAAACTGACACTCTCCTAAAACCAGGCAATTTTCAAATGAAAATCAGACTGTCATTCTTCAAAAATGTTTCAGAAATCTTTTTTTCCCCTCTTATTTTTGTTGATCCAGTTGATTGAAAGATTTGAGCTAAATCAAATTATTTAGGAATGGTATCTCTCTTGAACTCAGATTTGTCAACTAGATAGATAATCAATTGGGTCTAATTAGGCTCTCCACTGTTTTCTTTCTAAATTAACTGTACTTACCATTTGTTGTCTGCTTAGTGCTCACCCGGCGGGGAGGGGAGGGAAAACTTACATACACTACCTTCAGAAAATGTCAGTTAATTATTTATAACACTACCTTCGCTGTAATTTTATTTGGTGTTTTTGAAGGGTGATAGACTCACCTGCTTGAGGATGTAGCCTTATCTCACGGAAGACAAGCTTCTCACAGTCAGGAGCAGTCAGGGTACACTAAATGATGTATTAGGGTATGCCTCATTATACCAGAACTACGGTTCTTTGTGACCTTTACACTTTTGACAGACTTGATTCTGAGTTTACTAAACTATGTGGTCCCAACAGCTAGTTTAAATGACTCTAATCCAGGGATGGGGGATTTGCATAACAAACTACTGTGATACTGAAAAAAAAAAAAAAAAAGGAAAAAAAATAGCCCACAAAATGGTGATCTTAAACGTTACAACCTCAGTAGTCTGCCCAAATATCCACATTAGTGAAGGAGCTTGTTAATGTTCAGGGAAGAATTAAAACACTGGTAGCCTGATCTAATTCAGGCTCTGCATCATGTCTATCTGTAATACTGTCAGGGTCGAACACTCAATTAATGGGTGTTTCCTTTTTAAATATTACAGTTGCCAGTAGCAGGAATTTATTTAAGTCCTGCTTTTTTGTTGTTGTTTTTATTTAATCTATTTTGATAGTGGTTTAGCACATGCTAGAATAAGCATTTGAACACCATAAAAAAAAAGCACTCCATAAACCACAAATCTGGGGTTTTTTTTCCATATGGTGATATCTTTATGATTATATGGAGATCCAGGATAAGTTTTGTACTGAACTTTTATCTTTGATACTTTCTGCGGGAGTGGTCAGTAACTAAGTGGAGCTTACTGGATTTACCACAACATGACCAAATCATAATTGCTGGTTCTTCAGGTAGAAGCAATTTGGTCTTAAATCTGTGCAAAAGGTAGATAGAATTTCCATTTTTTCCCCATTTGCACAGCCAAAAGAAGCATTGGAGTTTCTGTGTGAGAGCATTAAGTGATGTCAGTGAAAGTGGTTTCTCAAAGTTCATGGGAGGGTGGCCTAGGTAGTGCTAGGAATGCTGAATGACTTCTGGAACAGTTGATTCTATTAGCCTGTCCCCCTCCCCAGCAACTTCATATTTTCAAAGGTTAGGCACACCATTGCTGTTGTTTTAAATATGCACTGCTCATTCTTGAAATGGACTGGGCATTTGGACCCGAGTATACTTTATTTTTGTTTACTTAATATATTTTAGTCCTCAAAATCCTGGTTCCTTGTAGCTTTCTAGTTGTCATCTTGGCATTTAAAGCAGTTTAAGCTCAGTAGCAGTATATAAACTCTGCAATATGTTCCAGTTTAGCTGGTGATTGCAATAAAGGTTCAGTTTAAGGTGTGGTTTCATCTGCTGTTGGAGGTTATGGTAGAAAGTTTGTTGCAAATTAAAAAAAAAAGTTACACAGTTTTACTCTTAAGAGAGGTTTAACCTTTTGCAGTTGTCCTTATTTAAGAAACATGAGTTGAGTTTTATAAAACTTGTCACTGTAGTGTACGTGGAGTGCTCATTTTACTAACCTAAATATTTTGTATGTGTATGTTTAAGTGGGTGACAATCGTGCAGCAGAAGAATGGTGTGCCTACCCTTTAATGCTGCAGTTTTAAGAGAGAATTTGTCTTGTCATTTCAGACTGTAGGCTAAGAATTGTAAATAGATAGTGAGAAGTTGAGTACTCTTTATTTGCTTTGGTTAGAAAGTGGATTTAAAATGAAAAAAAAAAACCAACAACAACAAACCAAACAACTAACTTTCTCAGTTTAAATGTCCTGAGACCTGAAGATTGTAATACTCATAACTGCAAAGCTTTTAAACACAACACTTGATCTGTGATAACTTAATATTCAGGTAATCTTTCTTTTTCGAGAAGCTTTTGAACAACCATATTTCCTCCAAAGGTCTCTGTTTAAAAAGGAAAAAAAAGAAAAAGTGTAGATTATTTTTTAAGCACTAATTGCATTACATTGGTAACTGCAATATGAAATAGCCATTATTGTTTTGTGAAGCATGGTTGAGATTAGTTAGTGGTCCCTTTTTAAAATTTCATGAGCCTCTCAAAAAATAAAAACAAATTTAAAAAAAAGCTGCTGAATATTCAAAAGATATATATTTTACCTTATTGTAGGTTTTGTAAATTTAGTCTGTAATATTCAGGTGCACCTTTTAATGTTACTTTTTTGTTTCAAAGTCCCATCTAATGTATTTTCTCTGAGGTGATTCATCACTTAAGACTAGTATCACTCTAAGTGCTGCAGTGATCACTTAAGATTTTGTTTCATTTTTCACTACATATTTTTTGCAGGCGCTTTCAGTGTAGCTAACTAGTAGTATTTGGGATCATTTTAAATATATGATTGGAATTAATGTTTGTCCATTAGCATGCTTAATTTTCTGCTGACCAGCAGTTTGCATGGCCAAAATCCCTGGTTGACCATATTTTGGTGTGGGAAGGTGTGGTTCACTGCGGTCTTTGTAACAAAAGCCTTGTTTCTCATCTTATTTCTGGTAAGTGGATGCTTATGTTACTTGGATCACTTGGACAGGAGAAAGATTTTTAAAGCCTTCTCCTACTGCTCTTCTGAGATCGCATTAACGTGTAACATAGACAAACTGCAACCCTGTAAAAATCGAGACATTGTTAGGAGGAGACCTTTCGGGTATTTTTTGTCACTAGTTTTCTCTTATTCCCGAGAATGTCCATCTGATGTAGTTATTGGACTTAACAGTATTGTTGTGTACTACGTTGATGTAGCTGAAAAAGCCTGACAGCAAGAAACTGTGAATTATATTTGTGGCAGTCTCTGAAAACTAGTTTTTCAGTCCAAGTACCATGAAGGAGAATCCCCCTCCCCTAGCCCATCCTAGAAAAGTAATTTTATATTTTGTGTGTATAAAGTTTTAAGAATCGAAGTTTCATATTGTACTGAAGTTTAGGTGTCGCTTGGTAAATCTTTGCTGCAGCATATAATTGAAGATGAGTAAGGCTTAGTGTGGTAGGGGTCCTGGTGTGGAGTTAATTATCGTACAGTTCTGGTGAGAAAGCCCAACATGTATGAAATGTGTCCTTTATTTTTTTTTTTTAATTTGGATTTGTAAGATGTAAAAGTGCTTTTTTAGAACTCTGACCTATTACAAACTATTACCTCACTTTCAGCCAGCTGGATCCTCATTCCACAGTGTTGTAGGCATTATTGTGGCTGTAATGCTTGAGTACAGCTATAGAGTTGAACGTTTCCAGTTAGATATTGTAGGGACACGTTTCTGGACTCGTTTTTATTTCTGTCTAAAGATAATTTATTTTCCAGTCATTCCCTGTTTTTTTTTTTCTAAAGGTTCAAGACAGTTTCCTTTAGAATTTCTCATTTTTTTCCCTGTTGCACAGGAGAAATTGCTGCATAAGCAATACAGGTATGCCTTTACTGTCTTTTTCGTTGCAGAACTCCTAACTTGGTGCTTGCATTACCAACCCTACTGCTAGACCTGAATTCAAACTCTGAACCTTTTTGGCAGTTGGAGAAAAAATTATTTTTAACGATGCAGGGTACAGATAGGATAATGCCTCTAGCAAGGGAACACGTTCAGCTTGTGTTCTCTTGCACCTCCTGCATGACCTTTTTTGTAGAACTTTTCACTGCTGGAGGATATTTCTAAATACAGGAGGTAACTGCACTTGAGTTTAGACTGGATGAGAGCAGACAAGGAATTGTCTGTGCTTTGTCTTGTAGCAGGCCAACATTTGCATTGAAATATTTCTTTCGAGGAGTATATTGCCTTTCCTTGGAAATTCATGGGAGCTGGCAAAGTGATTCAGGGGCTTTAGGGTTGAGCAGGCTTTGTGAAACAACTTTTTAGTTCTGATTGAATTGCTTTTTGTATCATCTGCAACAATTGTTACACAGGCAAAACTGGAACTGCCATGTGTTTCTTTCCAGTTTACTTTCAAGTAATGCTCTTAAGATGTCCTTGAGTCTTAGGAGAAGAACACAGTGTCCAAGGAGTGAAGGGAGCACTCTGCTGTTCCCTTTTTTCTCAAAAACAGTGTGGCTGCATCTGTAATGTAAAGAACTCTTTCTTCAGTGAAGACAAAATTTGAACTCTTCAGTATAAGAATGCATACTCTTATTGCAGTCCAAAATCTTGTGAAGGCAAAATTATTAATCTTACTGAAAGATTGGTCATAATATTTTAAATAGCTTAAATTCTCTGCCAGATATTAGAAGTAGGATGGGAAGGGTTGTTACCCTTATTTTCATGAGGATCAGAAACCTCTAGGTATTCCCCACAAATGTTTCAGAAATTAAATGTAATTTCAGTTTAAGTCAATGTTGCTTTTTCTTGGCATCAGTACATAATGTTGGCTAATATTGTTTTAGAAAGCTGTAAGAAAATAATTTTGAGATTTGTTTTGGTACTATAAAGGTTTCTACTTGATCTTGAATTATATTGAAAATTCAGTAATTGGAACCTTCAGAAACCTGGAAATCTGCACTGCTAGTTGTATGCAGTTCTGATGAATGTAGCAGATAAAGTCGCCACTATAGTAACTCATTTCTGATTATCCAGTGTAAGAACACAATGCACTGTGATGACCACTAGGCAGAGAGATATTACAAACTCAAAACTTCACATATACCAGAAAAAGCCGTTAAGTACTTAGAGCATTCCAGTGTCCATCTCTCTCTCTGTTTCCTGTTCTTTCTTTGACTGGGGCCAAGTCTCTAAACCAGTATTACAGAAGCAGTTTTGGATCTCATGTCCTACTGAATTATGCCTATATTCAGGTATTGTCATAAAAACCTTCATATTAAGAGAGCTTTATTTAATCCTCACAAAATTCTCTTAGCCCAGTTGCAAAATCAGTTTTCCTGGGTGATATACTAGGAAGGAGGATTTTTTCAGCCTGTCCAGGGCATTTCATTTACCTTCTTGAAAACAAACATCCCCACCTGTGCCCGTATGCTTGTCTCTACTGAATTGGTAAGTATAATTTAGGAGGACTCAAGATGATAACTACCTTACAGAGCAGGGATTAGGACAAAGGCTTCATTCTGACCTGAGCAGGAAAAGTGAACATCAAAAACAATTTCTCTCATCATCACCTAGCACAGTTTATCTTAATATTTTTTTCCTACTCAGAAATAATGAGGATACTACTAGAGCTACTTAAACAGTTTATCAATTACTTGGTGCTACATTTCTCAAATAGTTTTGCAGATAATACTTTTTATGCCTGTTTAAAAGCATGTAAACTTTTACTATCACTAAAAAAAGCACTTGTCTGACCTATTCTAAAATATCAGAAAAGGGATAAATAACTGCAGCACTTTTTCTGTTACAATGCCAGAGTCTTAATTAAATCTGGCCTTCAGGTTATGAGATACTTCAAATATACAATGTAGGATCATTAACAGCTTGTCAGGTCAGATCGCAAGGTTTCTTAGGATATTAATCTGTCTTTTAAAGACTAGTAAAACAAAATATTCTGGAGTTCAGGCAGGGGATGTATATATACATGCCTGGTATTTTTAACTGATCATTTCAGTAGGCCATTTCAGGGCTTAACATTGGGAATCTGGGATGATGGGTAGGGAGGGGAAGTTTCCCAAACAGAAATAAAAAACCATTTTGGACCATTGTTTAATGTTCAGTTTGAAAACTATATCACAAGAATAATGGGTAGGGATTCTTTCTCCCTTATGCCTTCAGGGAATGAGTAGTATTTAGAATCTCTGGCTGAAATTCAAGCCTTTTTACCGTGTAAATTTTTAATATAAACTCATTGACATGCTTTTTACATCTGAGGACTGAAAATGGATCTTAATGTTTAAGTTGTGGAATGGTATATTTCTTAAATGAAGGGGGAACATTTAAAAAAATAGATTAGAATACCAGCATTAGTGAGCTTAAGGAATTTTAGTATGTAATAGCAAAGTATAGCAAAGTATTTGATTAAAAAATTAATCTTGAATTGCTAGTCTGTAACTAGGTGCATTCTAATTTAGCAGGTGAATATTCTTTACTTATCGATATATGATGGGCTTTTTGCAAATAGAAACCTTTATCTCAGTCCCACGTGTTGCTTGTACTGATGGGATGTATGCTTACAGCAGCTTACTGCTGCTTTAAAATGTATAAAATGTTTTGAGTGTTTGCTCATAACTCTTTCTAACCTCCACTTGTTAAATTGTCAGACATTGGTATTTTATCAGTCCGCAATGTAAGTTTAAACTAATGTTCTTAGGAATCCGACTTGTACACACACTGTTTAAAAACCCTCAGGGACAGTTTACACACTATCCTCACTCAATTCAGGTACTTGTACTCTCTTCTTAAACCTAGCAGTGACTTGTATTTTGTTTTGCTTTTCTTTTGACGTGCTGATAGCACATCCTTGATGAATGTCAACTTAAAACTCAGTTCAGGTATCCAGGTATAACTCAGCCAAACGGATTTTAAAGCTGCATATTTACTCTCCAGCACACAGTGCCTCAGACACTTATAGTGGCATTCTGTATATTCAGTTATTACTACTGAGCAGATCGCGTGGGGGTTCCTGGTATGTATTGTAAGAAATTCCTATGTATATTATATAATATGTATTATATTATATACATATATAGTATATATGTTATCTTAAACTTATATATTTTAAAATGCCACTACTAGCCAGCGCAGCTAAAAATGAAATACATTCCCAGCTGCCTCTGTGAACAGCAGAGGCAGCTTCTTAACGTGGCTCTTGCTTCTCTCTCACCATAACTACTTCTAACCTCAAGCACGGGTCCTTGGCTGTCTGACCTCTACACTCTAGTTATGCAATGTCCTTAGAGAATTCTGTGCACTGGCCACTGTGATGGAAACCAATGGGCCGGGAGTGCTTTGAGCTTATTAGTAATTGTTCTGCCAAAGTTGGTGTTTGTATGACAAGCGTGTAAACCTGTCAGATAATCAGCAGAGGTCCAGGTTGTCCATAATTACTTACACCTCCTGGGTAGGACCAGAGTTCACGAGGTGCCTCCTTTCTAAGGCTAAGCGCTGTTCACTGAACACCTGCAGTGCCAGGCCTCTGTGCAGTGCTCACCCTGAGGCCAAGCCTGAAACTAAAATCTGCTCTTCTGCCTTCATGGTGATCTGTTGGCAGTCGCAAGTCAGCAACACCTCTGCTTTATTATTTGACACTTTACATCTAAAAAGTCTTCTCTTTCTATTTATGTAACCCATAGTCTTTGAAGAGTATGGAAAATGGCATTTCTCTCTGACCTCTAGAAGTTCAAGTGTCATGGGAAAAAAAAACAGGAACCCCCCCTTTACTCTTATGGACCTCATTTCAATATACTGTTTACAGTTTGACGGAATTGTATAATTTAATATTTCTCTTGTACTGTAGTTTATATTTATTTACAGATTTTTTTTGTACTGTGTGATTTGAATTTTTTGTTCCTTGCTATGATCAATGTTTTATGTAGTAGAGCACTTATGATCACAAATTAAGGTTTTTGGTTTGATTGCACTACATTAATTTTTTTAATGCAGTTCTGATTTTTTGACTGGACTAAATAAGCTGTGTCTTAATGTATGTGATAAGTACTTTTAAATTTTTATTTCATGTGGTCCATTTATTTTTTGCATTGTATGTCAAAGCGCTAATTCTCTTGTTGTGCATGTGTAAGATTTAATGGCTCCATTGTATTATTTGACCATGTCATTTTGGAAACACATTCCCAGCTGTAACGTTGTGTATGGTAGTTTTCACTGGATGCTAGACTTTTCAAAACCACTATTCTTCTAATAAATTTTGTTGTGAAAAACTTCAAGGGGTTCCAATTCTGTTGTTTCTAATGTGCTTTCCAAATGCCTGTACTAGTAGCCCAAGGATATGAGATGCAAACTATCACAAGGGGGGAGAAGCAGAGGAGGAAGTGAAAATAGAAGATAAAGCAATTTCTGGCTGAAGGACTGAGCTTTGGAATCTCTGTACTCCATTGGGTTCTTGTCCTAAATAGGATTGACGATAAAGCTGCTTTAGCAGCTGGGTAGGGAATACATGTGAAAGCTGAAACGCTGTCTCATAGCAGCCCAGTCTCATGAACTCCCGTATTCTAATTTGTGCTTCCCTACTGGCCACCTTAATTTCCTTAATGGTAAATAATTTATCCAGTGAAGAACAAACAATCTCTCAGGAGGGAAAATAAAAGGTGGTGTAGTGATGTTCAACTGAGCACTTAGTAATGAGCCAAGGTAGACACAGAGGTAGTGAAAGCATGGCCCGAGCCCTGTGTGGGTCGGTTTTGGACTGTGGGGTGGCAGTGGGAAGAGCACCAGTTTGGGCAGCAGAGCTTTGTACTGGAGCACACGTCACAAGGCACAGGCATGTTGCTTAGCTGCTCACCAAGGCACTGGTGTTGCTTTTATTTTCTCTGCTCTTCCACAGAGAAGGCACGTCTCCAGCTCCCCGTTTGCATAGGGGAAGCTCCAGCAACTCCTTCTTGTCCCTCTCCATGGGGGCACAAGGCAAATGCATCAGTGACACCACACTGCATCCAGCTCTTCTCCAAGATCTATGTTTACTTTCTCGTGACTGTACTTTGGGTTGAACTACTTTTGATGTTATGCATTATTGATACTGAAATGCTGAATACTAAAAAGTAGGTTACACTAAGTGGTGTATAATGGAACCCACGTGAGTTTAGGCATTTCTGCTAACCTTTGTGTTCAGTACTAGGATGATTTTGAGAGTGATGCATAGGGATTTCCTAGCTTTAGGAAAATTCATAATGCTGCATGGTATCTAGCCCAGGTTTCTTTTCTCCTGAGAAACTGCCTTTCTTAGCATGTGCTATTGAAAAGTAGGTAATTTAGGGTTTACATTTTTCAGTGCCTTTTTTGTTTTTTAAGAGCCTTAAATAACTGTTACATTGCAAATTAATTATCATATTCCTTGTATACTGATACCAGTATTAAAAACAAAAAGCAAAATGGTAATTGGGTGTTGTCATTGGTTTAGCTTTACCAGGCAAATCTTTCTTAAATAAAAAACTTGGTTTAACTAGAGACTGCATCTTACACTTATTCAGGAATAGTGAGTTTTTATGTGTAAATAGCTTGAAAGCTTTGTGCAGTAAACTATCATTTATCTTTTTTTTTTCTCTTTGTCTGAATACATCTGTCAAATCTATGAAAATAGACTTTGAAAGTGATGAACCATATTCCCATCTGCCATTCTTTAAGATGAATTACACTGTGCAGGCTTGTCCCAGAACATTTTTAATTGACACTTTTAGTCCTGCGATTATCACAAATACCAAGTTTTTCTGCTTTTCCTGAAGGGCTTGTTGATGGTCTCTCACTGCTAAAATGAAATTGTTCAAAACTGAAGGAACACAATCTTGATTTCTTCTTTTAAAAGCTATTTCCTGTATCATGACAAGATTGCACAAGATGTTGCACCCAGACCCAGAAAGACACTTCCATGCCGTTGTCTCTTATAAAAGTAGAAAAGAAATACAATTAGCCCTGTTAGACAGCTTTAAAAGTCACCTGTTATTTTCCTTCAGCTTGTTTGGACTCAGGGTGGGTTTTGAGCTCCTCAATCTGTTAGTGGAAGAGGCAGCTGCCTCTTTTGTACCTGCAAGAGCATATCTCGGTCACCTTCTGAAGTTACAGATCCTTTGTGGAGTAGCAGTGGACCCTCACATACAAGTCCCTTGCTACAATGCCGATATTCCCTCAGATGGGAAAGGAGAGGTTCTGCTCATTGCTGCTCTGTGGAAGTGAGAGCTGCTGGAAGGGGAAGAGCAGGAAGCTTCAGCTTCAAGTGCACCTGCAAGTTTTGGTATTTAAACTAAGCCTGTAAGGAGGCAACTCCCTGAGCTCAGCATGAAGGATCAGAAAGTTGGAAATAAATGTGTGTTTTGTGAGTGAAGCTCGTTTAATTAAGGCGATTCCTGAGCATCAGAGTTTCACCTTCCCATGTAACCAAAGCTGAGCCCTTGTGTCGTGGATCCTCAGAGTCAAACAGCAGCAGTGCAGAGCTTGCTCTGGTGTCTGCAGTAAGACTGATCACCAGTGGCTTTCCTGCCTGAGCATGCTGAGCTCTCTAATTTCCTAGAGGTGTAACAAAAGTGGGTCTGGGGGAGGGGCAGGATTTAAATCCTGATTCAGGAAGATACTTCAGCAAATCACTATTTTATTAATCTGCCAACTCTGCTCTGGCAGGTGCCCAAACAAGGGTACTGGCTGAATGGAGGTTTTAACTGGAAGTGAGTAGCAGGTTCTTGGACCTGTTTAGGAATGTGATTCATGTACAGAGGAACAGAGCTACAGATGAAAAGCAATTTCAAAAAACTGAGCTTGAAGTGTTAGGGCAAATCTAGGATTATGGACTTTGATACAATGAAAATGGAAAAGAGATTAAAGAGAAAGTTGATCTTTTTAATGTAATTATTCTTGAGACACTTTAATAGATGTTACAATGGTAGAAGGATCCCAATTTGTGAGAGTGCTGTTTCCTCTGATCTGGTACATTTGATGCAGACTGTAACTTGAAATCCAAGGTGTTCTCAGCTGTCTAGTAGGAAAATCAAAAGAAATGTGAATGACTTCACACCTGTGAATTATGAATTAATTAAATTCCTTCTTGCCCACCTACTTGAAAACTGCAGACAACACAATCTTTAAAACCTCCCTTTTGCTATCATGAAGAAGGAACACAAAACAATTGCATCTTGTTTTTACAGGTCACTTTGAATGTATCAAAATTGCAAATCACATTTGAAATAGAATTTCAAAAATTCTCTTGCTGCCTCCTCCTCAGGTGTCTCACAGCTCTGCAGGTGTCTGTTCCCAACACAGTTAACTAAAAGGCAGATTTTTGTATGCCATGGCTACAGCTCAGATTTCCAGGAATTGTTTTAAAGCTCAACTAAAATTAGAAGCACTTAAGCTTTACTTCAGAGCATAGAAATATAAGCACTGCTGCCTGAACATACAAAAGTTGCCTGTATGAAAATACAGCTGCATCCCCCTAAGGAGCTGACCGGAATCCTGGACCATAACCCACCCAGCCCACACATTAACACCAAGAGGGATGGGGCAGAGGCTTCAGCTGTCGCCTGTACCTGAGCCTGCAGTGGAATTGTTGATGTGTGGCTCCTGCCTTGTCTCCTTGGCTGTGGTTTCCAGGGCTTGCTTTGTCACAGCTTGCATGCTTACCTTTGCTGGGCTCCTGCTCCAGGTGCAGATCAGTCAGCTGTGTGCTGACAGGAGGAGTGGTATGTCTATACAGGATTATCAGCAAACTGCCTGTAAAAATTATAGTGCTAAATAGGTTACACCTGCTAAGGTTTGGAATTTTTTTTTTTTCTGATATGCACCAAGATCCCATTGTTACATGTCCCAGATCCCTCCTGCCCCGCTATTAAAGTGTAGGGCTTGCTTAACTTATTTGGAGTTACTTTCCTAAGTTTGATGGAGGCTTTTATGATATCCTTTCTTAAAGCTGAGCCTTTCTTTTCCCTGAGCTTTAGAGGAAGGGTCTGACACTAATTGTTGAGTTACTCTGGGACTAAAGGGTAAATCTGACACCGGAAGAAACCAAACAGTTTCCCTGCACGTGTGAAGTTTTTTCATACAGACAGCCAGTATTTATGCTGGGTCCCTTGCTATAATCTAACACTGGGATGGTTGCTTGGAGAATCCCCTAGTTTCCACCACATTCCCCTTTCAGGTGAAGGTAGTAGTATAGTTTTTTTCATGCTTTCAGGTTTACTGTGGTTACACATGGTATCTTCCTCAGATTCCTTTAAGGCCTTTAAAGCAACTAGTTGCATGTGAGGTGTTATCAAGGGTTTAAAACAACGATTTGATTTTGAAAGGAGACTGTAAAAAAAGACCCAGTAGGATTCTGGTTTTGCATAAGAAGCTATCATAGCTAATATACTCTGTACAGAAATACAAGGTTTTTTCTTGTTTCTATCCATCAAACATCAGCTCAAGGTTTGAAAGCTAAACAAGCTTACTTGGTACCTGAAGTGTGGTTGTTAAATAACTAAGTTCTGGTCGGACCATGGTGGCAGCTGCCTGACCTTACTGCTCCCTAGAGGTCTATCTAGCTGTAATTCAGTGAGCTTTGCTGCTCATGCACAAAAGCAAGTAGATTTTTTGCTCCTGTTTCAGGCCCCGTATTGGCTTTTCTCTAACAGACACAAGTGTGTACCACTCATCTGCTCTTTAATTCTAGCCACCTTGGCCATACCTGTTCTTATGTTGGTGCCTTTACTTCTGTTTGAGTGTAGACTGGATTGCTAATTGATAAAAGGAAAAATAACATAACTCAAAATTTAAAAGAAATATGCTTTGCACTCAATTATATTATTACATTTGGCATAACAGTTATATAATGTAATATTGTAATAGAATAAAAATTATAAAGCTTAAAATCAAAGTGACAAAGGTAGTGGCTTAGTGCTGGCAAAGAGCAGATTGATGGGGGTTGGGTTTTGGCTTTTTCATCTGTTCTTTTGTAGCTCATGAGTAAAAAAAAAAGACTTTCCTTGCAAGATTTATAAGAGTAGAGAGGCCTCAGCAGGACAACAGGGGATTTGGCACTCGACCTTCTGCGGGTCAGAATTCCCACCATGTGCATTGTTTGGGCTCTGGTGTCACCATCTGAACATCTGAGTTGCTTAGAGGAGGAATTTTTAGAGGTGGTTTAGCTGTGATTTCTCGGTATGGTCCCGTTCTGTATTTCTCTGGTCATAAAAAGCACAGTGCAATTGCCAACATCCTATTTGCATTGTTGTCTCGTTACAACTGCGTGGTTAAGCGTGAGTTCATTTCTGGGAGCTCTCTGGGTTTGCGTAGTGCACTTACTGTTAATAAGATGAAAAGTCTGTGGTTGAGGACATCTGCAATTGCTTGATGGGCAGCATGTGCTAATGGGTCATCATCACTTTGCCTTTCTCTGTGAAGGTTAGGGACTCATTTTCCTGCTGGAGGGACCAGGAAAGCACAGAAGTCAGAGGGAGGCAATCTGTGAAGGCATCCTGGGGGGATCTGCAGGGCTGTGATGCTTGCTCCTTCCTTGCTGCGTGTGAGGAGTGATGAGTCACCTCTGCTTTTTCCAAAGGATCTGTTCGTTTGCAGGCATAAGCTCTTGTTGATAATTTTTTTCATTTTATTTCTCATTTTGTGACAAACTAGCAATTGATGGGTTTTGTCACCAGTATAAAGAAACAAACAATACCTATCATTATGCTGCTGAAAAGAAAGTCGCACAGAGATAAAGTACATTTCAACTGCAGCATCCATTTATAAAGGGTAAAATGCCAATTGAGGAGGCTTTAAATATGGTAAATACCCCTGGGTATACTATTAGTGATGGAATGTTACATACTAAGCAAGGTGCAGTTCCCTGCCTCAATTTACCACCTAGCTGCACAAATGTTGGGTGTGTAGGGGAAGATGTAACCTTTCTTAGTGGACATTTGGCAGGGTCAGATGTGGTTTGGATTTGTTAGTCTTCCTCTAGCATTGAGATGTGTGACAATGTAAACAAAGGAGGAAAATAATTGTGGGCCAGGATATCAAGGTGAATTTTTGAGAGGAAGAATAGACTCTCTTAAGAGAGGGAGGAAGGACAAGAGTGTGTAATGACAAGGGTTAAAAAAAAAAAAAGAGGATGATGTGAGGGATGTGCAGAAATGGAAGGATGAGAGGTTTGAGCTGAAGGGGAGGGGCATGCATTAGTGCAGAGGAAATCTCTCCTCACTGGTACGCATAGAGACATTTCCTGCCTTATGTTTTGGTTTCTTAATACTTATCTGACTATAAAATTAACCTACATCATTTAATGGTAGTTGAATGGCAGCTAAATTAACCCACTTTCAAAATAGAGCTTACCTAGCCCGTCAGCTCTGAGACAGCCTTGTCCCCAGGCATCCAGGGCTGCAATCCACATCTCTGCCTTAACCTATTTCCCAAGCAGCCAGCCAAAGTGGTGCATCAGAAACAGGCTTTGCTGCTCAGCCCAGCAGCAGACAGAGAATACGGACGTGTATCAAACCACTAATTCATATTTCACCAGGCATTCCCGTGCAAGGAAGGATGGCGTTGGCACATGGGGAGTGCCGCCCTTAGGAGTTGTGATGCTGTTTCTATTAACAACGTGGCCTTGATTATCTGAGGCCCAATTATCTGAATCTCCAGGTTATCTGAAATGGGGTCATATTCCCCAACATCTGTTAATTATACCCAGGATACCCTCTTCTCTCTAGATGTCTCCACTGGCCCCTCCCAAACTTTGGCGACCAGGCTGTGCTGAGTGTGGTTAGCTCTAACGAGTGCTCTACCTAGCCCCTGCATTTGGTTTTTCATATCCATGTTGGAAAAAAACCCAACCTGGATAATTGCAGAATTTGAAATCCTTGAAGACTTCTAGAAGTAGGCAGTGGCTGTGCATGGCAATGTGTCTGTTGGAGCTGGGACAGGAAAATCTTAGGGGAGGGTGTCCAATGCATTTGAGTTTTCTTCCATGTTTCAGTGTACATTCAGCTTAGGAGAGGAAGGAGGAATTTCTCACAGCACAGCCTATCCTTCTCACAAGCCTTCATTTACTGCAGATGACTGCATCTTCAGTGGGAGTTTGCTAGTTGTTAAATCTCTGCAGCTACAGTGACTCCAGCTGACCTGTGTGTGCATGTCTGAAGGTTAAGGAGGGAGAGCTTTGTCCCCAGTGTGCTGCAGGACAGACAGGAACTGACAGTGATGGGTTCGGAGCAAGGGAGAGGCCATACACCTGTGTCACCTCAGGTCCAGAGCCAGTATATCTTCCTGGGATGTTAAAGATACTCAGGGCATCCCTCCCTACTCCACAGTCCCTGTGGTTCCTTCTCCCTTCTCTTAACTGGGTGCTGCTTTTTTTAAAACGTGCAAAGTCGTGAAAATCATTGTAGGAACTTTTTTTTTTTGCCCTGCATGCTTTTGTTATCTGTCTTCTGGTGCTGTCTGTTTTTCTATCTATTCTGGTCTTCTGGTGCTATCTATCCTTTTGGAGCACCTAGCTCAGCAAATATTCTGGGTGCTGCCTCAGAAAGAAACAGTCATGGTA
The DNA here is from genome assembly GCF_052056855.1 of Sturnus vulgaris. NCBI lineage: Eukaryota > Metazoa > Chordata > Aves > Passeriformes > Sturnidae > Sturnus > Sturnus vulgaris. Next base: position 24,607,814 of record NC_142250.1, on the reverse strand, counting down.
ATTTTTTTTTTCCCTTAAAGGGAAGATCCCCAATGATCTTGATAATTAGAAAAATTAGCAAGGACAGTTCTGGAAAGGATTTGAAAGTTGGTATGTAGAATAGTATTTCCAACATGATAAATTTCCCTTGGTTTTAAAGCAATAGCTCAGTAGTAAAATTTTTAATTAGTCATTAAATATTATATTAGAAATATCAGTGATGATAAACTACTATAGAATATAGTTGGGTTTTGGGGAAGGTGGGAGTCGAGGAAGTTATGACAGGAATATAAAAAAGCAAAACTTATTTGAGGCTGCTATTGGGTTTTTTTAATGTAAAACCGATTTTGGTTTGTTTGTTTTCTATTTGGTTACAGGTGGGGAGAAGTGATTTTTTAATGTTTAACTAGTTTAAATAAATAAACAAACAAAAGACACTACTCTGAAGGGTTAAAAGTCTGAATCTATAATAGATGTCTGTTATTTGTCCAGTCAGTTGGCTGATTGTACAACCTGGATACGTTGATGAATACATGCAGCTGACAAAAAACCCCAGCCAAACAAAACCCATCTATAACTTGTTTCTTCCTGCTTTTCAGTTGAAATACAAGCTCAGTCCATCCCCATGTGCGTCACCAAGGACGGAGTAAATTCAGGGGCCTTGAGAACCTGGCAGCAATATTTCCATAGTTATTTTGGCTGTGCTTTGCACAACTTCAGCTTTTAATTTAGAGAAGGAGAGTGCTTTTTCTCCTTCCTAGCTGTTATGTGGAGCCGCAGCTCTTTGCATGCTGCTTTTCTATTTTTTTTTCAGTGCAGTGAGAGAGAATTACTGTAGCACCCACAGAGGTGTGAAGGGACTCATTCATCTGTGTGGGGAGTGTGAGGTGCCAGGCATATTTCTGAGGAATTAAATACAGGCATTTAAACTGGTGCATCCAGTGTCAGCCTTTAATTGGGGCTTTGAAAGATAAGTTCCAGAAAATCTTGCTTCAGTGGCTTATACTGTTTGTGCCCATGGGTGATTTGCCCATCCCCTTCAAGGGATCAGCGCATCTGTTCTGCCAGCAGAAGGAAGCACGTCCTGCACCTCTCAAGGCACAAGGGCTGTGCTACAGCCAGGAGTGGAGATGGGTTTGAGCACAGTCAGATGTTCCCACGCCTTTGCTTTTGCATGGCCATTCCAGCAAGCTGAACTGGGACTGGCAGAGAACCCATTTCCCCCTTCTGCTGGGTAAGATCCTTGCGTGCAGCCCTGCAGCACAGGCAAAGCAAGCCTGTTCTTGGGAACCCACAGCACAGCCCCTTCCAAGCGCAGCTTAGCACTCGAGCCTCACTGCGCCCTGGGGCTAGGGTCAGCTCACCTGAGTGCCAGCAGTGAGCAGGTCCTCTTTAAGAGGCTGTTCTTCCTTTGCAACCCCTCAGAAAGGCATTTCCACTCACCCTAAAAAATAAATTAAGTGGTTGAAACCAGCAGGGCTGGAGGTGCCACCCAAGGGCAGCGAGACACAGCGAGACCTTGGGCTCAAAGTGGGCATGGTCAGTGCTTTGAGTTCAGCTGATGGAGGGCATTGCTCACCAGTTAGTCTTTCTTCTTAGTCATCCACATTTCTCAAATCTCTGCTTTTAGTCAGGTTTCCAAGACACCCTTCAGCTTGGTGGGGTACCCAAGTGGTACCTTTGGTTTTGGGTGGTGCAAGGCACCTCTCTGCCGACTGGCACAGTGTCAGCTGTGTGGCAGCGGGAGAGGGAGGGGAAAGGTCATCCCTGTAAAAATACTGAATTGGATTTTATAAGTTTATAGCTATGTTTTGTTTCTTTTACAGAACTATAATCCTGGTGCTTAGAGTGGTCTGAAAGGAACAGAAACACTTAGCCTTGAACTTTTGTTCTGCTGCTGCTTCTTGTGCCTCTGAGGTACAAAACATACCTGTAAACTTATAATCAAACTGATGTTCAAGGGCTAAAAAAAGAAACCCAAAAAGGGTACAGGCTTCATGTTCAATAGTGAGAAACTTGGGGTGGGCAAACCAGAAGATTTCAGTTGGCAATTGACAGGTTTTCGGAGATCGGCTTCCCAGGTAGGTTCGTATTAACCAGCTGATTTCTTTCTCCCTTTCTTTCTTCCCCTCTTGCTCCCTGCCCAAATACACTATAGAACCAGAGGCAGGCTGGGCTGCCCCTGAAACTCTTTTTTCATGGCATTCACAAGCAGAGCAAGCATAGTGTCACCCTGATACAACAGGAAGGAGGAGATATGACAACCCCACCGGTGTGCTGGAGGCACTGCAGGAGCTGGGAAAAGCTCCTCAGACTGTGTAGGGAGAAACACAGATAACTTGGCCCTTCCTCCCCATACTGTAAATCCTCTATCTGTGCAGTCTATAGGTGTTATGGACTGACAAACCTCTGCCTTCCCCCAGCCCCTTCGTCCCCAACCGCGTGGCCTTTGTTGGAAGCCCCAGGTCCCCTCCAGCAAGAGCTGGGGGAGGGTTGACTTTAAACTCCACTAAACAGTGGAGGCACAATGCAAACAAATGTATTGCAGCACGCAGCTATGCAAATAGCTTCAGAGCGCAGCACGTTTTCCCCAGCATTAATTGCTGCACCGCCGGGGTTGCGTAGCAACAGCTCCGCTTGTGCCTCTGACAGCTCCTGCCCCTTGATGCCTCTGACACCTTCTGTGGCAGGCAGCGAAGGGGAAGAGAGCAGGGCTGCCCTGGGAAATCGAGAAGGGCTGGGAGGTAGTGACGGGCTCTGGTGATAAAATTCTCTTGAGATTCTGGGGTTGTCTTCTGCTGACCCAGGGTAATGTGTGCAGTGGGGCTGGAAGGAGGGTGTTGGGGCACAGGAGCAGAGCCTTGTGAAGGCAGCATGTGAGGCTGGTGGGCAGAAAGGCCAGACTTCCATGTCCCAGGCTCTGCAGGAAAGCTCACTGAGAGACAGGTGGTCTGTCTCTCCCATTGCAGTGAATCCTTCTGGGGACCCCATACAGGTTTGTGACTGCACTTACAGCTTGGCTAGAGGCATACAGGGTCCCCAGACAGTCTCGCACTGGTTATGAATCTCCTTTGGCTTGTGAAGCTTTCCAGCCCTTGAAAGAGATAGCTCATTCGTCATGTACACCCAAACCTAGGAAAACCCTGGGCCAAGCCCTGTGGGAAGTGGTGAGTACAGGCACCAAGGAGAAGGCTGTAGGTAGGAAGGGCAGCCCTGGGCTCCCTCGCTGGTCTTTCCAGCCCAACAGCTTCTGTGGGGCTGGCCTATGTCTCCCAAAAAGCAGGACTCTGCCTGCCTACCTCTTCAGAAGCAGGACTGGCTGCCTTCTGAGAATAATTTTTCCTCCTGTTCAAAGCCCTATTCCCAATTCCCAGCCTCTGTGTTTACCAGTCAGTCTTCAGCTCCTACTGTGCTTTTGCCAGGCTGAGGAACTTTTTTGCACCTGGCACCTTTCCCTGGAAAGACACTTCAGCTTTCCAGTCAGCTCACCCCTCCTCTATTCTGATAAGCCACATAAAAAAAATAGTTTCTCTGCAACAGTTTATACTGTCCATAAGCAACTCTGCTTGAAAATGTGGGGCACTGGATGTAACTCTATTCTTACATGTGAGCCAGAAACAAGCTCTTCTCCAAAACTGCTTTAAGTAGGGAGCATGTGGGCAATCCTGTGTCCATCAGCTGCCTCACAAGAGAATGTCCATGGGCTTGTTTTATTAGTGATAGCCAGAAGAGATAGGAATCGTGGGAAATTATGGATAGGTACCAAGGCACACAGATTAGCAGGCCTCAGGGAGCACAGAACTCTGTGCTTGGCAGATCTGGGGATGGAGAGGCACAGGCTACAGCTCAGCACTCTTGGGGGCACAGGGAGAGGAAGGACAGAGTCGGGACCTAGCCACCCTCAGAGCTTGACTGCAAGTGGCAGTGAAAGCTCTGCCCCAGTGTTATCCTTAGACACCCAAAAAACGGCAATGCTGCCTGCTGTACTCAAACAGGGATGGATTGGGGAAGGAGCAGATGAGCTGAAGGTGAAAAGTTGCAGCCTAACCCTAAGCTGAAGTGGTGTGACACCGGAGGACTCTGAATGCAATGTGCCAGGTGAACAGTGTCACTGAGTGTGAGATGGGCCTTCTAAGTAGAAAGGGCATCAAAACTGAATGGATTTATTTCCTTTATCAAGCAGGAAAAATATTTATCTCTGTTTTTTAAATTTATAGCTTGACAAACTCCATATCTGATTGTCTCCTTGGAGTACAATAGGGCAAATAAGGTGACAATGAGCACGAAGGCCTCAGTCACACTTCAGAGGAAGAAACTAGGTGAAAGGCAAGGCAGAAATGCCACTGGAACCTTCAGGATCAGGGAACCAAGGTCCCCTCTGCCATAAAAGAAGTACTTTTCCATCCCACACGCCTGTGCAAAGCAGGCGTGACCTGCAGCTGGCTGTGCTCGGCATGACGGCTGCAAGGCAGTGCCCAGCCAGTTTGGTCCCTTCTCCCAGTCTAGGAGCTTTGTACACAGTCTTACAACCTCCTCCTCACCAGGCATCACCCAGCCTTTCCTTTCTTGCCACCGGCTGGGCAATAACTTTGCCTGTGCCATGGATTCTTCCTTCACAGCCATGAAGTGTAGCACCCGAAGGTGCCCCAGCAAGGAGTGAGATGGCTGTTTTGCCACCATAATCCCTTCCCACAGCTGCCCAGGGAGCATGGCAGTGGGGGGGCCAGAGCAGGGCTCCACCTCTGCTGCTGTCGTTATAAATTCAGTCTTCCCTGGGGAAGATGGCTGCTTCTCTTAAGATCTGGGCTGTGAATAGGTAAGGGGAGTCACCGCCCTCTTTGCGAAGGTGGAAAAAAGATTACGCTGAGCTCTGCCTCTTCGAAAAGCCTCCTGCTCCAAGCCCAGGGGGTTGAAAGGTTTTTTTATCCCCTTTTGTTATTCAGCAGAGCTAGGGGAGGAGCTGGGCCGTGTAAGAGATCCTGGCTGACATAACCCTTCCCATGCAGGGGTCTGGAGAGGGGCCAGGTTTTACCTGAGTATTTTTATTTAAACTAATCCCAGGCGTTCCAAATTGAAAGCTGTCGCAGCACCAGGTAGGACCAGTTCAGACGGTTGCTGGAGGGCGTTTTTCTCACCTGGGTGTAGTAAAGCAGTCTCCAGGTACGTTGTTTATTGCTAACCCCGGGAGTACGTTCTGGAGGTGCTGGGATACATGCGGCAAGCTGAGCTTGCTCAGCCTTTTCAGGTGGTTTTAGGAAAACCCTGCCTAAGAAGCTTTTAAGGAAACTGAGAGGCTGGGATTGAGAGGTAACGTGTAAAACACGTTATTCCTGGGCAAACTGGAAAGGGCTGGGTAGCAGCTGCTCAGGGCAGACTTGGCTGCAGCCTGGCATTTCTGGGCGAAGAGGAGACCTGGTCAGCCCTGAGCCTGGAGTGGCCCCAGGTATCTCTCCCTGCCCACCAGCCCAAGGAATCAGGGCATTGGAGGTGCCTCCCTGGTGTGTGTCAGTTCAAAGAAAGCAGCCAGCATGCATAAGTAAGGAGCAGGTGAGTGCTGCCCAGGGCTGGCTCCAGTGTGCCCGATGCCACTGAGAATGGCTGGCTCTGGCCACTGGCTTTTCCTTCTCCATTTCTCTGCTGATGGCTCCTCCAAACTGGAGCTCTTCCTCCTCATCCACCTGTTGAGCCCTGTGCCTGGCAGCATGGAGAGGGAAAACTCACTCCAGATGAAGCTGCTTTTCTCCACCCTGGCCCTTGACCCAGCTGAGTGAGCGAGGTCGGTGTCTGGTGCTGGTGGGGGGGCAGGCAGAGAAAGGCTGTAGGGGGAGAAAGGACTTTCACTCCTCCAGTACAAGGCCAGGAGGTGCAAAGTGCAAGTGTTTCTGCAAAGCAGCCCTGTGTTACTGGTAAAGATCCTGTGTCAGGCAGTGGGGGTGCCAAGATGTGGGGCCCTTCTCGGCGTGGTCAGGACTGAGTGGGAATCGCCTATACTGCCCTTGGGAGCAGATAGGGTCTCAATAACTGCACCTGGCACGGCACTCCTGATGTGTTCATGCAAACACTGGTAATTATCCCTTAACCTCTCCACCAGTAAGTCCTGATTAATTGCCTCTGCCAAGCAGGTAACTGATAATGGCCTGGGTTTGAGCGCTAGCTAGTGGCAGTGACCCTGTGCTGTAGAAGCCCACCTTTCTCCACAACCACTGTGTACTGGCAGCCCATCAGCTGCAGGAACACTTTATTAAATGACAGCTAATCAAAGGTCATTGCAAATGGCACGACACAGCACAGGGTGCATTGCTGCTTGCATGTCCTGCAGGCTGGGAGCTCACCAAAGTTTCTGTGCTGACTACAGAAGAGGCTCAGATCTGCTTAGTTTGGCCCCAGACTCATTTTCTGCCACTGACGTGTAAGCAGAATTTAAAGGCTTCAAGTAGCTAAAGATTCCTGACATCTGGATGCACAGCTGGGATGCTGCTGTGCTCCCACCCAGCCTGGCAGTGCAGAGTGAGGGAGCAGAGGTGTGCAGCCATCCTAAAATGCTGGGCCTTCTACCCCTGGTACCATGCAGATACTAAGTCTGATTCTTTTTAGGTTTGCTTTGAACATGTGACATGGTGCCTACACACTAGGATGTCCTAAGCAGAAGTGTAATTATGAGTGCTCTGGCAGTAGCAGACAAAGAAAAGTGCAGTCCGTGTCCTGCCAGCAGTGTGCACATGTAAGTGTGCATGCTGGGACTGAAGGGACACCTGCCAGCCCCAGGAAAACAGGATGCTTGATCTCACCTGGAGGTCAGGCAAGTGTTGTGCCTGACTGGCAGAAGAAGGGTTATTCTGGTTTTGCAGCATAAACTGATATTCCCTAGGACATGTTACTGACTGCTTCTCTCTTTGTCTCTCTAGTGAGGATGCAGCAGAGACAATAGCAATAGACTCTAACAATCAGCCGAAGTCTCCACTGGAAAAATTTATGGTCAGACTGTGTACACATCACCAGAAGCAGTTCATTCGTGTGCTAAACGACATATACACTGAAGTACAGCCAGACTCTGACGGCCAGCAGTTGTCTGAATCTGAGAGTATGGAGGCCTCTACTTGTGGCTCTGGTTGTAGCCAGCGAAGCACTGAAAATCAGGATAAGGGTGCTACTTGTACTGAATCAAAGCTCCCTTCTCCATTGGACCCAGGACAGTCAGGGGCCGATGGCCCCCTGCAGCAGCCAGTGGAACTGAAGTCTCTGGACAGAGCAGAGAACTCCAGTCCTGCTTTGAGAAGGGACTTCTGCGAGCTCCCCATCACCAGGCTTCGCTCTGCTAGTCCAAAGGATAGCCCCACCCAAGGATACCTCAGCACGTTGAACTCTTCCTCTTTGAATTTCCATCATGCCGCAAAGAGCCTGGAAGGGCAGCAAGCTGCTGGACATGAACAAGAAGCCAGTATCAGGAAGTGTGAGGATAATAAAGAGCAGCTAGCAGGTAAGACTCTCATGGAAGGTTATATCTCGGTCAAGGTGGCAAATGTGAATGGCAGCGAGGACAGCTTAGACAGCTGTCTGGGGTCCCAAAAGGGCTCTTTCAGGGCTCTCCCAGAGGAGTCCTGGGATCCTGGCTTTGCAGTGACCCCTCCTCGCAGAGCCGACAAAGAGAACACTTTGCAATGCAGCTCACAAGCATCTTTGCACCAGGACTTAAACGCAAAAGAACAAGATGTGAGACCAAAGCAAGAAAACCACCTGCATGCCATGGCCAAGGGCAAGGCAGGCTGCCAGCTGCACCCAGCTGACAAGGGCGTGCTCGACAAGTCCAAAGAGGGCTGGCTGCCCGCTGGCACTGTGCCAGCCGCCCACCGGGGGTCCGGTGGGCACACTCGCGCCAAGGCAGCCTCCCTCAGATCCTCTCGGAAAAGCAAGAAGGCATCAGGGCTGAGGATCAATGACTATGACAACCAGTGCGATGTGGTGTACATCAGCCAGCCCATCACCGAGTGCCATTTCGAGACGCAGCGGCTGGTGTCGTCGCGCAGGACGGCGAGGAAGAGCACCCGCGGCTACTACTTCAATGGGGAGTGCTGCGAGCTCCCGACCGTCCGCACGCTGGTTAAGAGCTCCCGCACGGAGGAGAGGGCGAGCAGCCCGGCTCTGCGAACAGAGACCCTCGTAAGTGCGAAGCCACCCCTGGTGCTCTCGGTGGAGGGCTCTGCAGGGGCAGGACGGGAGGGTGAGAAGAGGGTTTCCCTGAGGCTCCTGGCTAAAGTGGCAGCGACCAGCCGAGAAACGAAGGAGAGAGCTGAGCTGGGTTCCATGCAGCTCCGGGATACCCGAGCACTGCGATCAAGGGAAGATGCCGTGGCCATGCCGTTCTTCTCCCTCTCTGCTCCACCCAGCCCCCAGAAAGAGGACAGCTTGGCCAGCTCACCACCACCTGGCTCCCCTCTTGCTGACGAAGAGGGGATGACAGTAGGAGACTCTGTCACTGGGGAGGCTGGCAGTAGCCTGGGCTCCTCTGGGGATGGCAGTAGCAGCGGGCAGGCTGCTGATATTGCAGCCTTTTCAGTCTCAAAAGCACACGGTGAGGAGGACGGTTGTCCAGGCTCTGACATACAAACTATTCCAGACCTCCCTGCCAGCCCAGAGCCGAAGTCCTCCTCACAGCCCTCTGCTGCTACAGACACAACACCTCTGCCCTGTGATAGTGCCGAGGATCCTGCCCAGCTTCCAGACTCAGAGGATGCTGAGCTCTGTGGGCAGTGTCTGGCAGAGCCCTCCCCATGCTCTCCAGGCTTGCAGGCTCCTGATGAGCCTCCTGCCACCATGGATGGGGATAGCCCCCTGGAGCCCCCTTCCACTTTACAGTGTGGGGATGTGAACAAAAACATTGATGCAAAACCAGAAGCTGAATCATCAGTCATGGTGGGTGACAGCCCTCTTGAGCAAGAGGATGCTGTGCTCATCAGCACACCCCTTCCCAAAATCTTGGAAGTGGAGGAAATGCAGAATAACAGCACAGAAGGTGATAAAGAGCCCACTGAAGGGGAAACGCCACCTGACCCAAACAGCTCAGACTCTGTCTCTTCCAAAGACAGTCTAGACAAGAAGCGAAAGAAAGGCAGGAGAGCACTGGTGGCATCAGACCGGTGTCTCCGAAGCCAACAATCCCAGTCACCTGCTGAGGGCAGTGCTGAGGACTCTGGTTCTTCCAGCTCTGTGCAGCTTCCTTGCCTTCAGATCAAACTCTCCAAAAGCCCTAGTGCTAAGCGGTTCAAGAGAGAAGTGCAGCTGGATGAGGCAGCATCCATGCATTTCCCAAATGACTGCTTCCCCAATGTGCTGCTCAAAACCAGCGAAGGGCCAGGCATTGGCCAGGCTCCAGAAAGTATCACTGAGCAGCAGCCAGCCGAGGAGAATGGTGTCACTACCAGACAAACCTATAAAAGCGTCTTAGCAAAAGAGACTGCTGCAGAGGGAGAAAATTCCTCTAAAGATTACTCCTCTGCTAACAGCAGCCAAAATCAACCGGGTGAGATGCTGGAAATCAGCATCCAGGCTGATTCTGAGAAGAAAAACATTCTCCTCCCTCCAGAGAACAGTATTCCTGCAAATGATGCTGAGCAAGTGGATGTGAAACCAGTCAATGCCAGTGCAAAGGACAAGGAGAGCTCTGACAGTGCCAGGGATCTGGGCAAGCCAGTGAACTATGAGCTGGTGACCAATTTGCCTCCGTGTCCCAGCAGCAGAGGTGGAAGCAAGCATCTTCCAGCAAAAACTGCAAAGCATAAAAAGGTTGCTCTGCAGTTTTATAACTTACGACATGCACCCACACCTGTAGACAGTGCAAAAAAGAACACACCAGGGAAAGACTCTATGCAAGCAATCCCCAAACTGAGGGATGAACACAGTTCAGGGAATGATGACTGCCCAACACTGGAGGACATAGACATGACTGACAGCAAACCAAAGTTCATGGAGTGGTGTGCTGAAGAGGAGAACCAGGAACTCATTGCTGAGTTCAACACTCAATACATTAAAATCCAGAAGGGCTGGATTCAGCTGGAGAAGGAGGTCCAGCCAACCCCCAAGGCAAAGAACAAAGCCGACAAACTGAAAGAGATTTGGAAAAGCAAGAAAAGAACACGGAAAAGCAGAGGCTCCCTAGAAGTACAGAAGCTTTCTCCTGTGCAGATGCTGTTTATGAAGGCCTTTAAGCTGTCTGATATATGCCAGTGGTTTCTGGAGACAACTGAAACCAGGTCTCTAGTGATTGTGAAGAAACTCAACACCCGTCTCCCAGGGGAGATTCCCCCCATGAAAGTCCCCATGCAGAAATATTCTTCTTCTAGTCTCTACCCCAGCTCACTACAAGCTGAACGTTTGAAAAAACATCTCAAGAAGTTCGCTGCCACTACCCCAGCTCGGAATAACCTGAAGAACCAAAAACTTTGGGCCAAAATTCGTGAGAATGCTGGTAAAGCAGAGGCTGAAGAAGCCACCACTCCCAACCAGACGTCTCCCACTGATGCCAGCACCAAGGAGCTGAGTGAAGACAAAACCATCCAGCCTGCCCTGAGCTTGCCCACACAGGCCAGCACCAGGATCCTGCGCAAGTACTCCAACCTTCGGGGCAAGCTGCGAGCCCAGCAGCGTGTGGTGAAGGCAGAGAAGCAGAGTGATGGCCCAGGGGAGCAGCTGTCCCTGGAGAGCAAGCAGAGCCGGAAGAGTGTGTGCATCAACCCCCTGATGTCTCCAAAGCTGGCCTTGCAGATCAAAGCAGCTGCCTTTCCTGCTAAATCTCCCTCAGTGGATGGAACAGGGAAGGGGCGGAAGGGGAAGAACAGGTCCCAAGAGGACTCCTTGCCCAAAGTTGACCTCCAGCTCAGCAAGAAGAAGAAGATGCTGAAGGAGAGCGGGAGCACCCAGGAGCGATCCAGCTCCTCCACCAAGGACAAGCTGCCTGCCAAGAAGGCTAGTAAAATAAAGCATGCAGAGGTCAGCACAAAATCTCCTGCCACCCGAAAGCAGACTGCCATGGAGAGGAGCAATAAACTGGCCAGAAAAATGTCTTTGAAAGAGAAGAGAGTCCCAAAAAAGCAGCTGGAGAAGATGCGGCTCCCCATGCGGAAGGGCAAGGAGAACACGAGCCGAAGGGCCGTGCTGCCTCCCAGTCATGAGGAGCTGTCCAAGTCCCCAAAGCAGAAGCCCCTGGGGGAGTCCTCCACGCGGTCACAGAAGATGGCCAACAAGAAGCACAGCAGTGGGAAGACCCTGACAAGGTCCATGAAGAAGATGCAGGAGAATAGTGTGTCTCAGGGCAAGAGGAAGCTGAGGGCAAAAGTGGACTGTTCTCACAGCAAACGCTCACGACTGGACCCGAAATAGCAGAGAACCGGTAGCCATGTACAAAACTGATGTATAGTAGTAACCCTTTACCATGCATTAACTAAAGCTGCTTTTATAAGCTGTAGCAAGCCTTTAAAAATCCGCAGTTAAAGGATAACGCCCATAATTTTAGGCATCAGCAGATGTGTCTTGGACAGAGATGAGGTTGGTCTGTCTGGCTCTGCTGTTCAGAAGGAAGTTTCTGCAGTTTGAACGTTCCTTGGGTTCTTTTAAACTTGGAACCAGGCAGTTTTTGTTAAAAGTACAGTGCCTTATTTATCACTTTAAAAATAAAAAAAAAGCTCGTCTGTGTGATTTGGAGGCTTGCGTTTTATACTTGAGGCACAAGCACTTGTACTGTAGCAGAAAGAAAACCACCTTCGTGCACATGAAGTAGCTTTTGTCAGCCTTTGGGTGCACACAAACATTTCCCTTTCTTTCAGAGTCCTCCTGTCTGTCTTCTTAGTGGCATTTAAAGCAAAACCAAATCCATTTCGCATCACTAAGGGAGAGAAAGTCGAGTCTGTCCTTTGTCAATTCGCTGGTAGCAGCTGCTGGTGTCCCAGACTGTTATCTGCATGAGAATGTGAAGTAGCTACTGGTGTGTGTACTGCTGATGGCTGCCTGCTCCTCACTGCACAGCCCGTGGGTGAGAAGTGCCCGTTCTGGCTGAGGAGATGCCGTGGGGGCACCAGGTACCAGGCTGCCACACCCGCTGCTGCCGGCTGGGCGTGCTGGGCTGTATCTGTCTTTTTTCTTGCTGGCTTCAGGGATGAACCAGTCTTGCCATGCTCTGCTTTTGGACAGACTTCCTTCTCCTATTTCCCTGTCCTTGTGGTGATTTCTGTGGTCTCTGAGGGCAAAGCTTTCTGCAGCGTTTCACTGAAGGTTGAATCTCTCCCTTTTTAAGGGCTTGAGTTCCTAATGTTGGTGCTCTGCAGGAAGGGAACTCTGGCCCTCACCTTGTGTTTAGTGCACGTCTTGCCTAGTGCTCTCCTAAGCCAGGATTTGCAGTTGAAATAAGGTTGGCTTGCATTAATTTTTTACCATAATTTGCATTTCACCCTTTTACTAGCAAGGTGCAGGAGGTTTGTCCTTGCTTGTGTCACAGAACAGGATTATAGTGGCTGTCTTCTCTTAGAAAAACCTGTTAGAAGTGCATAGAGTGTGTTGTTGTGCTGGTTCTGCTGGGCAGAGGTGACCAGCAGCTGGGGAGGGCTATGGTCTGTGCTAGGGAAAGGCCCCAGCTCAGCCACTGCATCCCCATGGCTTCACTTTCACATTGCTTCAGAGCCCATTTGCAGGAATCCCAATGCCAGCCTCTTTCCACACATAAAGCAGCAGTGTCTGTCAGGGCACTGTGTGGGCCCTGAGGCTGCCAGACCTTTGACAGCTGCCTTTCTGGTCCTTGCTCAATTGCTTGTCCCTGATAAGAGCAAGGCTCTGGTGCAGCCCATGAATTCAAGAGATGCTGGCCCTGGGAGCAGAGGCTGCAAAGGGATTGACTACAAAGGGAATTACTTTTCATGGTTGGCATTGAACCCCAGATCTCAAAGCCTGGGGGCTGGAGGTGAAAGGCAGATAATTGTGTTAAAATCTTTCATTGTACCCCTTTAGTACAAACGCCTTTAGGCGTTTGATTTGCACACCCTTCACAGAGCACCTCTGGCTCTTTTGCAGGTACTCCCTTTCCCAAGCATTGACATGCACAATGCTGGGACACATATTTCTCTTGCTGTGAAATGGCTGATTAAAAAAAAAAAAATCCTTTGCCTTTTCTTCCAATGTGCTAGAATAAGTTAACTCTCTGAACAGCAAGGAAGTGATTATATCTAGCCTGTCAGTCCCTGTACAGGTTAATATGAAGTTATCTATTACTTTAATTTTTACTGCATGCATTAAATATGTCAAACATTCCATCAGAAAAGATTTAAAAGCGTTTCAAGAGAGGTGTAAGGCAGGAGGGCACTGATGGCAGTTAAGTGACTGATCTGTATCTCTTTTGCAGGGTGTCTTTCCCTCTTGCTTCTCCATCTCTAATTATGATCCTTCTCTAGCCTCCAGCTAGGGCCCAGCCACATAGGCCCAGATTTCCTCTCCTTCCTCTGGGCCAGGTGTGTGTGTGAGCACGCCTCTTACCTTTGCTCCTCGTGCCATTCCCCTGCAGCAAATCCCCTCTCCCCATCCTTCACCATCACTCCTGAAGCACCTGCACTGCTCACCATGCACTAGGTGCTCCTTGAGTCTTTCCCTCTCTTCTATAATTTTTTGCTGCTGGTAAATGGTAAATGCAGGCTGTCCTGCTCCCCGTTTTCTGTGCTTCTGGGAGCAGGAATCCCATTAGAATAGAACCCTATACAAAGCAAGTGGAAAGAGTCTTTCTATTTGGGGTGCTGCTGCTCCAGTGTCCTGGATGCCTTCCTGCACCCTTGGGGCTTCACTGGCTCTGATTAGCTTGAGCATGGCAAGGTTGGGGGACAGCAGGTGTAATTGGTGCTGGAGTGGAGCAGCTTCTGGGCATCTGTCCCACTTTGGTGTGCACTGCTTGGCTTAGGCAGGGGTGGGATCAGAACACTGAGCTTCCCAGCAGTGTCACTGACAGGCTGTGGTGACGTGTGCTGCTGCTGAGGCACAGCCCCTGCTTTAGAGCAGGCTGTTACCAATAAATGTGGCTCTTATGTCATGCAAGGGATGCACAGGGAGCTGCAGATGAGCTTAATGAATGGAAGAAAATAAGCAACATGGTTTAGTATCTTATTCCACATGGACATGGAATGTGTTTCCGTGTGCTACAGACACAGAGTTGCCCACTGGCACTGCCACAGTGCCATCCTCAGATCCACAGCCTCATTGCGCTCCTCTTCCCCTGGGCTACCCTACAGCTCCCTGCTCTACTTCTTCGGCTCTGGATTTCAAGTACTACAAACCACAAAGCAGATCTCTTTCTGTTACCTTGGCTTTTCTTGCTGGCTACTTTCTCATCCTATTGAACTAATCTCCATCATGCACCCTGGTCCATGATCTAGGAGCAGCATCCTTTTAGCTCTGCACCCCCACAGATCTGCACCCACCCTCACTGTCCCTCTGCCGCCAGCCTCCCTCTCTCATTTGCATGATTATGATTACCTTTTTCTCTCTCTTGTTGTCATCATCAGCTCTGGGTTTTCACACTTCACGTTCAGGATCCGTCCATCTTAATTAACCACTGGGAGGAGCTGCGTTTGCCAAGCTCAGAGTCAGAACTTACGTTGGTGCTGTAGCAAGAGCAGTTTGAGCCCGGGGTGGCTTCTCCTACCTGTAGCTGTTAGGATCTTGTTTAGCAAGGCCAGGCCTGGAATGGGTTTCTCTGTTGACAGGGTGTGTGATGTGTACCCAAGGCGTGCACATATTTATATTCATCACTTACTCATCCCTGGCAAGGTCCTGTTTGCTGGTGTTCACTCTATGCAGTGGGGTTTCTGTAGTCACCTGCCAGCATGTCAGGGAGACAGATTCGCAGCAAACTTTCTCTGAAGAGCCGACCAGTCGGAGCTGATGCTTCTAATAAACTTTCTGCTGCATTGCTGATCAAGGTCCTTGAGTTGTGTGAGCAGGGTGAAATTGTTCCTGCTGCTCTCTGCACCCCTGTCCCTTTGGTGCTGGGGCTGCCATGCAGGGCTGGACTGAGCGGGCTGGCTGGGTGCCCACACCACTTTTTACTGGTGTGCAGATAAGCAAGGCTGCAGCCCAGCCCGTGTTCCAGCTGCTCTTGTGGCACCTCTGGAAATGCTGATGTTTCCAAAAGCTCTGCCAGCTCCTAGTAACCTTCCAAGAAATGGGCATGCAATCAGATGTACTGGTGCCCTGTTTTTAAGACTTGCTGATGGACACTTTTCCTCTCCAGCCCATAAACTTTCAGCCTGACATTCCCAGTTGAAGATGACTGAGAAAGCTGTGATTCCACGGGTACAGGTAGTGCCTGGGGCAGCATGGAGGTGAGAGTGGCCATCCGGATTGGGCTCTCACCTTTCCACCATCAGCAGTCATGCTGGAGGAAGAGGGCTGAGCCCCAGCCAAGGTGTACTTGGGTCTGCATCCTTGGGCTGTATGCTTGGACAGCCCAGGAGCAAGATGGGATAGGCTCCTCCTTGACAGGGAATGCCACTGGAGCTTTTCTTGTAGCAGTAGGTTTTTTAAGCAAACCACAAGGTTATGATGTCCCCATGTCGCGTGTGTTCCCCCCGTGTGTCGTAGCATCCATTTGGCCCATCCTTTAGCTTGGTGGTTGTGAAATGAATCCATCTGTTCTAAGATGTTCTCAGGAGTTCTTGTTTGTATTAAGCTCACCCCTAGGCTTAGCAGAAATCACAGTCCCCATCCTCCCTGCTCCCCTCCCCGCAGACAAGCCCTCTCTCTCACGAGCACTTCCACCTTCTCCCCAAAGGGCAGCAGAGGGCAGCTGGCGGTTTTGATTCAGGGCACGTTGGCAGCTTTGGGCAGCCGAAGGAGCTGGGATGCAGCCGGCCAGCATTTGTGACATGGGTCTGGAGGCCAGGCGGTCCCACGGGCTGTATTGCTAGCCAATGTTTTCTAAGTCTGTTTGTAAGAGTACCTAATTTTAAAATGAAATGTGAATATATATTATGTGTAGGTGCCATGTAAGATAGTGTTGTGCTAGGCAGCAGGATGCTAACCTACTTTTTAAGCTTTTGGGGGGCAGGAAAAAGCATTTTTCTCACTTCATGCTCACGGATCTAATATTGTAAATAGGTTTTTAAAATATTTATTTCATGGGCTTTCCACAGGTTCTCGTTCTGACTGGTGTGTCGGTTGGTGGGGCTGTATTGCCCAGCGTGCCGCAACCAAAGGGCTGGCGATTGTGTGGGGGGATGGGATGGGGCAGGGTGGGGTGGGTGGGTGCTGGTGGTGGTGTTCAGTTTGGTTTTACGTCACGTCAAAGCTGAAGCATTAACTCTCTTCATCTCGTTTTGATGATGTCAGACCTGGTCGATGGCCACGGTCCCCAGGGAGGCCGTGAGTTCCCATGGCCAGCCAGGATGGCTGTTCCCCAGGACAGGGGGCACTGCAAGCAATAAGATTTGTAGTAATAATGTCTGCTTTGATGGCAGGGGCTCTCGGGGCTCAGGGCCAGGTGGGAATAACCCTGCTCCCAGCAGGGGCTCAGTCCAGCATGACATGGGGGGGGGGTCTCTTGACCTGGAGGTACTCAAGGAAGTGTCCCCAGGGATGCAGGAAGTGGGGGATGCTGTCACCCCCAAGCAACCCCCCAAGACCACCGGGGTAGGGTAGGTGATTGCTGGTAGCAAACTCCCACTAATGAATTACTGCCTTTGTGGGTACGGGTGACCCAAGGGAGCACACCGCTGTCGCTGCTAGTCCTAGGGCTGGCTCCAGAAGGTCATTTGCTAATAATTCTGCAGTTTTAATTCTCCTTCTAGGAGGTTTGAGGTAATTTGGTAATTTTTGCTTAAGTGGGTTTAGATTTTTTTTTTCTTTGTTAATCCCTTTTTGCCTGGAAGTGTGGCTGGCTCTGACCTTCCAGTCCAACTGTCTGTGTGGGGCAGTGTCAGCAGGATCTGCTTTTATGATGATAGGTCTCTAACTCTGGAGGATGGAGTGAGGGGTGCTGCTGGGTCCCAGCCCTGCAGGACCCCTCACCAGTCCCATGCTTCCTTCACCCTTGGAACAGGTGTGTAAAAAAAGAAAAACAAAAAAAAAAAAGAAAAAAGGAAACAATTTTTTTCTTAAGATGTAAAACATTTAAATATTATCTCCACCCTGATGGCAAATGTTTTTCCTTCATCTGTGTCTGCTTCCCTGGGAGAGTTTTGTTTCTCTGTTTGTTTCTATATGAATTTTTGACACTGAGCTGAAATTCCTCCTGTCCGGTACTGTATATTTGAACCCAAGCAATGTGAACTGTACAGACCAGCAGTGGGAAGAGGGAGCCGGTGACTGCACCTGGGAGAGCCGTGGCTTGGGACGGCATTCCCAGTTGGTGTAGGGAGTGGGAAGTTCTGCGCCACAAGGTGGGAAAATGAACTGTCTGCTGTGAATTCTCGGTTGGAAATGTGGAGAGGAGTTTCCATTAGATAATGTTTACATACCTCACCTGACAAACCTTTGAAAGTGTATATATAAAAAAAATAAAATAAAATTATATTAAGTTGCTTTAAATCAATATGTATAGCTATAAGAGCTGGGTCATTTGAACTTTGAACATGTATCGATTCTCTAAATGTTGACATTTTGTGAACTCTGTGCTCCTGTCTTTTATTTCATCCTAGCCTATGGAAAAAGTTGTGTTCTTGTTCCAGGTAAAAGATCCCTGACTCAGATCTGAACTCCTCAAGGATTCCCACCACCTTGTTTTCTTTTCTTCCTCACTGTCAATATTCACCCTATGAGCTTTCTAAAGGTCCGTATTTTATTGCAGCTTATTAAACGTTTCTTTGATATCAATGTTTGTTTGGTGTGATAAGTAGGGAAGCAAGGTGAGTGAGTGCACGAGGTAGGGTGCAGCAGGCTGGCATCCTCCAAGTGTCAACCCCCTCCCTATGGAGGGGGAATATAAATGCCTGTGGGGGGTTTCAGTGCTCCCACACCAGTGCCTGAGCTGTGGCACACTTGTGTTTGTTGCACCAACAGTGCAACCTCTTGGTGGTGCTGGGGACTGCTGCCCAGGCCCCCTCTACCCTTTCCCAGAGAGCTACAAGTGCCTGGTTTCCCCTGGAGCCATTCCTTCCCCACAGCAGGCACTGGCCCTTCAGCGTCCCACATGCAAGACCCTGGCAGTGATGGCTGCTTTTGCAAGGCATTGCATGGATAAGCCTGGCTGCTTGTCCCAGCACCATGGGGGCAACACGTTGGCCAAAAGCAGTGGCCAGGGCTGCTCCAGGAGCAGGAAATCATCCCCCAAGGCACGACCAGCTCTTTCCATCCTGTGCCACCTCCTTACACACTCTGCAGCTCCCAAGCACCAGCTTCTCCCTTCTCCCCACCAGGAAAGAAGAGGCCAAGCCTCTGAATGAATAAATGTCATGTTCACATGGAAGACAACATAGACAATACCAAACATCTCCTAAAACAATACAGCCTCTGCCAGCGGAAGGATGCCCAGTGCCTCCCTCGCCAGCCTAGTACAAACCAGCGTCTTCAATAGTGACACACACAAACCCCACGGGCCAAACAAAGCCACCGTCATTTTCCTGCCCAGTAGCATCTGTAAACAAAAAGAAAACATCATTTGTTGACCCCAAACATATAAAAATACTATAACAAAATGAAATACAAATATATATTAGAATCTGTAAGTATTCTGTATAAAGAGATACTTTAGCGGTTAGCGTACAGCAAGAACAGAAACACAACACAACCAAGCCCCGGGTGGGCCACAGGCAAAATGAGACACATCCCAGCTCCTCTGTGTGGCAGAGGAGCTCTCATGGAGAGGGCATTTGTGGCAGAAGCACATCCCCGGGGTGGTGGAGATGCCCTGGATGCCAGTGGTGAGCAGGGATGGTGATACTGGGTGTATCCAGTGGAGGTGCCTGGAGCTCAGCCACAGCTGGCAGTGCCGACCTGAAGCCAAAGTGCTGGAGTGGTGTGATGGAGAGATCCAGGACTGCAGCTCTGGGATGAGTCTGTCCACCAGGGTGATGTGGTGCTTCACTGTCCAGCCATGTGCAGTGTCCCAGGTTGGGCCCCCACTATCCTTGGCCCCCACAGTCGTAGAGGTGATGCTGCTGTGGATGTTGGGTGCATGCAGTACCCCAGCAGGAGCTCCCCATGTGCCCCTGCTCCCACACCAGCCCAGCACATGCCCTGGCACTGTGAGCTTTGGAGAGATGCTGGGTATGGGCACTTGAGTCCCAGAGTTGGTGGGTCCTGCCCTAGCAGTGGTGTTGGCTCCAGACATGCAGGTTTGGACATCTTCAGCCTCTTCAACTTGGCATGCTCAAGACTGAGGCCACAGTGATGGCATGGCAAACGTGCATCCCAGCTGTCCCAGCAGCCTCTTGCTCCTGCTGGTTGGGTCAGTGGGACATGGGTCACTTTCACCCCACTGCAGGCCTGCTTCCCTAGGACAGAGCCTGGAATAAAGGGATTCCTGTGCTGCCCTCACACAGCTCCCACCTCTGAGCAGAACTGCCTGGCTGAGCCAGGGGTATTTGGGGCCCTCTCCACATGAATGGCACAGTGCTGGCCCCATGGCACAGGGCAGGTTGCCACTGGAACCCTCAGGGACATCTGTGCATTGCTGCCTGTCCCCCATTCAGTGTGCCTTGCACTGCCCTGGTCCTGCTCCACCAGTGTGTCCCTGATGTGACCACAGTGGGCTGGACCCATGTGTGCCCATGCACAAACTGGGGGTGGCACCAGAGGGTCAGGCTGAGGCCACGGAGCTGGGGACATTATCTGGGGTACTTTGGGCTCCAGCACCCTGCAGGGAGAGACACCAGGGCTGCTGGAGGAGAGGATGGGAAACCAGGTCTGGGCTCACCAGGACTGCAGGACACTGGTTACACTATGCAGCCCACTCTAAGCCATGGCTTGCCAGAGATCACAAGGTTCTGCCATGATAGCCTCCCTCCTCCTGTCCCAGGTGTTGGAAGAGCCCTCAGATCGCTGGGCTGATGCAAGGGACAGGGATGCCAGGGAGGAGACTCACCCAGGATGCAGGCACTGCCCTCCATGGCTGTGTGGCTTCACTGGCAGGGAGGCAGAGTGCCACAGGGAGAGGACAGGGCAGCTGGGCAGGGTGCCCACTCCATATGCACATATCTGTGTAGCTGCAGTTCTTAAAAAAAATCCCTATCTACACATTTGCTTTGTTTGTGGGGTTTTTTCTTTTTTTTTTTCCTTTTTTTTTTTTTTCTGTTTCCTTCCCAACCTTCTAGATGCACCAGCTCTACCCTCTGCCGGGCTCCTCAGATGCAGCTGCAGTTCGGAACACCCAGAGAGCAGCACCAGGCCCGCAGTGCAAAGTGAGGTCCTTGGCTCGGGGGGGTCTCCCCGCCAGCCCCCGGCTCTGCAGGGCCGGTGGCTGCTCACAGGCACTGGCTGCAGCCACACTTGCTGGGCTTCTCCACCTCCTCCACGAAGGTGGCACCGTTGCTGCACTCGAAGGCGTATTTCCTGCGCCGGAGCCGCAGCCCAGTGCAGCAGCTGGCGTCAGGGCCACCGCAGGTCCCCCGGCACTCCACCCAGGCCACCGGCCGCGTCGTCTGGCAGATAGCATAGCCTCGCTGCACCTGGTGATAGTCCCGCACTGGCTCCCCGCGGCACTCGGGCTCTGTGCGACAGTGAGACAGCAATGGTCAGCCCGGTGGCGTGGCATGGGGCTGCCTTCCCTGCACACCCAGCTCCTCAGCTCCTACCTTGGTCACAGAGTGCTCCGGTGTAGCCATCGTGGCATTCGCAGGTGGGCTCGCCACCTGGGGTGAGGTGGCAGTGGCCATGGACACAGGGTTGGTGGCGGCAGGGGTCGGGTGGTTCGGCAGGCTGGTTGCAGAGTGCGCCCTGGTAGCCCTCATGGCACTGGCAGCTGTAGGAGAGGGCGTCGAGGGGCAGGCACAGCCCATGCACACACCTGTGGGCACACGGTGCTGTCAGGAGCTGCTGGCACTGCACCAGCACGCACAGCCCACCAGCGCTGAGCACGGCATGGCTCAGAACCAGCACAGTGCTGCACTGCGACTGGCACAGCACAGGTCTGGCTCTGGCATGGCACCAGCAGAATAGCCTGGCACAACTCAGTGCTAGTGGCATGGCAGGGCAGCGTCATGACACAGCACCACTGTGATGGCACGGGACTGGCACGACAGCACCAGGAACCAGCCACAGGGCAGGGTGGGCAGCCAGTGGGAGAGGCAGGTAGGGCAGCCAGTGGGAGAAGCAGGTAGGGCAGCCAGTGGGGCAAGGGCACTCACTTGTGTCCCTGGCAGGGACCGCCGCGGGGCTGGTCGCAGTGGGGCCCATCCCAGCCAGGCTCGCAGTGGCAGACAGGGCCCTGGGCACCAGAGGGCTGGCAGATGCCGTGCAGACAGTAGAGCTTGCGGCAGGGCTCGCAGCCTGGCACCACCCCTGGCGTCATCCGTGTCTTGGTGAAGTCCTGCAGCTCATTGTTGATGTAGAGGTTGCGGATGCATCCGTGGAAGCTGGTGCCATTGAGGAGCTGCCAGAGGCGGAAGGCAGCCGAGTTGACATCCACAGGCATTCCTGGGGAGAGCAGGACCATCAGCGCACCCCTGATGTCCCCCCATGCCCTCCGTCATCCAGTCCCTGTCCTACCTCCCACGTAGAGGGGAGCCTCGCTATTCAGCGTGTAGTGCTTGCCCGAGTTGTCCATGGTCATGGGGCTGCCACCATCGATGGACAGGTTCACCATCTGGTCGAAGGTCACCAGCTCCACGGTGTGGAACTGCCCGTCGTTGATGGTCTCAGCACTGGCAGGGATGGCTGGGTCACTGGGGACGCCCCCAGGCTGAAGCAATGGGGGTGGAGGTCTCCAGTGAGTGGGGAAGGGGTGCCAGGTACCTGTAGATGGCCGAGCTGGGGTAGGTGCCGGGGTCATAACTGACCCTCACATGGCCCTGGTACAGCTCCACAGCCATGTGGTCGCTGTCACCATTGTACAGCAGGATGCCATTACCTTCAGCCGTGGAGACCTGCCAGAGAGAGAGGTGGGAGCCCACATCCCTGGGGCAGACCTCCAGTGCCATCCCTCAATGTCCCCTCGCCCCCCCAGCCCTCACCTGAAGCGTGATATTGGCTCGGGGCCAGTCTTGCAGGTCAGTGAACTGCAGGTACGTGTCACGGTCCACAAAGTTGACGCTCAGCAGCTTCTCACATTTGGGGCCGCCGAAGCCAGGCAGGCACTGGCACAGGGCACGGCCACCCCTCTCCACACATGGGGCCCCGTTCTGGCATTCAGCTAGCTCACACAGGCCAGGCTGGCCAGCAGTGTGGGGCGGCATCTCGCAGAGCTGGCCACTGTGGGGCCAAGGGTGCTGCTGGGCTGGGGGCTGGGAAAGAGCCCTACACCCTGCCCAGTGCCCCACAGGGCTGACAGCATGCCCCTGATTTGGGATCTCTGGGGAGGCTCTCCCACACACTGGCATCAGAGGGATGTCTGGATGCTGAGCTGTGCCCTGGAGTCCCTCCCCAGTGATGTTGGCTCCCCGCAGCCTCCACTCCCAGAGACACACAGTCCCAGCCTCCCTCCTCCCTCTCACACTAAGGATGGATGGATGGATGGATGGATGGATGGATGGATGGATGGATGGATGGACGGACGGACTTGGTAGCCAGGACTTGTCCCTTCTGCACATAGCCATCCCCACTACCCCAGGTGTCCCATGTGTTCCTGGTGGTACCTGTAGCCCTCGGTGCAGAGGCAGGAGTAGCCATTCACCTCATCCAGGCAGCGGGCGTTGTTCTGGCACCGATGGTCCTGGCAGTCATCGAAGTCCTCGCTGCAGTTGCTCCCCACATAGCCGGGTGCACACTCACACCTGGGGCAGGCAGGGGGCTCGAGGCTGCCCCTTCCTTCCCCCTTGCACCAGTGGGTGCCTGTTCCTCCCCTCGTAACACCTCTCTCCATGCCCCCTCACTGCAGTCCCCAAAAAGCAAATCTACCACCCCAAAAAAGTTTGGAGAGAAGGGGGCTCACCTGGGCCCCTGGCTGGTGGAAATGCAGGTGGAGTCATGCTGGCAGGGGTTGAGCTCGTCTGAGCAGAAATTGGGTGGCTGCTCACAGAATTCCCCTGCAAGGCAGAAGAGAGGGTGCAGCTCCAGGACCAGAGGAGCAGCCCCAGTCCCCATGGGGCAGAGGGGACCCCTGGGGGACTCAGCTCAAGACAGAGAGCTGCCAAGCCCACAGCTTTCACCCCACAGACACAAGGTTCTGCTCCCATGAAGGCAGCTCCTGCCTGAGCCAGGCACTGAGGGCACCCCAGGGTGGGGGGTTCAGCTGGGTGTGCCCAAACTCAAGACAGCTGAGCCTAGATGCCATGGCAATGGGCATTGAGACAGCAGGCAGAGGAGCAATTTAGCCCTCATGGGTGGGTAGAAGCACTGGGCACATTCCTATACAGGTCTTTGCCATTTGGAGATGGCTAGCCCCCATTCCAGGTACCTGTGTAGTGGGCAGGACAAAGGCAGGTATAGTTGGTGGCAGTGGGCACACAGGAGCCCCCATTCTCACAGCTGTGCTCCTTGCAGGGGTCGCTGGTGATGTGGCAGCTTGGGCCCTTGAAGCCCACTGGGCACAGGCACCTGCAGTGGGGCCAGGGCAGTGTCAAGGAGGAAAACGAAACAGAACATTTTGGGGTGACTCCCCCAAAATGACCAGCAGAGGACCTTGGCAAAGACTGGGTTTGGTGTCCTCCTGTCAAGCTGGGCACAGTGGTGGGTGGCAGCACAGCCTGCCTGAGGATGCTGTGTTGCCACAACAACAGGCTGAGGCCTCTCAGCACAGGGAGGGGCTGCACAGCCTATCTCCTCACCCCCAGCCTGCCAATTATTTTCGGCTCCTGACTGCAGCCTGATTCCCAGAATGGCCTAAAGCATTCAGGGCAGTGAGGGTTGTGTGAGATAAGGCAGCCCCGCAGGGAGCAGCAGTGACTCCAGGACCACAGCAACCAGTCCCAGTCCCCCTGCCTCCTGTGGTGATGGTCCCTCCTCTCCCCCACTGACCTCAACCTAGGAGGCTTTTGGGCTGGGGGCAAGGAGAAGTGGAGTCAGACAACCTGAGCTGGAGCTCCCATGCAAATACAATATCCCACCTATATGCCCAAGGGAGCCTGCAGGAGGCAAAGGAAGTTTCGGAACTTCTCTCCATGGGATGCCAGGGTCCCATGCTACTGCCCAAACACCCACCTTTCATAGGTTCCTGTTCAGCACTTACCTGAACCCAGCTCCTTCCCCCTCCTGAGGCTGGCAGGTCCCTCCATTGGCACAGGGGTTGGAGGAGCAGCCACTGAGTGCCACCTCGCAGTTCCTGCCCTGGGGAAGGATGGAAAGGTGGGAGCGAGGAGGGTGCCACTGCACCTGCCCAGCTCTCCCCATGCCACTCAGCAGGATGCTGTGGCACACAGGGAGGACAGATGATCCCACAGGCAGCAACCCCCAGGGGTATGGCAGAGACCCTGCTCTGCTCCCTTGCCCTCTGCAGGGACATGTCCCCACACACTGGGGACCCCTGGGACTAGGGTACCTTGTAGCCACTGGGACAGGCGCAGCGGTAGGAGCCAAGGGGGTCATTGTGGCAGGTGCCCTGGTTCTGACAGGGGCTGGAGAGGCAGGGGTTGCACTTGGCCTGGACACTTAGTGCAGGTGGGCCTGTGGGATGGGAGGCACGAAGATGACTGTCAGTGCAAGGAGTGATAGGGACGTGTCCTTTTGTGGGAACCGATGTGGGGGCACAGCCTCTCGTGTTGCTGAGAGCAGAGCCTGTCCAAGGGGCTTTGCACCAGGCAATGGGACAGCCACGGGTTTGTTCAGTCACCAGGGAAGTGCCACCAGTTAGATAAGAGGATGGAAGCAACCTGGTCTCCCTCCTCCACAAGGCAGCTGAAGAGACATACTCCTGGAGCCACCCAGACTCACAAAGCATTGCTCTGCTGGGTGCCCAGAGGAGGCTGTGGATGGCCAGCATGGGCACCTCTCACCTTGGCACTCAAATTTCTTGGCAGGAGTGGTGAGCAGCAGCTTTCCTTCCATGTCGGGGGGCCCAGCACAGCGGGCAATGCCTGGCTCCTTGTAGCCTGTCTTGACCCAGCTGGAGAGCCAGCGCAGGTTGCAGCTGCAGTACAGGGGGTTGGCCCCGATGGCTCTGCATGAGGAGAGGGGCAAAATTGCATCTGCTGCCACACAGAGGCAACTGGGCACAACTCTGTCATCACTTGACCGGGATGCCACATGATGGGCAAACCAGTGCTCTTCCATTTCTGGACCCACCAGAGGTGCTGCCACCCACAATGGGAGGACTGGGACACACAGCCTCACAATGCTGTCCAGTTAGACCACCCTGCTGCCGGACCCACAGACCATGCAGTGCTCTATGCTCTGCCCTGGGGCTCTCCTCCTCTGCCCACACAGAAATCCTTGGCAGTCCCTCTCCAGTACACAGGCAAAGCTGCCTGGGGCCAGCAAACTGGGCAAAGTACGTCAAGGCCATGCAGAAACAACAGGACCTGCATGGGAGCTGCAGGGCCAGCCTGGGCTCTGCTGCACAAGCCTGCAGGACAGAGACACAGGAGTGGGCTGCTGGGAATGGCAGCAGGCCACGGCCAGAGCTTGTGCAGAGAGCAGTGTGGGAAAGCAAGGAATTGCTCTGGGAAAGGAGAAGGAGGAGGGAGGGTTGCTCTGCTCCACAGCAGAGAAGGGTACAGAAGCAGTGGATGATGTGGGAGGTGGAGGGCTTGGATGTCTCTTTGAATCCTCCTCGACTGCAAAGGTCAGCAGTGATGGAGAGCTGGTGTGACCAACACAAGTGACAAAAGAAGGAGACGGCAGCCCAGAGGGCAGGTAGTAGGGACAGCAGATCTGCTGGGCTCACTAACCTGGTCCTACAGCACCTGCAGCACCAGCTGTGACACAGCTCAGCCTGTGAGAACTGGCAGTGCCAGCTGTCTGCAGTGAAGGCAGCAAAACCAAGCGTAATTGGAGCACAGCAAGCAGTGCTTCTCCCCAAAAAACAAGGAGGCCAGGACTGGGTATCAAGCTGCTCTTTGCAGACTGAAGGAACAGCCTGAGATGCCCAGGATGCCAGGAGCAGGCAGCTGGGAACAGCTTAGTTAGGAGACAGGGAGCTAACCAAAAAGACACTGTGAGCAAAGTTAAACCCTGGCCCCGGTTGGTGGGTATAGGGCAGTGCTCCTGGGGTGCAAGCTCAAAGAGGGGCTGAAACACCACCACTGGCAGGAAGATACTTGATGATGGATTGGGGGACTGCTGTGGGGAAGTGCACTGGCAGAAGCTAACAACACACTGATGTATGTCAGAGCAGCCCCTGCCAACCCACAGCTATGACACCACTTTGCATGGCTTAACCTACATCTTGGGGGACCCCAGAGATCTAGTGGGTTGGAGAAGGACCCCACACCACATCCACCTAAGACCATAGGGACATCCTAGCAGCACTGGGAGACTCAGCTGCACACCTGGATCTGAGCATGGGCAGCAGGTCACAGCACTATCCAACAAATGATGTTGTGGGTACCAGCCCAGAGAAGAGGGGAGAAGGCAGCTCGCCCTCTAGGGAAGCCAAGCTCAGCTCAGTAGTTTTTAAATGTCTGTGGAGCCTGCATCCAACCCTGAACCCTGAGGAGTGGGAGGAGATACTCACAAGTGGGACAGGGAGGTGACATCTGCAAAGATGCCCTCGGGGAGGCTGGAAATGTCATTGCCATGGAGAGACCTGCAGAGAACAGAAAGTCCTGCAATGCCCAGGGCTCCAAGGTGGGCAGCAAGGACTGTGGCCTCATCCCACAGGTCCAGGTGTGGGTGGCAGAACTGGACGCCACATTGTCACTTTTGCAAATGCACCATCTGCTCTGAGAGCAGATGAACCTTCCCGTGCTCCTCCTGCAGCCTCTACCTCGCCCACCTGCATGCACCCAGCTCCAGGGGGGCACAGGGGACACAGGGACATGGGCAGCAGCAGAGAAGGGGCCAAGCAGGGTGTGAGCAGGGCTTTGGGCAGGTACTTACAGCAGCCGCAGGGAGCGGAGGCCCTCAAAGGCCAGGGGAGGGATGCACTGCAGGGAGTTGTAGCTGAGGATCCTGCAGAAGGGAAGCAGGCAACACAGCTGTGTGTGTTGCAAGAAACCCACCCTGGGCTCCACGCTGCTCCTGTGTGAGTTCCATCTCAAACCGCAGCTTGACTTCACACAGGGTGGAGACCCTGGAATCCCCAGCACCCCCCAGCCTTCAAGACCCCCAGAACAGCTCAGCTGGGCTGCAGCCCAGTGTGGCTCCACGGGGACCTCACTTACAGGGTGGTGAGCTGGCTCATGTTGGTGAAGGAGGAGTTGCTCAGGGAGCTTATCTTGTTATTGCTCAGATCACTGGAAAACAGAAACCTCAGGGCTAGGAGCCAGCTGGGCCCTGTCCCCTCTCACTGCTCCCCAGCCTGCACAGCTACCATGGGGTGCACACAGCAGCATGGCACAGCCTCCAAGGGAGCAGCAGAGCTGTCACACGGGGTGATGGCAGCAATGCCACTTGTCCCCTCTCTGTTCCACGCCCGGCACCAGGTGGTGAGCAGCCAGAGGCTGAGCACTGCTGCCAGTGAGTTGTGCTCCAGAGCAGAGTGGGGATACAGGGAGATGTCAGG
Source organism: Sturnus vulgaris (assembly GCF_052056855.1). NCBI lineage: Eukaryota > Metazoa > Chordata > Aves > Passeriformes > Sturnidae > Sturnus > Sturnus vulgaris. The sequence goes on along the minus strand of NC_142250.1, from coordinate 24,580,120 downwards.
GGTCCCCACACATTGCCAGACCCCTCCTCAGGATCACACACCATGGAGACAGCCCCTGCCCTCACCCTCAAGTTCCAGCAGTGCCTCCAGCTGCCTGGGCTCCTGCTCCTGACTACTTACACAAGCTGCAGATACTTGAAAGTAGAGAGCTGCCCCGGGACTTGAGTGAACTGGTTTCCATCCAGGTAGCTGCAAGTGAGAACAAAGGCACCTCGGGGTGACTGAGAAGGAGGAGGTCCCTCCCTCTTCCCCCTCTTTCTCTTGTGCACCACCACGAACTTCAGGCTGCAAGAAACATCTCCAGCATCACATCCCTCCTGCCAGGGTCCAACGGGCTCTCAGGGCACTCCTGGGCTGGCAGGGGAGCCAGTGTGTGAGTGCAGTAGCACACCTGGGTTTGCACACGTGTCCCCGGAGACACTCTCCCAGCAGTCTACGTGTGCAAGTGCAGCCAGCAATGTGCTGCATACAAATCCAATGGGAGCGTGGGAGGCTGTAACCATTCCCAAGGCATGTGTGAGAATGTGAGAGATGGCACAGGATGCAGAGAGAGGAGGAGTGTGCAAGACAGTGGAGGGGGCTGCGGGGGTGGTACGCATATAAATATATATGTGCCCAACCAGTGCCTGCACCTCCTGCACACAGGACTTTATGCCATGCCTCACCCCCAGAGCCCCTTTCACAGCAATGGGCATCACATCCAGCTCAGGCATGGCTGCATGGATATCTCCCTGACACCCATGCTGATGGGTGGCTGACCCCAGGCAAACCACATTCCATTGCCCATGTGCTCGAGGCTGGTGCTGCCGAGGCATCCCTGCAGCTGTGGTGAGAGCAAAGACAGGGTGCCTCCGTCCCTGCTGCTGATGGCAGGCTCCTGGGAACCACAGAGCCCTGAGCTGCATGGCTGCGTGGGGACCACAGCTGCAGGAGTGGTTGTCCCTCACTGTCCTCTCCCAAGGGCCAAAGATAAGGTCCCAGCTGCTGGATGACAATACCTCTTTCACAATACCCTTGATAGCCCTGACTCTCAGAGATTCTTACTGAGCCACTTGCTGGTGCTGTGGTACCCAGGATACCTTGGATGGGTGGGGTCCTAATCGCACACCAGGCGAGGATGGGGGTGTAGGGAGGAGTCCAGGGGTCTCTGCCCTGACACCTGCAACCCCACAGCAGAGACCCCTCGCCCAGAGCAGTAAAGTTGAGGGAGGGTTAGGGGAGAGCTTGGGTACTCGCCCACTACTCACAGCTCTGTGACGTTCTTGGGGATCCCCTTGGGCAGGGCTTTGAGGTGCTTGTTGCTGCAGCGGACAACCGTGTCCAGGCAGGTGCATTCCTGTGGGCACTGGGGCCGGGGGATGCAGGTGGTCTCCTCCTTACCTGCATCAGGCATGGAAAGCCACCAAGTCACGAGGGCCCAGCCCTTGTGCATTGTGTGAGGCCAGATTCAATGCTTTGTGCCTGCCTAGGATGGCTCCCCTTCCACGTCAACCATCTTCCCCTGCCCTCAAAGCAGGATGTTGCAGGCAATAGCAGTCAGGAGTTAGCAGTGAAGGAATTGCTCCTGCACCCAGAAATTGCATGCCCCACTACTGTGGATACAACCAGCCAGCTCAACACTGCTGATTTTCACCATTTTCATGCAACAATGCAGTCACAGGGACAACAAAGGTAAGGGCGCAGAAGTAGCTCAGGCCTGCAAATCCTCCTGAAACAACCTCCTTCACCCATCTCCCAGATACAGACTAGATGGAGCCTATGCCGAGCAGCCAGAGGAGCTGTCTCTGCTCCCCTGCCATGATGCTGGAATCCTGCAGGAAAGGCTTTCCTGGGACAACCGTATGCTATCTCACACTGTTAGGAAAGGCGCAGGATGCAACCCTTCAGTGTTTGACGTGGTGGAGGAGGGAAAGCAGAAGAAAGGATGATTTGTTTGTAAATATTTTCCAGAGGGCTCAAAAGCTGCTCTAAATTTAAAAAAAAAAATATAAGAAGAGGTTTTTCTCCCCACGCACGCTCCCGTCTGCTCCATCTGCCCACTGCCAGCTCTGGTGCATGTGCAAGGCTGAGAAGGGAAGGCAGGAAGGAGCAGGATGGATCCCAGTGGGCTTTGCTGACACATCTGCTCCTGTCAGCACCCAGGGCACAGCGTTTGCCAGCATCGATCCACAAGAGCCCCAAGGTGCAGTGGGTGCAAACTCCTCTCCTGGCTTCAGAGTGGATATTTGAGTGCCCATGGGCTGGGTACTGGGAAGGGAAACTTTCTTATCATTAGGGGAGGGCATTCATGGGGCCCCCTGAGCTACTGCCTTGTCATGGGCACATCCTGGCAGCAAGGACAGCGCTGGGACAAGGAGAATGGTGTCATCCTGGGAGGAGCAGCCTGGTCTCCCCTCACCCTTGGTGCTGCAGGGCCCATGAGTTACCTTCCTCACACCTGAAGTCAGGGAAAGCCACATCCTGGAGCGGGATCTGCCGGAGGAAGTCAGGGTTTTGGCACCGAGGGTTCCCTGTCACGATCTTCCTCTTGCGCAGCCAGTCCCCCAGCCAGGCCAGCTGGCAGTTGCAGTTGAAGGGGTTGGCGAGCAGGTTCCTGCACGTGGGAAAGAGTACAAGGACAGCACCTGAACAACCACCAGGCAAGGGGACCTGCAGCCCTCTGATGTGACATAAGACAGGCTGGGGGGCACGCCCCGGGGCCCAGGACATACAGTGTGGAGAGGGACTGCAGAGTGTCAAAGGCGCCCGGGGCAATTGTGGTGATCTGGTTGTCATACAGAGAGAGCAGGCGGACGTTGCGCAGCCCTGTGAAGCTGTCGTTGTGGATGCAGCTGATGCGGTTGTTCCTCAGCATCCTGCAGAGGGAAGAGAACAAGGGCACCTACAACACAGGCAGGTACCACAGGGGAAACCCACCTTAGCAGTGCTCAGGCTGTGCCCACCTCAGTTCTGGGCAGCAGAATGAGCCTGAGCAAGTCCCTGAGCAGCAAAAACCTGCCCCCCCAGCACTGGATACAGCCAGCTGCTGGGCAAGGCATCCTGAGCTGGCCCTGCAGGGAGGCAAGGAGTAAGGACATTCCCATCTGGGTGCTCATGGAGGAGAAGGGACTCACAGTGTCCTCAGCCCGTCCAGACCCCTGAACATGCCACTCCGCACAGACTCCAGCTGGTTGACAGTGAGGTGCAGCTCATTGACAGAGGACGCCCCCTCAAACGCCCCATCCTCGATCTCTGACACCTTGTTGTTGCTGAGGTTGCTGTGAAGAGGTAAAAGCAGGCTGGATGAGGGCTTTGCCTTGACTTCATCCTGAACTCTGCCTCTCCCAGATCCCACTAAGCACCCTCAGAGGACCCTCAGACTGGGACATGCCCCCATTTCACACCCCAGTGTGCCCTGGCATCAGGACCCTATGTGCCTTCCCAGCCCTCGGGCACTCCTGACATGACTGTGCCTGCCTAATACTCACATTTTCTTCAGATGTGGGAGTTTCTTGAAAATGCCAGTGGCCTCCAGGATGGAGATTTCATTGTTGTTCAGGCGCCTGGAGTGGGCAGCAGGGAAAAGAGCTCAGGAAATGGCTACAAAGCGCCTGGTACAGCCTAAACCCCGAGCCAAACCCCAGTGCCAGCAAGGTGCCTGCTGCAGGAGGGAAGGCAGAGTGAGAGAGGAGACTCTTACAGCTCAGCTGTGGACTGTGGGATGCGATCTGGGATCTTGGTGAGTTTCAGGTTGGAGCACTCAACCACACCAGATTCACAGCGGCATTTTGGGGGGCAGATCACGTCACTGTTGCATTCACTGTTCAGCTGGTAATCCTCTGTCCCTGTGTGATGGTGAAGGCAGTGTGGGCTACCAGGGGCAGAGGCACAGGGGACCGCACCTCCCCCCTCTCCCTCTGATCCTCCCACATCCCCATCTGCTCTCATTTTCTTCCCCAGCTCCCCTCATTCCAGTCCCTGTGCACATATTACTCCTCTCCATGCCCAAAGCAGCTTATCTACAGAGATATTTGTCCCGGGTACATGGGGCACTGCACTGCCCACCACCCTCCTGCAAACAGCAGGTATTCAGCACATGGGAAATGAAAGAGCTCTGGCACAACATCCTCCCAGGCAGCCTGGCACCATACACACACCCATGCACATGTGTGTGGCTCCTCTGCTCACCTGGGATGAAATACTGCTCTTTGGCTGTGGGAAAAAAAAAGCACATCAGCCCTGTGAGCATACAGACAGCAGGCTGGGACAGGGCTGAGGACAGCCGTGCCACAGGACGCCTGTGACAGGGCTGGGGACAGCTCTCACCCGAGCAGCGGAACTTCTTGCTCTTGATCTGGCCAATGCGCTTGTTGGCCAAGCGCCGCGGGCTGGCACAGCGGGCTCCACTGGTCTCCACGGGGTTGGCACGCAGGAAATCCGCCAGCCACTTCAGGTTGCAGTCACAGATGAAAGGGTTCTGGGCCAGGTGCCTGTGCCAGGGACAGCAGGTGACACACTGCCAGGGACAGTGGGTGACAGAGCACCAGGAGCAGTGGGTGAGCACCAGCTCCAGCCCTGGAGATGCTTTTCCCTCAGAGGCTCGCCTGCCCAGGCATGGGAGCTGGCGTGGACACTCACAGAGTCTGGATGGCCCGCAGGGAGGTGAAAGTGCCTTTGGCCAAGCTCTGGATCTTGTTGTCATAGAGTGAGAGCAGTGAGAGGTTCTGCAGGTCCTGGAAGGCATCTGCCCGTACACAGTTGATCTTGTTGGCATTGAGAAGCCTGGCAGGGAGGGAGGGATGTGAGTCTGGGGACACCCCTTCACTGCACCAAGGGTGCTAGGGACTTCAGTCCTGCTTCCCTATGTCACTGAAAAGCATCCCACACAGCCAATGGTGCCTTACAGCAGCTGCAGGGCAAAAAGTCCTCCAAAGACACCCTTAGGGAGGTCCGTGATCTTGTTGCCATACAGAACCCTGGAAAAGAAAGGCTGGTGTGAGAGAGATGGGGGGAGTGATATGGGCCATGGTTAAGGGGTACAGCATCCACCCCATCCCACCCATACCACTGTAGGCACTTACAGGGAGTTCAGTGAGCGCAGACCCTGGAAGGCGTCAGGGGCGATCTCTGAGATCTGGTTGTTGCTCAGGTCTCTGAAACCCAAAAGGAGAAGGTGGCCTGGTCCCCTCTTCTCTTGTCCTATGTCCTCATCCTTCTGCTAGTTCCAGGGGACCATCCCCAAGACCCAATATACAGCGCTGGGGTTATCCAAGACCCCCTCCCAGTGCTGCAGTAAGGGGCACCCGTGTCACAGTAGGCGCCCCATGTCTGTCAGTTCTCAGCATGGCCAGCAGGGTGAAGGCTGTTGGGGTTCAGGGTGAGCTGGTAGAGGCTGCACTTACATCCTTCGCAGCTTCTTGTAGGGTGAGAAGGCTCCTGGGGGGATGGACTTGATGCCATTAAGTTCCAGACGTCTGCAAAGAGAATAGGGAGAGATGAGGGCTCTAGGGCTGGCCACACCCCAGTACCCCACTGACAGAGCTGGGCCTGCAGGACCCCTAAGGTCGCAGCAAGTTACCCCACAGGAGTGCACATATTCTGCCCAGAGACAACTTGCATCCTGTGGTTGGGGCTTTCTCCATCAGGGAGAGGTGCCATGGGTGGGGGAACCATGGTGGCTGGGGTGGAGGAAGCACCTCTCCTCCCCAGCACCGTGGGTTTGGGGGTGCCTGCTGCCTCCCAAATGCTTTATGCACGATCCCAGCAGGGGCTTTGCACCGTAATTGGATTCCTCTAAGGAGATTATTTCTCTATTTACATTTTTAATGCAGCTAAATCCAGGGCTAAATCTGGGCAGTGTGAGAGAAGGGCAAGGAAGGCCTGCTGCCCTACAGGCTGAGCTGCAGGGCTTGCTCCTGTGCTCCCAGTGCCTTGAGCCACCCAGAGCCCAGATGATGGTGTGGGGCCATACTCACATCTCTGTCATGGTCTCGGGCAGGTTGGCAGGGATGGCCGTCAGCCCCTTGCCCCGACAGTCCACAATGCCGTTGCTGCAAGTGCACATGGCTGGGCAGGAGCCAGAGGACAAGCTGCAGAGCTGGGCATGTGCTGAGTCCGTTTGTCCTGCCAGGGAAGCAGCCAGCATTGGAATTGCAAAGAGCTGAGCCAGGCCAGTATGTGGCAGCACCCTGAAGAAGGGACCCTGGTGACAGCTCAGCATGCAGGGACAGTTCACAGCATCCTTGAGTGGGCACATAAGCACCCCAACCCCCTGTAAAAGCTCTAAAGGCACAGACTGACATACTGTCACACTGATAGGGTGGCATTGTCCCTATATTGCCCTACACCAAGGACTGTGCTGGCCTGAGATGAACCCACAGCATGGGCTCTGAGGCTCTGACCTGGGGCACATGGCAGGGAATGGACATGGGCTGCACTGGTGGCACAAGCCTTGTCCCCCCGGCCCATGTCTCTGCCCTGGCACCCACCACGTCCCCTGCCCCCTCACCGGAGCAGCTGAACTCGTTCTTTTGTATCTCAGCCACATTGAGGCCACGAAGCTGGGCAGGAGCAGCGCACTGGGTGAAGAGCCCGATGGTGGGGCGCTGGCGCAGCCACTGTGAGAGCCAGGCCAGGTGGCAGTCGCAGAAGAGATGGTTGGAATGCAGGCGGCTGCAGGCGGATGGATGGAGCAGTCAGCAGCCACAGGACAGCTCCTGCCCACCCCACTGCCCTCTCAATGTCCCAGCCTGGCTCATCCCGAAGGCTGGGAGCACTCAGAGGGAGATACAGAGGGGCCTAAGAGCATCTGTGACAGTTGCCAAGGCTGCCTTGCTTGGCAGTACTTGGGGATGCTTCCCAGGGGTATCCCCTCCATTCCCTCGTCATGCTGCTGTCCCAGCACTACTGAGCCACCAGCACCAGCAGCAGAGCTGGAGACATCCCACTCTAGCCTAGGAGGTCACTCCCACCACCACCACAGCCCTGGCACTCACAACGTCCGCAGCTTTGGCATGTGGTTGAAGCTGGACACGGGAATTGAAGTGATATTGTTGTTATTCAGGGTCCTGCAGGAAGACAAAGAAGGACAGGTCAGGGCAGACAGGCTGTAAATAGGAACATGAGATGGTCTAGGTGGCACTAACCCCTGGGAGCAACCTAGCACAGGGTGAATGGATGGAGAACTACAGGCTAAAGACAGCCCAAACCCCCATCAGGACTTGCTGTCCTTTCCAGGCTTCTCCTCTCCACAGCCAGTGGCACCCTGGGGCACAATCAAGCCCTGGAGCACAGCTCTGCAGCAGCTCTACCAGAACCCTGGTCAGCCCCTGCTCAAGCCCAGGGAGAAATGGCATGCTAGGGATGTCCCTGCAGCACCCCAGTGAGTGAGGACACTCAAGGACACCCTCATCCTGCATGGGGTTGCAGACTGGAGGCTCCAGCCTGTCCCCAGTCACTTACAGGACCTCCAGCCCCCGCAGGGCACGGAAAGCCCCATCCTCAATGCAGCTGATCTGGTTCTTGTCCAGCTGCCTGCAGGAGAAAGGGAAAAAAAGGAGAACTGTTGGGACAGCCCAGGGAGAAAGCAATCAGTGCTCTTGATCGCTTCCACTGCCCGCTGCCACTGGACCTGACCCCAAACTCCCTCATGCCCAACAGTGCCAGGACTCACAGGTTCTTGAGGTCCGTGGCCCCACGGAATGCTTTCCTGGGGATGGCCTGGATGAAGTTCTCACTCAGGTCCCTGCAGAAGAAAGAGACAGGAAGGTAAATGGGCAGTGCCTGCACAGTGTGATGTCCCATAGGAGCAGGGCATCGACAGGCAAGGGCACACCCCAGCACCCAGTGATCCCTCAGAGACTCAGATAAACTGTAATTTGGCTTCAGGTCCTTGGCTGACCACTGCTCTGCTGGCTGTCCTCAGGCAAGTCCAGCTCCACCTATGGTGGCTCAAAGTCACTGGGGCTCCCTGGGCACTGCAGTCCCTGGCTGTGACAAGCAGAGCTGACTGGCACTGGGAAAACCCTCCATACTTAAATACTCTCTGACTGCTGTAATTACAGGTCCCTGCTGATTAACTGGTAATTACACTTAGTGGCTCCAGGAGGCATTCCCATGGAGCCTGACCTGCACTTCAGAGGGCACAAATAATCGGGTCATTATTTACTTCATCACTGCAGGGTACTGTCTTCTGTGTAATCACCTGCTCTGCATTGCCAGGGCATGCCAAGCCAGCAAGGGCTCTGTGTTGCAGGGCTGGCAGCAGGTCAGATCCCCCACCATGCCTGGGCTGGCTTTTAAAGACCATGAAGATGACAAATCTCACTGCACGTAGGGTCTGGGTGGACTGGCTCAGTTGTGGGAAGACCTGTTTGTTTTATGTATTCTCCATGACTCCCAGACAGCCATTCCCTCTCCCACCCTAATAGCCAGCAGCTCCTCCGAACTTGTCTGGCAACTGCATTGCCTGCTCCCATCCCGGGGTGCCAGCACAGTCTTGCTCCAGCCACCCCTGGGGTAGGAGGTCAAGTTCCCATTTCCTTCCTGGCAGAGGGAAACTGAGGCATAACATAGCTTTTTCGCTATGCAAGTCCATGGGTGAGTGAGGAGGAGAACCAGGGTATCCTGCACAGATTAATTGTCCCCAGAATTACACAGGCTACACAGACACCCCCATCTCAACCCCAAGAAGTGGTTTAGGGTGTCCATAGATGTCAGCATTTCACACATAGTGCTCACCAGCTCTGCTTCAACATAGCCTGTTTGCTATTGATACCCTACAGCTGGACCAGGCCAGGATGGAGGCACAACATCCACATTCCTCCCCATATCCTTATTTCCTCCAAAAAGTGGGCTCAACAAATGGACTTGCAACAAGCTGCTTGCAAAACACCTGGAGGACTCCAAACTGGGACTTCACCCCAGCTGAAAGCTTCACTGCTGCAACGAGAAAATGTTCCCAGAGGGAAGCACCAGCATTACTTGCACAAATGCATGAGGAAAAAGAAAACAAAAGGACAGCCTAGCCCTCCAGTGGGATGCCTAGCCACCAAGGAGATGCTATACAGTCCCAGCGTGACACACCAGCCCCTGTCCCCTGCACAGTTTGTGCATCAATCTGGGTCATTCCTGGGAAACCAAACGCAGCTGGCAAAGCATCATGGCTGGGGCAGTGGAAGGGAGGAACTGCCCAGGCTTCTGGGGAAGGACAAGCCCAGCTCCTCTGCGCGCAGCAGGCGCAGTTTCACAGCATCCCACGTGGCGGCACTGCCAGGCTGCCCTGCCTGCGCTGCTGCCCTGCTCCTGCTGCCTGCCCTGTCTGTGCCACCTATTCCCAGAACTCCGGCCCGACACGCCCACGAGGGATCAGTGTCCCCTCACCCTCTCCAAACAGAACGGACGAGACACCTGCAGCAGCCTCCAATTGTCCCGCACTCCTTCAAATACAAACATCTCCTCATACTATGTTGGGGATGCAATGAGCCTGGGGACTCCCAGGAATTGCACTGACCTTTCAGAAAGAGACAGCATTGCACAAATTCCTCTTTTCTCTTTTAGCTCCCAAAAGGAATCCCTTAGAAAATTCTTTGGAAAAGACAGCAACTTTTTTACATGGGCAGGCAGCGATAGGGGGAACAGTTTTAAACTAAAAGAGCAGGTTTTAAATTAGATGTAAAGAAGAAATTCTTTACTGTGAGGATAGAGAGCCACTGGGACAGGCTGTCCAAAGAACTTGTGGATACCCCATCCCTGGAAGTGCTCAAGTGTAGGTTGGATGGGGCACTGGGCAACCTTATCTAGTGGGTGCCATCCCTGCCCATGGCCAGGGGTTTGAACTAGATGATCTTCAATGTTCCTTCCAACCCAAACCATACTATGATTCTACGAACCCTCCAGGTGCAGTTCACCATTCTTCCTAGCAAAACATTCAATGCAGCACATTCTTTCTTGGCAGCTGCCTGTCCTCCGACATGAAACCCATCACAGAGCTGAGCACCACACTTCAGTGCTCTGCACCCCTCTCCCAGCTCTGGCACTGACTGGCCAGGCAGGTCCTGTCTGCAGTTTGTTTGGCTCCCCCATGCAAAGTTTGCTCCCTTTTCTCTGCTTGGAGCACATGGGAGTCCCAGTGTGCCCAGGGAGTAAACCCAAGCGTCTGTCTCCAAGCTGCTCATTTACAGCTTGTGAGGGAAACACTGCTAGAAGGTTTCAACTGACTTTGCGAGGCTTCTCCTCTTCACAGCTTTTTGTGACAGTCACCGATGAAGTGCTGCCGTCGGGGGTACCAAAGCCAAGAGGGACAGACGCTGGATGCGAGAGTTTCAGCAAGGCCCCGGCACGGGCTTAGATGACATTGCACGGTTACACAGCTGACGACACCAGGACAAACACATGCTTTGCCTGTGGAATCCTCGGCCCCGGCGTTGGAACAAGGCACGGCCCCTTCCCTCCTGGTGTTTCATAGCTCCCAGCTATGTTTGCTTTACACTTTGGCGCAGAAGAAACAGCAGATGGCACGGCTTCTCCTCGCTCCGCCGTGCCGCTCACAGCACCCGCGGCGGCCACATCGGTGCCACCTCATGCCCCGCCAAATATGAGTGTCACTGCCATCGTGTGTGGAGTGCCAGCTGCAGCAGTGACCACGAACACTGGCAGGTCTGACAGCCCCGCTGGGGACCAGCTGATGGACAGGCAGAGACAGAGAAGGGGGAGTTGTCACAGTCACCCTGCCTTTTCTGGTTTCACTTCCAGGCATTGTCCTAAAGCTCCAAGTTTAAGAGTTCCTGGCTATTGAATCCAGGCGTTTACCAAAGAGCCAGCCACTGTCCTTCCATCCCTGTGCCATGATCCCAGCAGCTGGAGTTTATCCTTGCACAGCACAAGGTACAGAGGGCTCTGGTAGACCCAGGGGTGCAAAGGGGGAAGTATAACAAGGGGTGAGGAGGTGATGGAGGAATTGTCTCTCACCACGCTCACCTCCCACGTGGACTTCTGACCCAGCAGATGCCTGTACAACAGCAGCAGCCAGCTCCAACCCACAGCTGTGTGATGGCAGGAAGGCAGGCACCCACTTTTCTTCCAAGTCCCCCGAAAGCCTCGTGGCCGGACTATATCCACACAAGTCCTCCCTGGCTGGGCAGTGAGAGGGATGGCGGTGGTCAGGGATTGGGATTTCAGGAGCTTCCCCGCTCAGAAATTACACCCGGCTGCTCTGCCCCACGGTGTGTGCCATGGCTGTCGGCGCGGTATTGTGGCGACTCAGGAGGTGCCCCGGCGCTGCCTCTGCTGGCAGCCACAGCTCATCCCACCGCCTCCGGTTCCCGGGGAGCCTCGGCCAGGAGCCAGGCACAGGGACGCGGCTCCTCGGGGCTGGCAGGGGCTCGGCGGTGGGAGCCAACCCCCCAGCGCGGCGCTTAGCGGGGCGCCCGAGCAAAACTGTTCGACATGGCTTCCCAGTGGGGAGCCCACTCAGGCGAACAAACCCCGGCTGCTTTAATCTCCCCGGCAAGAGCCCGCCGGGCCGGAGGGCGGGCGAGAGGGAGGGGGCCGCAGCGGGGCTGCGCCGGCCGGGCAAGGAGGCCGGAGCTATTACCACGCTCTCATTCTTTTGGCTAATCCTGACTTCACACTTTAACCTGATTGAGCCTTGTTTGGCGAGGCGGCTCCTTGCGCGCCGTGTGAGGGGATTAGGGCCGGACGCAGCAGGGCGGTAATTGCTTCCCGGCGGCGCTGGCCCCGAGCCCCCCGCTGCCAAGAGCGCCGGGCCGGGCTGGCAGCCCTCCGGCAAGGCGCTGCCCTCGCCAGGCTGCCCGGCTTGGCAGCGCCCGCGGGGCTGGCTCCGCTGCTGGTGCACAGGTCCGTCCTTCCCGGTGTCAGCAGCCACGCGGGCACCTTGTCCAGGCCAAAGCTGCAGCCCGTGGCGTGTCCCAGCTGCACTGTGCCAGGTGAGTGACTTTCCACCCTGGCAGTGCCCTGGCATGCCCGGGACCAGTGCTGACTCCAGGCAGGTGAAGTGCAGGAGGCTGCTCGTCTCTTTACCTTGTTTCCTCCCCAGCATCCACGCTGGAAACTCATTATGGGGGCTTCAGCCTCTGCCAGCCCACAGCTCCCACAATGAAAATGCCTGGCTTTGCATGCCCCTGGCTCACAGCCACTGCAGCAGCTCTGCTCCACCAGTGCTGACACCAGCCACTGCAGGCACCAGCTCATCCACCAAGCCTCCAGCAGAAAAGGCAACCAAGCCACTAGCCCTGCAGAGCATCAGTGTTTCAAGCTGGGACAAATGCTCCCCAGATCCTAGCCTCGCCTCAGTGGTGCTGTGCCAGAGGCAGCTGTGCCAGAGCACAAACAGCATTTCCCCAGCAAGGGCTGTGGCACCTGCAGCTACTAAGCAACCCAGATCACCCTGCACATACACTCTGTCCCAGCACAGCCTGTCCAGGGCAGAGGGATGAGCAGAGACAAGCCTGACAGCTGTTCACACCACCACCTTCACTGCCTGACAGGTGACAAGGGGTGAGCTGAAGGGACAGTAAGACTCCTGCATTACAAAAAATCAATAGACTAATCAGCACTTGCATTAGTAGCAACAGCCCAGAGTCTCCCAGGGGTTCTTCAATCTCTATTGCCACTTTAGGGCAGGAGCTGCTGCAGCCACTGCTTGTGCCAGCTTCAGCACCTGCAGCCCTGTGCCCACATGTCCACGATCCCACATGTGGTGACACAACCAACTCGAGGTAATGCACACAAGTTCCCAGTGCTGTAAAGACCCAGTGCCCAAGGAGGGGTGTCCCTAAGGGGCTCCGCTTATGGAAGATGGGGAGCAGCCACCCCACCACTGCATTAGCAGGATGCCAGGGCAACAAGGCAGAATTTTGTCCACTGTGTCACCTGCCCCAGTCCCCAGTGCAAGGCCCTGCAGCCCTGTCTCGGGTTCAGGCTCCTGTGGTGTGGCCCTAGCACCATGTCACACTATTTTGATATTTAATGGGCTCCACTGGCCCAGCTGCTGGCACACTCCATCCTGGCCAAGGGAGATGAGATAGAGCTCCCACTGCCCCCAGCCCATCTCACTCCACTGTCCCCAAGGTGTGCTGCTTGCTACTGCCTGTTGCTGCCTGCCACCCACTGCAACCCCAACCCTGGGGCTGATGGCGTTTACACAGGACAAAGTGGGATGGCAGAGCCTGATGCATGGTTACAAACAAGCCAAAGTGTAGCATGGTGAGCTCAATGTGAGCCCCTGCCACGCAGGAAAAACATGGTGGGGTTTCTGGAAGAGGTGCTTTGGCAGGGGACAGAAGGGGAAATGGGAAGGAATGGGACAGGGTCCAAAGCAGCATGGTGTAGGGAAAAGGAACATTACTTAATGCTTTTCACAATACTAGAACAAGGGATGACACAATCACGAAGGCAAGCTTAAAATCACAGCTAAGAGTGAATCCTCCAAATTAGAAGTCCATGGGTCTCTCATCCACAGGCAGCTCAAAAGGAAAATTAATAGAAGCAAAGTGCAGAGATGCACCTGCCAAGCCTTTCTGTGGCAAGAACACTTGCAGGTGGATGCTCGGGAGCTGACTCCAGCTGCCAGGAGACCAGCTGGGCACACCTCTGGCAGTACCACACCGCCCATGCAGGCTGCATGGACAATGGCTCCACCACTGCTCTGCTGGTAGGAACTGCCACCCACCAGGAGTCACTTCTGTCAGCCTGTTTTAGTGGCAGGCAGAGATGCACAACCCCTCTGCTCCCCAGGGCAGTATGGGGGACATCAGCCTGAGGTCAGCCCAATGCTGGAATGCCCAGCCAGGGCAGGGAACCAGGGTCCCTGCCCCGATCTCTGCCTGTCACTCTTGTCACTGCCCTTCCTGGAAGGTGCGGGGACAGTGAGGAGTGGAAGTGGAGGAGGAGGCGCTGCTCCTGCAGGGGTTCAAGGGGGAACAGCTGGTTGCTGTCAAGAGCATCCCAGGCTGGCCTGGGAGGCACAGCCCTCCCCGCTGGCAGCCAGAGCTGAGCGCTTCACCAGGCAGCCCCAGCCGCCAACAATTACGTGCTGAGTAAATCGATGGGATATAATTGGACTATTAAGATCTCATTATCCTCCTAGCTCTGGTTGCCACAGCCCGCAGCGAGCTGGGGAAGACTGAAACCTGCAGCCACAGAAACTGCCTCCTGACCCACACAGCCTGGATGTGTACTGGGAAAGGGTGCATGGAGCAGGGACAGCACAGACAGAGGGGACAAGGATGCTGGCAGCAACCAAATTCAGCACAGGAGACATTTCTGTGGCACAGCAAAGCACTGTGCAAAGGCAGAGTGGTGTCCCTACAGTGGTCCTAGAGATTAAGACATCCAGCCATCCTTCTAGTCACCGCACCAGCCTGAAAGCCACCACTGACCTCTCCTGCCCCGTGCAGGGCTCATTGCTCCTCAGTGAGATGGGGAGTTTGGCCTCTGTATGCTCTTACATGCACATCTCTACCACATTCCTGCTGGGAAGCAGGGCTCGTGTCCTCACCTGCAAGAGACAGGGTCCCCGTGCTCTGAATCACACAGGCTGCCTGGCCCTGAGTGTCCCTTTCCCTGTGCAAGGGCTATGTATCCACATCATCACCTGCTCACACACCACCCATAGTGGCTGATACGATTCCAGGCCATGGGACAATCCTCCCAAAGGGACCAGCATCCTCAGCATTTCTTGGCACCAGGTCACATCCACTGTGGTTCAAGTGAAAATAAAAAATTACTTCCCTTAGGAGAGCTGACCCAAATCCCACCTGAGGTTTCTCTTCTTAGAGAAGAGATTCTCTTCTGAGGTTTTTCTTCTTATTTTCTCAGCACCAGTGAAAGCAATGAATCAGAGCTCCTCCTTGCCAAACCTTATATATAAGGACAAAACAATCCCTTGCTGCAGCAAGGCAGAACACAGCTTGACACCACAATGTGCTGAGTGTCTCAGACCACAGATTTCAGTGACACAAGCCCTATCAACAAATTCTGCCTCTCCACTGTGTCCACACAGTCGAGTGTAAAAGTGAACAGAGCAGGGAGCAGTGCTTCAGGCATACTACCCTGCCTTCCCCAGGCTTCCCAAAGTGCCGTGCTGACCCCAGGTTCTGGCCCTGGTTCCTTCCCTCCCAGGAGATGCAGATGCTTCCAAAAACATTAAAGCTGGAGAGGTTTGTTGCTTGGACAGACGAGCAGAGCATGTGTAAAAGGCAACATATGCTCATGGCAACAGTTAGTGAGAAGAGTCCCAGCCCCAGCGTGGTGGTGTTGATTTAGCAAAACGTTTCAGGGCATGCATAAATCTCAGTGGCTTCAAAGGGACACTTGCTGACCCATGCCGTGACCCGCTGTGTTTACCTGAGCACCAGCAATTGACTTTCGCTGGTATCACCCAAGGGTGCCACCACGGTGTCACTGTGGGCTGAGGGGACCCCCGGGGATGCTGAGGCATGTGGGTCCATGCACCACGAGTAAACCATGCCCCGTATTTGGACACTGGGGACTTTGCTGAGCAGCTCTGTGCCAGGGCTGGCCGGTGCAGTGGCTCCAGCCCCACCAAGGATCAGCTCCTGCGTGGGCTGCGCTGCAATGCCGGAGCTGCGGGACTCGGCCTCCGTGGGAAGGGGGATGCTATGGGAACAAGGGGAGCTGGCCAAGGAAAAGAGGGAGGGTGGGAGGGAGGGGGAATAAAGCATCTGCTACACACCCTGGAGCCTCTTCAGAGATTGAAACAAGTTAAAAGCAGCAGCTTTAATGGCAACACAAGTGAAATAACAAGCTGCAAACCCTGCGTGCCTGTCACCGCCCCCTCCCCACAGGGTCCCTTTGTTCCTGCAACCTCGTTATCGGCGGGAACGGGAGCCAACGCGGGGCTAAGGCATCGCCATCAGCTCCCCCACGTCCCAAAGTGCCTTGAGAGAGCCACGGCACCTTCTGTGTCCAGTGCCCTGGGCTCTGGCAAAACCCGGGGTGAGCAGGGGAGTGCCCTGCATCCCACCTGTGGGAGCAGCCAGCCTGTCACTTTCTGCGAAAGGACGTGCCCTGTGGCTGACAAATCTACCCCGGTTCCCCCTGTCTGCTGGGTGAGGGTTCATTCCCTCCAGCAAGTGTCTGGCTGGACACTGAGTGTTAAAACTGCCCCTGCCTGGCTCACAGCCAGTGTGTCCCACTGCCACTGGGAGCCAAGGCACCATTGCTGCACAGCCTCCTGCTTTTCTGCATCCCTGCTTCTCACTACCTCCAAGTCCCCTTAGCCCTGATGTTCAGCAAATCTTTTCTCCTCCTTCTTTTCATGTTTTTGCTTCTGTCTTATCCTCTAGTAGTGGGAAATCCCTACATGAGCCCTCCACCAAGCATGTTTTTCCAGCTCCCACACTACCCTCCAGCCTGTGTACCTACCTGCTTCACATCTGCATACCCCAGTTCGTTTCAAGCATATTCCCAGCACACTGCAAATAAAAGGCACAGAAATGACCCTTTCCCCAGGGCTGCATGCCAGGCTCCCCAGGCCTGCAAGAGGGAAACTGCTGCCCAGAGTGTAGTACCTCAGCACTCACAGACTCACATATTCCAGGATGTCCGGCAAACCAGAGTAGCCCAACAGCTCCAGAGCTTGGGACAGAATGAGCTGGGGGTGGTGGAAGGGATTTGCTAAACCATGTGTGGTTCTACCTCCAGCAGACAGCAGGGATAGCAAGACCCTCCCATGTAGCTCTGTGACAGTCGGGACAAGGTCAGTCCCCCCTCACTCCATCATGACTCCATGCGTGACTGTGCCATGCCCTGAGAAGTGCCAGGCTCCAGGTGCCTGCCGCAAAGCCTTACATCCTCCAGCATGCAGCGTGTGCTCCCTGCCTGGCAGCCCACACCTGAGAAGATACCCCAAACTCCATGCTGCAACACTCATCCAAGGTGTAAATGAAAAAGCAAATAGCTCTTCTGGCGAGCCAGCCCAGAGCCCTGTGGGGAGTTGGCTGCAGCTCTGGTTAGCAGGCTCATCCCCTGGGTTTGCAGCACTGCAGAGCCCAGAGCTAATTGACTCCCAGGCTCTGAGGCTTTTAATTGCTAATAAGTGTGAAGCCAGCCCTACCAGCCCTCCTGGATTCCTCCGAGGTGTGAATGAGGCTGAGCCAAGCTGAGAATTGCATCTCGGCTGTCCCAGATCTGTCCCAGATCTTGGTGAGCCAAGGAGTGATGCTGTGGATCTGTGACGCTGCTCCTCAGCTTTACAGGTCCTGGGACAGCAACTGGTCCCAACTTTAAGAAGAGCTAGAGCAAACTCCCTGTGAGCTGGAGGATGTTCTGAAACCGAGGCTGAACCTTGCAAGACAGCTGGAGAACTTGGCGAGATGCCCTGACACGAACTAAGCATCCTTCACACTCCTCCTGTTTGGCCCTAGCACTCAGACAGGTAAAACTCTGATGTCTCATAGCCTGGGGCTTCCTGAAAGCACTTGGGAGAGGCTGGCAGTGGGATGAGAAGTGGGAGATGCATTGCAGGGTGAAAGGCAGCCAGGGTGGAGCCAGTGTGACATCTCAAATCGTGCCCAACAGCTGGTAAAAGAGATGTGATTTCACGCAGGGCTAGGAAGAAACAGCCAGGATAGAAGGAAAGGCAGATGGGAAAGAGCAGAGCTAGTGCAGGGCTGCAAGAGCACCCGAGCCTGGGAATCAAACACAGGGACACACTTAGAGGGAAAACCAAACAGGCAGATAAAGAGACTCCATCTTGTGTGACACACATCAAAGCCAAGATAAGAACTGCTGGAAGGCAGGCAGCAAAGCCCTGCCACAAGGCTGGCCCAAGCTGGGGCTGCCCTTGTCCCAGTAACACTAGCTCCCAAGACGGGTTTGGGAGAGCAGCACCCAGTCATGGTCATGCCACAGGGGACTGGGAGCTGCATCCCAGCCCACAAGGCTTCCCTCCACAGAGCTGCTCTTTGAAGAGCTCCTGGCACAAAACCACATCACAGGTCTGGGGAAGCCTCTGCCTGCAGGTAGTGAGTACAGCTGCAGCTCCCACCCCATGGACCTGCCTGTGCTGTGGATCCACAGCCCCTCCTTGTTTTGGGAAGGCAGAAATTAGATGCTGGAGGCACATCTGGGTGCTCCTCCCTTTCCCAGAGCCACGCACGTATCGAGCCTTGGAGGAGTAAGTATCAAAGTAAGTATCAAGCCCAACAGCAGCACCCAACCACAAGGCACACACTGGAAAGTCCTGGCCCTGAGTTTGTGGGTACCTGTCGGCCTCACACAGATCTTCAGTCTCCATATTAAAGTTCAAGTGATGGAGTAGCCCCACACCCCTTTTCAAAACTGCCCTGAGGTTAATTATCTTTGGGGTTAACACTTGGTTCCAAGTGTATCTGACTCACAATGGGGACAGCAGCTCTGTGACCCCAAGAGCCCGTGGCTTTGCCCTGTGGACGTGCCTTAATAGCTGGGGGCTGTGTTACCTGCATGTCCACATCTCCTGCCACAGCCTGACTGAGCTCAAGAGCAGCCAGGATTGCAGAAGGGAACTCCACAGAGGGGAGAGTCAGGGTATTGCCTGGGAAAAGGGGATGGGACCCTTCACCCTGGTCGGCTTGGGGGGTTGCTCCTCACAGCTCCAGGGGAGGTGGTGGCCAGGGCTGGAGCTGCCAAGGTTACAGCCAGCCTCCTGCACGGCTGCTCAGGTGGCCTGGTACTGCTGGCACGGCTGCAGCTCGTGCTCTAGGACCTGGGGAGAGGAGCTGCTGAGGCTGATTACCCCTGCCAGAGCAGGCCTGGTGGGTTTATTTTTAACAGTTCTGATTGAAGCTGGTTTCCCGCTGACATTTACACTCCTTCATCATTATCGGCTCCCTGGCTTCCAACCGCCAAGATAAAAAGGAGAATGAAATCTCCCGAACAGTGGGGTCCTGGCTGCAAACCCTGCGGAGGGGGAAAGACCCAGACCAGTGCAGCTGGGCAGATATCAGCCCCTTTGGAGGGAAGTGGGTGCCTATCTCACAGTGGGGGCATTACAGACTGGAATCCCGCCACCAGATACAGCAGGAGCCATCTCAGGGCAGCCTGGGGAGGAATATGAGTCGTCTTCATTGGCATGAGCAAAAGGACATGGCAGCATGGCTGGGCTACAGATGTAACTTTGGGTGCTGATGTCCCCAGAGACACCCATGCTCCTGGAACTGCCCCAGTGACTGGCTCCAGGTGCAGCAGGAGCCATGGCTGCTGTCCGGGGCCAGCAGAAGGTGAGGTGCCAATCTTGTTTGCATGAGCATGCCCATGCCATGAGCTCCCAGCAGTGGATAAAGGCACTCACAAAGACATGCAGGGATTGAACCCCAGTATGGTCCTCTGTGATGAGAGTCAAACAGGGGCTGTGCAGCACAGCCTGACCTTATCCTCCTTCTTATGCTGCTGTGGGAAGGCTGGCAATGCAATTCAGAGCAAGTAGTGGGGCTCCCAGCATGGCCCGAGCACTCAGATCTAAAAACCTCCTTTTTTCTCTATGAAACAGTCAAATTCCAACACGTGCTGTCTAAAAATACACTCTAGTCTGCCCAGGACTCTGCCTGCTCTTACATCTCTTGGATGATTCATATTTTGTCAGATTACAGATCAGTTTTGAGACCAAAAATACCAGGTTTGAGAGACAAGCATGTCACAGGCCCCGGAAGGTGTCAGAGCTCTGTGAGAGGAGGCTGGAGATGTGACCAAAGTGGGAGAGGTCCTTCTGCAGCTGAGACTGTGGGCTGGGTATTCCTGACTTGTAGAATGGCTCTCATGGAGGGTGAAAGCCTTGCAGCAGCCCTGGATGGGTACAAGCTGCTCCAAGGACAACCAGCACAACCCTGCTGCATCCCAGAAGAGCCCCAAAATGGGGTGGATTCATACATGGGAGCTTGCCTCCAGCTTCACGGATATGAATAACTAATCATCAATAACTAATTAGACAGCTCCATTCATGCCTAATATGCTAAAATTAAATATTATGTTATAGGCATTTAAAAGCATTTCTGACAACATATTACATATGAAAAATACTGCAAATTAGCCAGTTCCCATACTGAAATCCTGCTCAGGAGCAATGCAGGGACCTGGCTGGACAGAAATTTGGGACATAATTCCAAGTAAATTGGGAAAAGGGCACACTTTTCTGGCAAAGGATTTTTTTTTCTGAGGGCTGGAGATTGCTGAAGCACAAAGGAGACAGCCCAGAAACACCTCTGCCAGTCCTGCTGCCCCATGAGCCATGTGAGCCCCCCAGCAAAGGCGATTAGGATGTAAGAGGGCTCCTGGTTAGTTAGGCAAACACTAATGCAAATTGTCAGTGAGCCTGGAGATGAGATGCCAGGCACAGTGGCTTGAAGGGGAGCAGGCGCCTCCTGGTTATTATCAGCCCATCCACTCACTGAGTGGGGAGAGGGGGCCAGGAGCTGCTCTGTGCCGTAAGAAAGGAGCTCCAAGAGCCAATTTCCATCCAACCACAAAGCATTTGATGTCTTGTGAAGTCGAGGTTACATGTGCTGTCTCGCCTCTGCCTCGAGAAGGAAGGGGCTGGATCCTCCCCTGCACACACAGCCACAGCCCTGGCTGAGCATGTGAGCATCCCGCAGCACCCTGGGATGAGCCATCCCCACTGCACCCTTCTAGACAAAATGCAGCTGGAGAAAAAAACGGCTTGGGTTTGGTCTCCTCCACATGAGTAAGGGGCCAAAGTGCTGCTGTCTTTCTTTTCCCCCTGCACAGAAAACTTCTCTTCCTCAGCCTTCAAGTCTGGCTTGGTGTGAGCCCAATTCAGTGCTGAGTTGGAGCCATGGGGACCAGAGGAGGGGGCACAGGAGGGCTGCAGCATCCCCCACCTTAACCTGCAGGCAGGAGCCCAAGCCCAACACAATGTCTGTGTGCTCTGGTGTTTGTGTCTGCTCTGGTGCCAGGCTCTTCTCCTAAAAGCAGAGCAGAGAGCAGGTGGTTTGCAAGGTAAAAGGCCAGAAGCAAAGGCAGGGAACACCACCTGGTAATTGCCTCCAAACTTAACTTGCAAGTGCAAGCTGCAGTGCCAGGCTTTGAAAAGAGCTGTTTCGTGTGCCTGGTGTTCCTGCTGCTCCCTGTGCATCCCATAAGACTTGGGAGAGGGGATGAGGACAGGAAGTGTGTTTGAAATTCACACCTTAAAGTTGCTATCCAAGTGGACTGGCTTGTTTTTGCTGCACAGCTGGAGACAAATCAGGGAGCAGAAGGGTGAGCAGGGAGACAAGGGCTCACATTCCCAGACCTTTTAATGCTGGGATCAATCACCTGCTCAGGGATGCTCTGCTGCAGTGAGATTGAGAGCTGTACTCAACCTCTTCCTTGCTACAGCTGCCATGCTGCAGCTCGTACCAGGATAACACTGCCTGACATGGAGCACCCTTGGGCTGGGGGCTCTCCACACACACTGCTGCACTGCCTGGGAATTTCTCCCACTGTGTCCATACACCACGGCACACACTGCAACCCATCGCCCACTGCACCACGTCCACACTCCCTCCAGCGTGCAGGCACACTGCACACACACATGCTCTTTTCATCACTCCTTACTTCTCACTTTCAAGCCTTTCCTGTTTTCTGCCAACTCCTGGAAAAGCAGCACTCTGGGGAGCAGCAGAGGGAAGGACATGGCCCCTCCAGGAGTCCAGCCCATCTTCTGAGGCTGGTGGGAAGACCATTCAGTGCTCCTCTGCCAGCAATGCTTCCTATGCACACAACCTAAAGAACACTCTGGGGAGGTTAGGCAGGGAGGAAGACCCTGGCTCTCCACCAGCAGGCCCAGGGACGCAGATGTGTAGCCCCACATTGGCCCAGATCTGCACGCTAATGCCTGGACTCTCCTGCTCATGCTCTGGCTGCAAAACACAGCGGCAGTGTCAAGGGTCTAAGTATATCAAAGCTGGGCTTTGAACCATTTTAATCAGACTGCCCACGCCACCATGACAAGATCCCCCCAAGCCATCTGCACCTTCCTGCATGGCATCCCAGAGGCTTGCAAAGCAGAGCTGGAGCGCAGTCGTCCCAGCTGGCAGACACAGGGACTCTCTGGGACACGGCTAAGGCGATGGACGCTCTGCATTCAGCTTCCAACCAAATGACAGCCCTAAACCAGGGACCTGACCCCTTTTCGGGACTGCCACCTGCTTTCCAGGGACTCAGCAGCAGCATCTCTGATCATCCAGGGACAGATTAGGGCACAGAGACAGCATATCAGTGGCCATAAAGCCACATGCCGAAGACCACTCTCTCTCCTTCAGCCCCTGGAGACCTCCCAAGCCCCCCAGCCTGGCCAGCTGAAAGGCTCTCCCATCTGCTCCTTGGAGCCATGGCGTCTGTAGGGCTGGGCAGTACCTGCGGGGTGAGCAGCCGCCCCGCCGGGCTGGGACACCCCCACTGGCCCCCACGACCCGCAGGCAGCTGCCGGAGCGGCCATCCCTGGCTCACGGGTGGCTCAGGCAGCGTGGGGCCGGGGAGGGAGGGCAGCTGCCCACCGCCCCTGGGGAAGGCCAGGAGGGGACAGGCGCCAGCCAGACCCACGCCAAGAGGAGTCACCAGGCACTGTGGCAGCCGGGTGCGAGCCACAGGCTGCCGAGGGCCAGCATGGTCAGCTGGTGGATGGGCCCTGCAGGAACAGGGTCCCACCTCCCATTCTGCCCCTGGAGAAGAGGGTTTGAAGCAGCGCCTGCCCCGCCAGGCTGCAGCCTCTCCCTCTCATTATTTTTTCACCGCAAGAACTATCTTTTACCTTATCAATAATTCACAGGTACAAACGATAACGTTCGCTGTCATGGTCCGGGAGCCACATGTTCCCGGCGAGGGGGAAGGGGCCGCTCGCAATCGCTATTGTTAATGCCTGCCGAGCTCGGGGGGAGGCGGGGAGGATAAATATTTAACACTGTGTCTCCGAGCAAATGTCCATGACCAAGGGCTGAACATGGGTTTTACACAGAGCTGCTCCTGCCCTTGAGAGGGTCATTAGCATGTTAAAAGCCGTCAGAGCGGGGCTGATGGAAGGGCTCTGCCGGAGGGACCCCCAGCGCTCTGCCTGGGGACTAGCGGGGATGCAGGGTACTTTTTGCTGCTCCGGGAACATGGCAATCTCCATCCTGCCCAAATTTCCCCTTTTCTGAGCACAAAGGCTGTGCCCTTGGCTGCTTGTCGAGGAGCATCCCCATCTCTGCCTGCTACCACATCGAGGGGCATGAGGGATGAGGCAGGTAGCCCGGGGCTGGTGGGTGGCCAGGGCAGTTCATTGTGCAGAGGAATTACAAAGGGGACACAAAGAGCCACACACCACATTTTGTGTGAGCTTCCTCTCCCGGCCGCCCGGGCCTTTCTTTTGCCGTGTTGAGGGTGAGCTTTCTGTGTAAATCCCCAGGGCACGGTGAGGGGAGAATAGGTGTCTTTGTGAAAGAGGCTGGAAAATAAAGGGAAGAAAAAGAAGCAAAAGCACAAAACCCGGGCCCTGCAGTAGCAGGCTGCAAGGACAGGAGCACAAAGATTCCCAGAGGATGTAAAGACAGTCCTACAACCGGGGGATCAGGGGTTGGCAGGCTGCAAGTGCCCTGCTCATGGGGGCACCAACAGCTCCCCACAGCATCCCCCCACTCTATAAGCGCCCCCAAATATGCAGCCACAGTGTAACTTCCCCAGAGCTATGTCCTCATCTACAGCCTAGTTTCACATTCTTATTGTTCCAGGCACAATTCTGGGCACTGACAGACGGGAAAACCCCACGCTGGGATAACCCAGGAGCACTCTGTTTTGGCCTTACTGTCGCAGTCACTGCTGGCATCTCTCTACAAATGGATGGGAACAGGAGAGGCACAGGTTCCGTCTGGCTCTGTGGAGGTGGGGGCACAAGGAAGAACAGTTGTGATGGGCAAGAGAGGAGTGCAGGGAAAACATCTTCAGCCACCACCGCTATTTACCCTGTGACCTCCCAGCCAAAGCCCCCACAAAGTTCAGCCATCACCTAACCCGGCAAGGTACTCTACAACTCATTAAATTAAAGCAAAGCTGTCTTTCCCTTTTACAGTGCTAGTAAAATATATTTCCACCTAAGATGCTCAGACAGGACTGCAGCACAGAGGTCGGGAAGGCCACGGCTGAGAATCCCCTGGGAAGAGCGTGGGAAGACCGGCACCAGTGGCTCTCCCCCAGCCTGGCTGAGAGCAGCAGGGGCAGCCTGGAACCCCCTCCAGCCGCCCCTCGGCTGTGGCAGCCCCATCCCTACCCGCAGCCGTGCCTGCTGAGACAGCAACTCACATCATCCCAGACAGAGAAGAGCCTCTGCAGCCAGCTTTGCTCTGTCAGCCTCACAAAGCAGGAATGCTTGGGGGTTTTGAGAGCAATTAAGGACTTGGCCTGTGTTGGAGGCACTGGACTTACATCCCCAGTACCCAGAGAGGGAGAGTGGATGGGGTGTCATCCATCACCCAGAAGGGGACACTTTATCACTCGGACACCTCTGAGCACTCAGCTCAGACCCAGAGCCCTCTCAGGGATTTCTGCTCCAACTGACAATTCCAGTCTTCACCATTGGGAAAAGAAGTACAGTCTCCTTTGCAACTTCAAAGGACATTCAATTCACCTCTTCCCAGCTGAGTGTTCAATGGTTAATTGCTCTCTGTCATGAAAAAGACAAATTTAATTCTAGTCTGAATTTGTCTAGTTTCAGCCCCCAGCTATTGAATGATTTTATGCTTTTTCTTCTCTTTTTCTTTCTTTTTTTTTTTTTTTTTTTAATTAATGGCTTCCCTATAAAAAGGCTTTTCCCCATGCAGGTATGCAGAGATGGAGATAAATTTCTCTCCTAGCCTCCTCTTGCATACACTAAATAGGCTGGGCTTTTAAATTCTTTTCACTGGAAGGCAGATTTTCCAGGCCTCCAATTATCCTGCACTTCCTCTCTGAGCACTAATTTCCCAACATCTCTCTAAACTGTGGGCCCTGAAGCAGAAACTATGCTCAGCAGAGGCCTCCCTCCTGTTCCCCCGAACTGGCAAATCCCCAGTACCCAGAGCTACTCCATGCATCCATCACTGCCCAAGCTGGATGCATGCATCCCAGAGCAGGTTTACACGAGGGCTGCTAAGTCTTTTTCAGTGTAACCACATCCCTAGACACTGCTCCCCGTCTCGTAGCTGTGACCTACATTTTTTTTTCCCCAGCTGCATGACCTTGCATGAGGATGTTTTCCAGTGCAGGTGTTCCAGGCAGAGCATCCCTGCCAGACCGACATCCCACCAGCAGTGTCAGCCCTGCTCCTTTCACCTATTGGCTCACGTTTCCTCCCAGACTGAGTTCTGTCACTGTGCAGGTGCTTTCTCCCCAAGCTACATCACCCACTCCATTCAGCTCACCCTCAGCTGGTACAAGACAGAAAGAGGAGGCAAAAAGAGACCAGGATTTTGGGGGGGTGATTGGCAAAAGTCATTACTGCCACCAAAGATTCCAAGGCTACCACAGCGTTGCAGAGATGGTGAACATTAGTTCACCACCATCAGACCCCCACTGCACCCTGCCAGAGAGATGACCACTGCAATTCCCCCAGAGATTTCTACCAGTGAAGAAAGCTGTCAGAAATACTACACAGATTTTTGCAGAATATTAATGTTTTCATGGCAATATCCTCCAGGCAAGAGCAAAATGACTTGCAGAAGTCTCGGTATATCATGTCAGCACAGTCGCTACTTATCAACCCAATTTGTCAGCTCATCAAAAAAATGATATCAGGTTTGTTTGACGAGAGCAATTTTCCATGTGGATTGGCATTAATTATCCTTTAATTCCTCCCTGATTGCCACCCGTATCGTTGTTGTAGTGGGGATCGGTGTCAAGCTGGAGGCAGAGCAGCGGCTGCCATGGGGGAAGGCATGGCAGGGATGCTCTAGCATGGCAGGGATGCTCTGTGTGCCATGGGGGGAGGCATGGCAGGGATATTTTAGCATGGCAGGCATGCTCTGTCATCACTCACTGTGCTGCTTCGGGGTTAATGACCTCACCTTCACTCTGGAGGTGACAAAGTGACTGATGCACAGAAAGTGTCACATCCCTCCCTACACAGCCCAGGTCCTGGGCAGGGATAGTTGCTAAGAGACAAGTCCAGGATGAAGAGAGTCAAGGAGAATGGGGGAAGATCCTGCCCTAAGGAGCAGGCTCAAGGCCACAATGGGGAATTTGAGCTACCTGGGTGAAGAGCCACATTTATACAACCACCCCTGCCAGAGATGGGGACCTGACTGCACCACGAGTTCCTTTCCTCAGGCAAGAGGCAGCCCTAGCCACAGGCACAGACTGGAGCAGCCCCAGGAGAAGCCAATATTTGCTTTCTCTCAGTTAACCCTCAGACTGAGGAATGCAAGGTCACCACCTGTGTGGCTCCCTGGGGAGGCAGCTGTGTGTGGAGGGATGCAGGGATGTCCCTTTTTGGCTATGCTGTTTATTTTCTCAATATTTGTGGAAGGAAACAAGAGCTGTGTGGGGGAATGTGGGGCCAAGGATGGGCTAGGAGGGCTGGCCAACAGAGCGTTGGTCGAGGGTCAGCAGGTGATGGAGGTCAGTCAGCACTTCCCAACCACCTTATGTGTCCCTGTGACACTCAGCCCTCCTCTGCCACCTCCCTCATGGATGGGGAGTGTGGCTGTGGGTCTCCCTCCTGAGCCTTGCCTCATTCCCTGGCTCAGCCATCTGCTTGGCTGCAGCTGCACACACCAGAGCAAACCACTGCCTTCACAAAAAAGCTATTTCAGGGTGAGCGGGCTCGTTCCCACCAGGGCTTTGCCAGCTTTCAATAGCAAAAAGTTCCGTGTGATGTCCATTTCCATTAAACCTGCCCGCTTCTGTAGCCCTGCTCCCCGTAAAAAGTTAAAATCTCCCACAAAATGATATTCTGACCTACAGCACAGCAGATGACTGTCTCACAGCTTATATCCTTATCTTGCTCTCAGCCATCAATAAAACTCAAAAGCAATGACCTTGAGGTCCCTGCCAGTGACACTAAACTCCAGCAGCCCTTCACTTCCACACTCTTCATCTCATTTGGGACTGACATGCTTCCAATCAAGGCTCTGCCACCAGACAGGCTGCAAACACACAGCCCTAGCACCATGTAGCAGGTCTGGAGGAGAAATCCGGCTATTGGTGGGAAGCACAGCCCTTGGAAAGATGGGCAGGGCTGCCACCACATCTCTAACCCCTACAGATCTGGGAAATGCAACTGGCAGGGCCACACAGGCAATTAGTTCCTGTCTCTGTGACTCAGTTTCCCATCTGTAAATACAAAAAAATATGCTGATATCTGCAGTGGTGGGGATATTGAACTGAGCGAGTGCCCACCCCAAACTACTCTAGAGCCCAGGGGGTGAGCAACAAAGACAAAATACTGTCATTCCTTACTGCAACCAAGAATGCAGAGCAGAAGCTGATGCACCAGTGGTGCTGCCCCAGTGGGCTGTATTTGCAGTGTCAGCTAATGATTGAGCTGAGGCACCTCTGAAAGCTGGAATCACACAAAGTGGTCCCCAGCCCCACATCCCCAGAGCCTTGCAGCAGGGAGAGTAGAGCCTGCTGCACCCCCTGCTCTGGGCCAGCCAGGGAAGGTGCATCCTGTGGTGCATCTGCCTGCTCACCCCCAGCACGGCTGGACAGTCACAGCACTGGAGGAGCCTCAGGGCACCCCAGTCCCACTGGCACATGCTCGGAGCAGCTGCTCTGTCACAGGAGAACCAGCAGCCGCCTGCTGCAGCATCCCAACTCCCAGCCCCAAGCTCCTTACCAGTGGCCCCCCTGGTTAGGGTTGGGGTTGTGGGGGTGTTTCCCAGTCCAGGATGCCCATCTGGAACCCATTAGGCACCTTTAATCCCCCTCATCCATTCTGGTGCTGTCTGAGCTCCCCCCCACCAACACACACAAACGCTGCCATTCAAGCAGTTAATTTAAACAAATTCTGTCCAGCCGCCACATCGAGAAGTGATGAAAAAGCCAAAAGAAGCAGCTCAAAGCCAAGGGGAGAATGAAAAAAAAAATAGAAAGAAAGAAAGAAAGAAAAGAAAAGAAAGAAAACCACTCGGCACGGCAGGGCTGATACCCAGAAAGACCAGCTGCATCCTCCCATCCCAGCCAGCCCCAGTCCTCCCTTCTCACAGGCAATCAGATACCATGCGGGCTGTGTAATTGGATGGCAAAGGATAGAGAGAGACATCTTAAAGCTTGGGTCTAATCTCATTAGCACCCGGCTGCGGGGATGCTGTGAAATCGTAGGATGCAGGAATGAGCAACATGCTGAGCCCGTGGGGAGGAGAACAAGCGAGCTGGAGCGGGACGACAACACCGGGAGGTGGAAATGCCTCCGGTCAGACAGCAAGAGCTGGAAGCACCGCCGAGTCCTGGGAATGCAGCCAGTCCCCTTGCTTGCTCCTCACTTCCTTGCTCCTGTTTACCCCACAAGCACAGATCCCCACTCCTGCTACATGGCCCCAACTTTACTCCTATGATTGGTAATTAATAGCGCCAGCGTTAATTGCTGGGCAGTGACAGCCCGGCTGTGCAATAGAGAGGAGCTGCCATGGAGTGTCTCTGGGGCTGAATACCTATCCCCCAACCCACACCCATTCTGCATTTCCACCATTCCTGCCTCAGACCAGCACATACTCAGCAAAACACACTGCTGCATGTTTTGCTGGGTATGTGCTGGTCTATGGCAAGAAGAATCACCAGACTCCAGGCAAACACCCCAAAAGGGTGCCATGATGAGGTCAACTTCAACTCCCATCTGCAGGCCCCTGTTGTCACTGCAAGTCTTTGTCATGTAGTGACTGGCCAATGGTGCCCCCCTGGGAAAAACATCCTAGTCGGGGTAAAGTGGAGGAGATGAAGCACCCACCTATCTGTGGGGATCCTAGGTGGACAAAAGTCCCTTTGAATGTCATACCAGGGATGGGAAAGTGTGGGGAGACACAGGGTCAGAATTCCTAGGTCCCTTTCCCAGTTCTGCCATGAGAGGGGTCTGGGTGAAGAACTTCCCAGCTCCAGGATGGGAGACAATTTTTGAGAGCTATTCCTGTGCTCTCCACGTTTAGTACTCTGTTCATGCAACATAGCTAACACCTCTCTCTCCTTTCTCCATAGAATTCCAAAATTACCATTTCCCAAACACTCAAGGGGATGGTCAAGCTCTTTCTGGCTGGGAAAACATCTCTCCTCCAGCCCCACGGCCTGCAGAAAGTCTGTGCCACTTTATTTCTCTTCAGGTAGCTCTGCCTCAAATGCCATCCCCCACTGGAGGGGCAGCAAGGACCAGACAGAGAAAAGGAGGGTTGAGGAAACCATTCTAAACCATCCCTGCCATTTCCTGTCTCCTAGTTTAGAGAAAACAAGACAGTGGGATGTCTTCAGTTACCAACTCTTGGGAGCAGTAAAAATTAATCCAGCTTTTCCTATCCTGAAGGGAAATACAGACATAAATGAGGACTAAAGCCTCCATGGGCAAAGAGGGGTGCAACGACCATGGAAGGGCTGGGGAAGGCAGCTGGTAAGACCCCTTAATCCATACTCTGCTTAGCTCTGGCAGGGCAGAGGGAGTCCCAGCCACAGAAGTCTGAGTCTCGCTGGTTAAGTCAGGATAAGCCTGAGATGATAATTAATTTAGCACAGATGAGAATCTGGAAAATGAATCCCCACCTCCCCAAACCCATCCCAGCACACGCCAGCAGGGTTCTCTTGCACGTGGATGCCAATAGGCACACACAGGGAAATAGGCTCATTAAACCAGGACACCCTCAGCTCATCCCTGCAGACAGGGCACAGCTTCCCCTTGGCAATGCCTAGGAGCCCTGCTGCACCTGGAAAGCCCCCAGGTGTGGGAAGGGGCCTCTTGCCCACTTAAACTCAACTGTTTGGCCCTTACAGCACTTTAGCACGGGGAACTTTACCCAGCTACAGCACTGGGTAAAGCATCCCAGTGCTCCAGCCTCCAGCCTTCTTGGGTAAGAAGCTGGAGCCCACCAAGCCCAACGGCAGGGCTGCAGGCTGTGTGGTCCAGCACCAATGCCAAAAGCACCACAGGTCCCTTGGGAGCAGAAGAGAAAGAACATGGCACAGGCACCCTGTTGGAAGCAGTGTGGAAACTGCTGACAGCTTGTTTTCATGGCAGTCCTAGCATGAGAGATGAGGGTTTCCAGCACCCACCCACGGGAAGATCAACCAGCAAACACAGGGTAATTACCTGGCTCTGCACATTCACACGTCTGTGGGATGCACGTGCAGCAGTACCAAGCTTTAACTTAGCTTCAAATTACTGCATAAGACTTTTTTCTTCCACATTCTGGAACTCAAATTGCCAGAGGCCAATTCTGCTCACGATTCTTTAATATCGCTTTGAACCCTTCTACTATCTGAGCTGTGAAAACAGGAGGAAGGAAATGCCTTTATTCTGTGCTCAAAATGGATGGACAAAGGGATCAGCTCCTCCAAGTGCTCTTTTAACTCTTTCAGGGGACGAAAGGTGGCCAAAGGCCGAATGTGGGATAATGTAGGCAATGAGCTGTGAGGCAGGTAAAGAATAAATAATTTCTGTGTTTTAATAGCTGTGTAATTAGCACTGCTGCTGAGCTTTAGGAAGACTTGTTTTTTTATTGCTTTTTCCCATGGGTTGCAAATTCCCATTTGCCAGTGCACCACTGGGAAGCTGGACATGGATGCTCTGCATGATGCCATGTGGAGGGGAGGACTTTGCTGAAAGGAGCAGGCGGCTGAAAGCTGCACCTCACCAGACTCAGCCCCTTTTGCTTTAATAACATCACAAAACCTAAATCCAAGCCTGCAGCCAATGCAAGACAGAGGGTGAGCCCAGCAGAACCAGTGGCTCAAGGAGAGAGCCCTGGAGTGGGCTTGACCCCATGCATTGCCAGGGAAACCTTGGAAGCGACTCAAGAGGCAGAAAACTGGAGCCGGCCGTGAGTCGGGAGCGCGACGGGGTGCATGGAGGGAATGGGGCAGATTATCTCCAGGCAGCTGTCTGGCAATGCCCACTGCTGGCATTGGCTCACTGGCAGGATAATGGCACAGAGCAGAGCCAGGGTGTCCCTGTGTAGGGCTTGCACCACCACCTCGGTGGGACAGAGCTGCTGGGAAGCAAAGAGGGAGGCTGCTCATCTGCAGGATGGGGCATGATTGCTACCCTCACCCCAGCAATCCTGTGCCTCTGGAGACTGCAGGTCAAGTCCCAAAATGCTTATGGAAGTGCTTAAATAAAGAGATCTTAAGAATGTGTTTGATTTGTAAGGGTTGTCTGCACTCAGGATCCCCCAGGGAGTCGTACTGCCCTCCCCCCTCCCAAAAAGAGCTGAGATTTGTGGCAGCAGGCAGTGAGCAGCTCCCCGCACATGGGTGCTCCTTCCCAGCAGGGTTACCCAGCACAGAACCCCAGAGGTATCTGTAAGGATGCCGTCCCCAGGGGCCAGAAGCACACGGACGTATCAGCCTGCCTCAGCTTGGCCTTTCAGTAGCCCCCTGAGCCCCGCCAAGGCTGGGGTGCCAGGAGCAGTCCCTCAGTGCCTGGCAGCCTGCCGGGGAGGGGGCTGGCCGCCCGCCCGCCTGGCAGCATCCTCCCCTAGGTAACCTCCCCACCTATTAGTAGCACATTTGTTTCCCTGCGTTTCCTTAGAGCTGTCACGAGCCACACTGACTCTTTGTTCCCGGGGGCTGCAGAGAGGCCTCCCTTCCCCTTCCCCCCAGCTGGTGTGGGGGGGTGTTTGCAGCATACAGACCCCGCAGCTCCCCCCTCCCCCAGCTCCAGGGGTAAACACGCTGCCCCCCTCCTCATTGGTATTCGGGGGGACACATCTCAGCCTGGCCCCCCCAGCCCTGCTCTGTCCCCAACAGAAGGAGCTTTGTCGGGGAGCGCGATGGGGTACGGCACCCGCAGTCCAAAACGTGGGCATGGTGACAGCGGGGACACTTGGCCCTCACCCGGCAAGGGGAGGGGGATGCTGCTGGAGGGGGAGCTGGGACAAAATGAGGGATGCTGGGGAAGGGGAAGCAGGGAGGTTTGCTCTAGGAAAGCTGCTCTCTGCTCTGACCTTGGCACTTAGCTCTTGGACCGCAGACCTCTGCACAGAACGTCAGCACATTCACATCTGTGCAAAGAGCAAAGGGACACGTGCCCAGGGAGCCAAAGCAACCCTGCTCCAGCATAGGAAGATGAAAACACAATGCTGTGCCCACAGACCCCTTCCCACGCAGCGGCTGCAGGCTCCTGGGCACTTGCCGAGCTCCAGAACCAGCACAAAACCTTGCTAGAGGGAGTGAACCTCAACCAAAGCCCCAACAGAAGTGACTGCGGGAGGTGCGGGCAGGTGTCTGGCACAGGAGAGCCAGGGCACAGCCAGAGCCAGCCCACCACAGTGACAGCATGTGCAAGGAGCCAACCAGCAGGCAGGCACCAAATATCCCCCACTATATTGAAAATGGGGCTCAGGCAAGTCTCCCCCACTGGGAGGAAGCAAAGCTGTGGCAGATGCATTCCCCAGAGAGTGTCCCCACCTGGCACCCACACTTCCCACCTGGCACCAGCATGATTACCCACTGTGGGGGCACGGGACCGCTCCTTTATCCAGCAGCCACCAAGCACACATTTTTTCCTCCATCTCTGCCTTCCCTATCTGGGGTTTTCCTGGCACAGCCCGAAAAGGAACGGTCACTAGTACAGTCTCGCAAGCAACACCTCCCACGCGCAGCCAGCCCCATCCGAGCGGGGCCTGTTTTGTTATTCCTTTCTCTGACAGCTCCTTTTTCACTTGTCACCCTGTTTTGCTACTACTCAGCTCACAGCTTCCTCTGGCGTGGTTGTGATCCTCTCCTTCTTGAAGGATGTCATTTGCATTTTCTCAAGTTATTTAGCAGCCCTCCATTTCTCTCTGCCTGCTTTTCTAAAGGCAATTAGGGCTGGGTTTAGCCAAATGCAGGGATGGTGCGAGGAACCTGCCCCAGGGCTTGCTGTAATATCATCTCTCCTAACCAGGCAGCACACCCAGCTGTGGTGCTCTCTGCCACTCAGCTCAAAACTCACAGATCTTCAAATACCCCTGGGTCCACCGTGGGTCTGGACCAGCCCCTGGTCCTTCTGTCAGCTCCCAGACAGAGGCAGTCCTAGAGCATCACTATTCCTCTGCAGGCTCTGGCTGCAGGAGAGGAGTCTCACGGGAGCGTGACAATCCCCCCCCAGCTCCTACAACATTTCACATGTCCCCGGCTCAGAAAGTCACCAGCCCTGATTGAGATGTTAATGCTGTTTCCAAGGAGCCCCTGCCCTTACAGACTGAGAGCAGCACGGCAGCCCTTCCCCCTGGGCTTGGCTGCCAGCTGAGATGTGGCACCATCTCGCTCACCATTTTTGCTGGCATGGGTCTGACAGAAACTGAGAGTATGTGGCCCATGTCCTAAATCTCCCTCCTTCTGGAGACAAGACTTTTCCCCCCCTGCTCTCTGCTCACTCTCTCTCAGCTCCCACTCTGCCTGAGCAAGGAGCAGCTACTGCAGTTTTTATTGAGAGAAACCACTGGGCAAGCACTCCCATGGGGATGCATCCATCCGGGATTGTGACTCCCCTGCAGGAGCAACTCCCCAGAGCTCCTCACAGCCAAGCACCCACTGCTCCTCTCCTCCCTCGCATCAGCTCGGCTTCCCTTGGAGAAAACTATTTATTTATAACCATCCTGGCTGCCTTTAGCACATTTCGACAGCCCACGTTTTTGCCTCCATGATGATGTGCCCACAGCACTTCTGTCCTCACCCTGCTGCTGCAGCCGTTCCAGACTCCTCTCTCCTCCTCGCATTCCCCATCCAGAACCCCCAAAGGGACTCAGAAACAGCTTCAGGAGGAGGTTTTAAGGGGAGGTGAGCAGAGAAGGGAGAGTGCTACAAAACTCCTTTCTCATCCTTCCCCCCACTCTTCCCAAGGAAGCAGAGAGAAACTCTGCTTGCTTTTTCTGTTGGGGGCTGTTGGGAAAACCAAAAAACCCTAACTCCTGCCAGCTCGGGAGAGATGGTGAAGGAAGATCTATCAGCATCCCCTTGGCTCCTGGTGTGCATCAGGGCAGTACTGGAGCACCACTGCTGAGCCAAGATGTGTATGGCACACTGAGAACCAACACTGGGCACTGCAGTAGAAAAGATCACCTCTTGCCTAGGTAATCCTCATTGGAATTAAAGATCCATCTTTTTATCAGCTCTTCATTTCACAGGAGATGTGTTCTTCCCCAGTGAGCTGCTGGGGGACCCTGGCTTTCCCCCCTGAGCCCACAAAGCTTTGTTCTTCCATCCAGTGCTGACAGTTTAATTAAACCCAGTTTGAGAACGGGTCACTGAGGTCAGGCACTCTCCAGCGAAACCTCAGATCAGCACCATTTCCAGCCACCAGCACTGCTTAATGAGTTATCCACTCATTGTGGGGGACATAAATAAAGGAGGCCATGCAGAGAGTCCCCCTCGCCTCCTGGCCCCACTGCCAAGGACCTCCCCCCCGCCAAATCTCAGACTGAAATGGGCTCTGGGCAGGCGTCAGCTCAATATTCCCAAATTCCAAAGGGAAAACATTCCTCTCCAGGCGTCTCACCTCCCCCATGGCCTCATTTGAGGTTTGCTTTCCGTTGGCCCTTTCCTGCCATTCCCCAGTTTATTTAAGCCCCAACGGATCAGGTTTAACTCCAACCCTTTCCATTATCCCGATGCACAAATGCTCTTTAAAGCCAAGTTCCGTGCAACTAATTGTAGCTCAAATTGGACTGGGAAACCACCAAGTACCACCAACGTGGATTAGGCTCTGACACTCAGGAGGGGGACAAAGAGCTCTCCATCGCAACCTGAACCTGAGGGACCCCTCTTGTGCTCCTGAAAAATTTTCATCAGGTTCAGTGGGAAACTGATCTATGCGTATCACATACCCCTAATTCAACAAACTTGCCTTCATCTTCTGTGTTACTGATGTGTTGAAAAAGATCCATCCTGACTATGTCCAGAAAAGGCTGAAGCATCTAGGCCAGCATGCAAGGGCCCATCTAAGCAACCCCCAGCAGCTCCTGCAATCCACCCCTGTCTTTCCACTTCAGCTGCCAGCAGACAGCTTCATTTCCCAGCTAAACACATCTCAGCCTGACTCATTCAGTCAGTTTTTGCTAATTCAAGACCTCCCAGTACAATGGTGTGAGGACATGAGGACCTAGCAAGGATTCCAGAACTCAAGAAGCATGCCATGGGTGGTTGCAGTCAGCAGGTGAAGGGGAAGCCTGTTTGCTGGAAGTGATCTGGAGATCAGGATTTGCAAGAAAATGGTGCTGGTAAGAGTCTTCTTTTCCTAGACCAGCACAGGTCCCAGCCTGTTTCTGGGCAGAGAGGGGGTTCTAAGTAGTGGGGCCACCCCAGATCCATTTCAGCAGTTAAACAAGTGCAAAGCCCAGTGGGGAGGCTCCAATTTCGTTCAAGGAGAGCTGATTTCAATTTAGCTTAAACCTGTTCTCCACTGACTCATATCCCTGTAGCCTGACCCGGGTTTGCAGCAATTTAAGAGTGTCCTTATGACCTCCCTCGCTGGCTGGACTAGCACTGGTCCAGATTCCACCTCCTGCTAAGCCAGCATGTGTGTCTAGACAAGTCACACAGGGCACCCCCCACCCTGCCATCCCCCTGAAACATCCCTGAGCACCTCAGCAACCAGCAGCCTCAAGGAGAGAGAGCAGCAGGTCCTCTGGCACATAGGGCTCTGTTGCACAAATGCAGAACTCGAGGATCTGCCAGGACACTGGCTCCTGATGTGCTCTCTGGGCAGACCCCAGAGCTGCACCCCTATCCTCATTAATGTGTGTGGGGGAATGTGCTGCAGAGGGGGCTGGAAGGTGGTTCAGTGTGTCCCCTGTCCCACCACTCATCACAGGGACCCTCTGCTCCAAGCATGCATCAAAGCTCCCCAAGACATGGCATCAGCTATAGTCGAGGAGCTGCAAAATCTGAGCCCATGCACACGGCCCCAGACTGAACAAGAAAAGCTCTAAGTGCTGGTATGCAGGTAGTTTGCCATGGCAGAAATAGCCAGAAAAGAAGACAAGGTGGGAGGGAAAAGGTTTGAAATAACCATCACATTGCAGTAAGCAGTAAAACAACAGGAAGAGGATGAAATGCACGTGAACATGATGCTCCTTGCAGAATCTTGCATAGCCCTCTTAAACGCTCGGTGGTATTACAGCCCCATGCACACCATGGCACAGTCCTGGCTCCACACGAGCCTGGTGGCTGTGTAGGGGCACACTGTATGTATAGTGGACACACATGCTGCTCTTCTGCATCTCTACAATGAATTGTTAGGGTTTGCTTATTTAAAAAACCTGGCATTAAAATCTAGAGAAGATTAAAAAGGAAACGTTAATATTTGTAAAATTATTCTCTTGCCCGTGTTTCTGTTATGCAATGGGTGGCTGGAGGAGGATGGGCCTTTGCTGGCGCCACGATATGGCACAGCTGAGCTCAACAAATGCCATTTGATAATTAATTGAACGCCTGTGCTATCAGCTGCCATTACCTAGGCCCATCTTTGGCGCCTGTCCACCACTTCACACATCCCATGCTGGCAACCCACACAGCGTTTTAACCCTTCATTACACGCCTCAGGCTGGACTCTGGGACTGACTCCCTGGCACTGTTGGAAGAAAATGGCTCAGCCATAGCCTGACTGCACAGGCAGGCCATGCCTGTCCTGGGAATGTCTCAGCACATTCAGTTATTTCATCCATTCCTGCCTTGCCTCAGCAGGCACCTGGCATCCTCATGTCACAGCTGATCAATGGAGATACAAGATGCAGCAAGCAGAAAGCTTATGTCCTGGCAACTACCACCCCAACCCACAGGGTATAAGCTGCTTCTCTGAGTGATGGAGAACACCCAGCCCCAGTCTGGCACGCACCCTCTACTCCTCACAGCACCCTTCCCAATGTATGTGGTGCCTGACATAGCTGAGAGCCTGTAAACACTTTGTTTGAACAATGCTGGCACTGCTGAAAGCACCATTGCCTGAGCAAAACAGCCCCAGGCTAGGGAAATCCAATATGGAACAGAGAATATTTATCAAAACCCCAGCAGCCCTCCCCAGGCAGCCTGCTGCTGCACAGAGGGAGGAGGAGCAGAGAGATCTGTGAAGCCGGGGCTTGCACAGCAAGACAGTCCCTGGAGTTGTTTCTGCAGGTGCAGAGGGACAGCCAGGGACGAGGACAAGTAGAGCAATCTGAGGAGGGGGCAGCAGGCATGAAGGGTTGGATCTGCCCCAGGCAGGGCTTCCCCCTCCATGTCCAGACACCTACAGAAAGGCAGCTCTTGAGCAGGGCTGTGGGGCTCTCTGTGCCCCACGGAGATCTCAGGGCAGAATGTGATCCCCTTAGGGACACCCTCTTTCACCCTCCTTTCATGAGAACCTAGAACCCTACTCCAAAGCCCATGGTCCACATCCAGGGAGGAGGCTGAGGCACTCACAGCACCTCTCCACCTGACACTGTGCAGGCACGGCTCAACTCTGCGGTGCCAGACCCAGTCCAAACTACCAGCACCTCATCCCATATCCCCATGCGTCACAAGGACATCCTTAACACTGCCAGTCTCAGGTCTCCTGCAAGTCACAGCCCATTTCCCACCTTGCTCGGGTCACACAGAAACAGGATGCATTCATTCCCCTGCCACGTGCCGAGCTTTCATTGGGACAACGCATCAGTAACCACCAGCACAATCCCCCAGAAGCAGCACCCTCCTGAGGCGTCAGTGTCCCTCCAAACCCCATGGCAGTCCCCCAGGCAAGCCCATACCACGGCTGGGCAGGGGAGTCCTGAGGGCACAGCAGGTACTTACAGCCGTGACAGTGCCTGGTTGTTCTGGAAGAGAAGTTCGGGCAGGGAGTGCAGCTGGTTGCGGTTCAGTCGTCTGCAGGGAGAGAAGAAAAGGGTCAGGGTTTGGGGGACAAAGCAATGACTCCATTTGCAGCCCAGTTGGATGAACCAGGTAGAGCTGGGTACTTTGGCTCGCTCAGAGAGGCCAATAGAGCAGAGCATCCCACCCAAGGACAAGGACACCCCCATCCTGCTCACCACAGTCCCAGGCAGGGACAACCACGGGGCACTAATAGACCTACTCACAATGTTGTAATTACATGCAGAGAGGACTCCAAGCTGTTAACTGCTGACTGCTGCTTAACTGCACTCTTAACCTGCTGCTCGCTCAGCTCCTCATATTTGCTCGAGCAGCTTGGGATTTTTAAACTGCTGAGCTATTTTACTGAGTACTGGACCAGAACTTACAGCCCCCTTGCTAACACACAGGACACAGCTGATACAGCAAAAGTCATTTGTGTTTAACCTGCTCTTCACTTTAAAGCATCAGAAAGGACTCTAAGATCTATAGAAACAGAAATAGGTGTGCTTCCCAAACTGTAGAACACCACTGTCACGCAGAAGAGAAGCTGTTTGAAGTCAGGCAGCACTGATATATTAGGGTTTAAGGAAAAAAGGAAAGGATGCTCTCTGCAACTAAATCCAGCAGCCCCTCACCAACCTCCCTCCATGACCAGACACTCACAGCCGCTCAAGCTCCTTCATGTCATCGAATGCCCCACGCTCCACCATGCTGATCTGGTTTTCCATCAGCTGCCTGCAGAGAGAAGGGGTCAGCTTTCTGAAAAAGTGGTCCCCAGTGCCCCCACTACTTCTTCTGACCCAGGGCACCTCACTCCCATTACCCCCTCAACACAACCCAGACTCTTCCCACTCTCTCCCAGCTGGAAATCCACCGAGCTCAGCCCAACACAATTCCCTGCAGCCCTGCTGGCTGAAGCCCACAGGAAGAGGCTGAGTAACTCCAGCAACCCTAGGAGGGGCCACAAACCAAACACAATATCCACCAAGGTGGGAGCAGCTGGCCCCTCATCAGGAACTCACAGGACACGGAGCTGCTTCAGCCCAGCAAAGTCATTCTTGTTGATTCGTGTTATGTTGTTGCCATTGAGTTCCCTGCAGAGAGAAGAGGGAGAAATTAGCAGGAATCACTCAGGAGGCAGCCAGGTACTGGGCGTCCCCAGTACCTCCCCAAAAACAGCAGGCAGGGCCCAAAGGACAGTGGCCCCTCACCAGGAATGGCCCCTGGCTCCAGAGAGGACCCTCATTCTCAATGCCCAGCAGTGCTGGGCACACAGAAGTCTGGCTGGCTGTGGCTGTGTTAGCTGGCATCTTTCATGGACCAGAAGGCAACAGGAGGCAGGGGCTGTCCGGCTCCTCCCTGTTCCCATTCCAGATGCCCCCCACGAGATGCATGTCACCCCATTCTCCAAATGCAGCTAGCACCTGCTAGGGTCACCCCACACACACAGAATTGTTTGGAGAAGGCAAGGGTAATAAGAAACAAACGAAAGTCCCCAGAACAGCAGGATCCCTCCGAATACCCAGCTGCAAGACACTTACATGCCTAAGTGACACTTACATGATAATGGCCCCTGCCATTATCCTTGCATCACAAGCGGTTCAGTGCACAGCCTTTTCACACCTTCTACCTGGAGAATAAGCCACACTCAGGTTTCACCTGTCAAGAGAAGCTTGCACAGGACAAGCTGCTTTGCGGCATCACTCTCATTCAAAAGTCCTGGGTGAGCACAGGGACAGGCAATGCAGCTAGAAAGGAGATGGTGCCCCTCCCTCCTTGCTCATTCTGCTGGTGGAAATAAGGGGTACCTAGACTCACCCTACGGCCTGGGGTCCTGCCCAGGCTCTGCTGAGCACCAGGACAACGTGTCCCACTGCTGGACACACACGTGGCGGGGCCTCTGCTCCCAGCCTGCTGGCTACACCTTCCCCAGCTCACCTCAGCCATGCTCTCCAGCATGCTCCTGCTAGGATTATACTGCTTTAAAATACATCAAGCCAGAAGCTGCATAGATTTGCATCTTGCAGTCAGCTTTGCAGTGCCTTTCTGCATTACAGGATGTGATTGCTGTAGGAAAAGCAGGACCATCAGCCCTGGGACCCACAGTCTGCAGAGCTGGGGATCTCTGTGCAGCCACCTATTGCAGGAGACAGCCTCCCCTGTTAGCATCACAAAGCATGGCAAGTTTGCTTCTTGTCATAAGGCCAACCTGCCCAATGGATGTGCTGAGGATGGAGGATGCCTGTGTGAAGGCAGGGCCCAGGGAGGGCTCCCATACTGGAGACCCACTGCCCGCACTGAACACAAACACAGAAATCAAGAGGAAAACAAACAAACTACAGGAGGAGAAGTCAGTCAAATGAAGGATGAGCTGCTGGAGCCAGGGAAGGAAAGAGGCAGGAGAGTGCCACCATGGAGCAGGTTGGGGTGCTTGGGGGGGGGGGGGGTCTGTAGCTTCCTGAGCCTTGACACTGGGACCAGGGAGCAGGAATGCCTCGTGTCACATGACTGGCTGAATACACAGTCCATCATTCCCATCCAGAGCCAAAATTTGCCTCCACCGGGCTCTGCAGCCGTGCGAGGGGCCAAGGTCAGCGGCGGGCTGGCCTCGGGGCTGCCGAGCAGCGTGTAGGGCCACCGGGTGCAGGCAGCGCAGCCGCGCACCCCGGGGTGCTGCCATTGTCCTGCTGAAATGGCTGATAATGGCTAATGAGCTCCAGCTCGCCATTATAGCCTCGTAATTACAGCGCTATTCAGCTCCGCGATTGCCGGGCTCCTGCCATTATCCAGCCGTGTGCGCCTGTGTTGGGAAGGAGGTTGGGAGAGCAGCGTTACTAGGACACAGATGAATGCAAGCGGGAATGAATAGAGGTTCCTCAGCCCCAGTGATTAAACTGAAACCCACACTGGGGCTCTGCAGCCCCACCACTCCCGCCGCTTCCAGTACGACCAGCACGCAGAGGGCACAGCAGGCTGCCGGGGATGGGACTCCAAATCGGGACCTGACCCTCTCAGTGGGAGCAAAAGCCATGGTCAGTCAGGCTGTAAATCCCAGGCACGAAGCTCTGGGCTGTGTCACACGTTTTAAGGGACATTTGTCACCACAAAGGGGGTCGTTTGGTATGCTCAGTTGTGTGCCCACCTCCCTGATGGACCACAGCCCTGGAGTCAGCTAAGGACAGGGAGAAATCGCAGCTTCAGGAGTAGTTTTCTCCAAATGTCCTAAAGGTTCCCTGGCAAAGGAGATTGCCTGGAAGATCCCCAGGGCCACGCTGGAGACCAAGCTGGAAGTAACAGCACCCATTCGAGCTCCTACTGAGGCAGGGTTCCCAGCAGGACTCTCGTGTCCTTTAAACATACCTAACATTACTTTGGCTGTGTAGCCAGAGTGCAATTCCAGTACAACGTGTAACTGGAAGTTGAGACATCTCCAGTACTGCAGAGGGATAGAACAGACAGGCTTGATTTAGAACAGCCCAACCTGAAAGCCAGGACTTACACCTCAGCCTGCAAAGCCCAAGGTGGTGCTGTCCTCAGAGCACCAGCATCCCAGAGCCTTAGCCAGAGGCAGAGCACAGGTAAAGCAGCATGGAAACATGAAGAAACACCAAAGAGCCAGTCCCTGTACATGCCAAAACCAGGCTCTGCCCTCTCTCCTAAGCATCTGCTGAGACATTGCAGCCCAAAGACTGTAGCACCAGAAGGCACCAGCAGGACCAGCTACTCTGGGGTCTGCTGCCCACACAGCCCACCCCAGACTGCACTCCCTGCATGCTTGCTGAGAATCTTCAGGGAACTTTCGAAGTGGGGCTGGTGGCAATCTCTAAGTGGGGCTGTGTCTCAGGGTCCCTTGACAGTCCTCCTCCCTCAGGGACTGGCTCTGTGTGCTCCCAGCATCCTTCCATGCCTTTGTTCAGGTAAATGATGGCCTTTGCAATCAAGATGGGAACGAACAGCAGGTAAAGCTTATTTGTAAAGATGCCGAGGCAACACTGCCATTTAACTTCATGACATTTTTTCCCCTCTGAACCCCCTTCAGTTCCTCATGGAGATAAATTACAGTCTGCAGTGCCCAGAAAGCCAGATCCCTGCTGCTCAGCTGCTCACCCACTGCCTCCATGCCCTTTCCTAGTGAAGCAAAACATTCTGCCCTGCTCCATACAGCAGAGCTTCAATAAGGACTGATGTGTCTGGGGAACTGCCCAGCAGATTGGTTGTATTTCTGGACTGTGACTTGAAAGCAGAAACACAAGGCATGCTCTTTCCTCACTAATTCAAAGGTTTTAACACCAGAAAGCATCCTCAAGTTCATCCAGGCTGCCTTCCTCCGCCCCCCCAGCACCCCAAATCTCACACTGCTGATGGAAAGGCAGCAAATTTTCATTTGCAACCCTCAAGTCTCAGAAAACCCCCTCCCATTTCTCCCTGGGAAGAGGAAAGTCATTAAAACAATCAGTCCCTTTGCTACACTGCTTGTGGATCATCCCACTCCCAGATGGGATGTCTGTGCTGCAGCAGGGTTCGTTAGACTGGATTTGCATAGTCTGCGTTTATATTTGGTTTCTAGATTTGGATGGCTTATACATTCCCAGGGGGTCTGATGTGTCTTTTCCCTTTGCAGGGTTTGGAGCTGCACTAACTCAGTAACAGCCTCAGAGAGCACAAATGCTGAGAGTTAATTTATTAAATACAGCCAACATGAATGATATTTCCCTGGGCACTGATTTATCAGGAGCGGGAAGGAGCAGACAGCGCAATCCCACTATCCCTACTCTGTTGCAAAGCATCAGCTATTCAGCACACATGTGACTCCTGTCCTTGTGGCTCAGCTCAGCTCTGCTCTCCTGCTGAGGCAGAAATCCTAACTGCTCTGCTCCCTGGAATCCTGCTCTTAAGAATGCAGAAGGAAGGTCTGTGAGATGAATTCCTGTATTTTCACCCACCAGCAGCAAAATGTGCCCTGGCCCATCAGGGCCAGCACAGAGCGGGTGCTCACAGCTCTGCAGGGGCTGGTGAAGAAGGATCCGTGTGCTCATGTGGTGCCTGCTGCAAGGCTCCTGCGCTGATGTCTGGTGGGGTTGGTACCTGGCCATGAGATGTGTCCCTCCCTCGATGGTCCTCCCTGCCCTGCCACTCCTGCCCTTCCCTCAGAGCACTGGGCCCCAAGGGCATGGCTCCCCTCCCAGCAGCTCCATAGCCCCCAAACCAGAGCCCTGACCCCAGCTGGAGCTGGCAGTGCCAGATAATCATCAGGGAAGCAGGAAAATGAAGGCTGGAAGGTCACACACCCCACAACGTACCTCTGCCACCCTCCATCAATCCAGGCAGATGCGTGCACTGCTCCTTCAAGGACAGGGACTGACACTACCCTGTGCCTTATTCCAGCACATCACTGCTCCTGCCTCCCACAGCCTCCAGGATCATTAACAAAACTCTGACCTGAACCCCTCCCACAGCAGATGAACCCCATCTCTACCTGCCCAGGCCACCATGGTGCAGAGATCTGGCTGCTCCCTTGCCCATGCACGCCTCTTTCTCAGTCCACTTTCCCCAGCAATCCCCCAGCCCCATGGGCAAAGCTCTCCCTCAGGGCCTCTCTGGCTTGCAGGGGCAGGACCAGCTCTGTTTGTACTCCCATTCCACATCTGTGCTGTTGATGATTCCCTGCCACCAAACACTTTCCTCGAGTCCCCAGGCAACAACTTCCTTTCTGTCAGCTCATTCCTCCCATTCACCAAGCCCACTCTGAAATCTCAGCCCATTCTCCAGCCCTCTTCCATCTCTCCCAGCCTGGTGGCATCTGCAACTGTCACAAGCAGCTCGTGTCCCATCACACAGACTGCTAATAGAAACACGGAGGAGGCTTAAACTCCAGACTGACCCCTGTGCTCAGCACTGGGGGACAGAGCAGCTGCAACCTTTCATCTTACACTTTTATTGCATTTTTCAAGTCTTCTCAAGATTTCACTCGGCTGCTTGAATGTAACTTAGGCCCAGCACAGGCTCACTGAGCTGCTCAAACAAGGAAATGTGGGGCAGAGGTCCTTCCTAGTCCTGGGAAGAGCTGGTCCCCTCCAGGACCAGCACCACATTCACCAGCTCTCTGGAGCCCATATGGCAATGGCTGGGTGCTAACTCCATCCTCTCCAAGGTACCAGGGAATTACAGGGTGCTGCTGCCCACTGACAAGGAGGAGACACTGGTTATACACATCCTGACACAGCTGTGCAAGGGGGTCAGCACTCTTCTCCTTTTTCCATCCCATCCCTGTTCTGACCAGACCCCTCATGAAGAGCAAAGGTACCCAAGGGATATATGGAAGTCCCTTTAGGGGTGTCATTCACAGGGTGAATGCCTTGCCAGCACCACCCCTACCAGCTGCCTGCAGGTGCCCAACAGGCAGAGCCAAGAGCAGCTGTGTGCTGCTTGGGCTCATCTTGGAAT
This sequence comes from Sturnus vulgaris, assembly GCF_052056855.1. NCBI lineage: Eukaryota > Metazoa > Chordata > Aves > Passeriformes > Sturnidae > Sturnus > Sturnus vulgaris. The sequence goes on along the minus strand of NC_142250.1, from coordinate 24,535,726 downwards.
CTCTGCCCTTAGCCCTAAGCACAGGGAGGCCCCCAGAGCACAGGAGGCTCTGCAGGCTTTTACCAGGTACTACAGCAGGTTAGCATCACCACAGATCTTTAAGCATTACAAACAGCATCGATCATGCAAGTAACAGTGAGGATCCAGAAGGGTTTCTGTTCTCCTAACTTCTCTCTGGGGTTTTCATGCCACAGCCATTAGCCGCTCGAAGTCAGGGAATGCTTTACACTCACCTCCCTGAACCCCAGCGGAGAGAGAAAAGACAGCAGGGCATTTCTGTTTCACAAATGTGGAAACTGACACTTAGCCAAAAGAACAGATTTCCCTGGATACCCACAAAATTTGGCTTTTTTTGCTGTGCTGAGTAGCCTGGTGAGGAGTTGCTCTGTAGCTCCTCTGCTTCCCCGGGCAGGGGAGGCTGCCCAGCCCTCAGGCTTCATCCTGCCACTCATCAGATTGAGTTCTATTTTGCATCTCCCCCAGCAAAACCTCTTTGTCTTATCCCTCCTGGAGCTGCTCACACCAGGGATGAGAGGACAAGTGCTGCTCAGCTCAGTTACAGGTGCCTACTCAGTCCCAGACCAGATGGGTCTCCTGGAACATCCCATGTGGGATGCAGGGCTTCCTCCAACCAAGAAACATCCAGGGCCAGGAGCTTGCATGTCTCTCACTCTTAGTGGCCAGGGCTGCTCCTTGGCTGCATTGCTTTAAAAATTAATCTTCCCTTTTTCTGATCTTCCTCCTCTAACAGCCTGTCTCCCCCATAGGACACTTGCCTCTGCTATTTTGAGCAGCAAGTGCATCCAAAATGCATGCTGGGGAAGCAGACAGTCAGCACAGCCTCACAGCCTGAATGTAGCAGGGAGGTCTGAGATGATTCCTGAGGGGACAGCCTTGGGCCAACCCCACACCAACACCATGGAGAGGTCCCCTCATCCCACCTCACTTCCAGCAGTGCCACAACCCCAAGGACCCAGCTATCCTTACTGCTCCCGTTGCTAATTGGCATCCTGGTGCTGTACAGCAGGAAAACCTCTGCACCCCTCATCACTCCTACCACTGCTGTCCCTGGCTGTCCCTCGAGTGGGGACAGGGGCCAGCTGCCAGAGCTGCCTTGGAGCTACGGGCACTGGAAGCCTGCCAGGGAGCAGTGATCTGGGTCTGACATCCCCTGGGATGAGGCCATTTGCTAACACACAACTGTGGTTTTTACTGCTTTTCAGCAAAACACGCACAGAAACATCTCCTCACCTCTCAGGTTTTATGAAAGTTTATTTCAGTAGCCATAAAGATCAAGAGGATGTGTCCACAGCACTAAGAACTCCTGGAGTGGGCAGGGAACCATGAAAGACTCAGAAGCAAGACAAAGACAGGCTCCCTTGGTTGTCCCCATGCAGGTCCTGCTCCAGTACTCTCCACCAGTCTGCCAGAGAGCAAATCAGAGCAAGGATACAGGAAAAGCCCCTCTTCACTGGGAGCTCATGGGCTTGTACACCTTTCCCTGGACAGGACACCCCTTCCCTGCCCACACCACCCTGGTGGTACCCCAAATCCCCTCTATTCCCCCAGGCTGCAGGTTCTCATGCATCCTTTGCCTTTTATAGCTGCCTCACTCTTCTGCCAGCCAGAGTTTTGATAGGAAACAATGAAGTAGGGAAGAATGAAACTCGAAGCAAATGCACATCCTGTTAGGAGTGTTTCTCTAAGTGCTGCCCTGCACTGGCACCATGGCCACCATGCCCAGCCCACCCTGGGGCTGCAGGCTCTGGGCACAGCAGCCAACAACATTTGAAGGAGCACGTGAAAGACCTACAATTAAAGCTGGCAACAATTCCCCTTCCTTGCTCCCACCTCAGCAGCAAGGAATTGCTGTTAGCACAATGCATCACTCTGGAGGACCAAAGTGGCAGCACATTTAAGGCAAAAATATCTGTTTTAAAGGATGCAATAAAACAGAGCCAAGGAAGGGTTTATAGGGAAGCAATTGCTGTGTGGGGTGAGAAGTGGTCACCAGAGGCCAATCTGCCTGGCTTTATTGCCTGTTACTGGTGACTTTTCCCAACCAGGGGACAATAGATCCTCCACTATCAGCCTCCACTTCAGTCAATACAAACACGACATAGTTTTTTAAACTAATATTTTTCCAGCATGCAATTCCATAGAGAGTGAGAACGCAGCGTTACCATGGCAATATATAGACAGCATCTGCCTTGGACGTAGCTGAAGGGAGAAATTGGAATAGAATTGCAAATTTCCTCTGTCCAGGAAGGCTCCCAAGGAAGCCACTGCAGTGGGCTGGGCAGGCTACCTTCCCAAGCCAGCCTGCATGCTCCCAGTGGCCAGCACTGGCTCTCCTGACAGCTGAGGGCTGCGGGGCCAGCCAAGCACTGCCCTGGCTGGACAAAGATCCTGCATCCTGCTCCAGAGTTCTGCAGAGCATGGGCAGACCCTCTGCAACCACACTGCTCACTGAGAACTTGCCTAGGCACTTCAGGGAAGGGAGACGTTGACTTCCTCAAGGTGCTTCCTAAGAACGAGCATTGCCCAGAGCCCCTGAAAGGAGAAACGCCCAACAACTGGTGGGGAAGGCGGGAGGGCTGCTGAGATACACCAGCCTGGCTGCTGCAAGACATTTTGATTAACTGGTGAGAGGTAGATGCAGGTGAATAGATTAAATATGCTCTGAACAAGAGCTTGCTGCTGGAACTTTGGCAGGCAATGGCTGGGCAATATGCAAGAGTGCTTGAGGTGCAGCCACCCTGGCACACCCAAAGGCTGTAGCTCAGCACCCCTTCCCTCCACCAATGCAGACAGAGGGATGAGAGGCTGGCTGCAGAGTGCATGGGGCCCATTTCAGCAGAGGCAAACCCCAAAGTTTGGGAACAAGGCAAACAGAAGGACCATTAAATGCTGAGGCCAGGCACCCTGGAAAGGAAAAGCCAGAGCCAAGAGGGATGCAGTGATGGGGACCCCCAAATCCAGCTCTGCTGCCCTCCACATGGGGGGGAGGGACACACAGTCCACAGTGAGATGGGGGATGTTCAGCTCATCGGGGAGAAGGCAAAAAGGGGCAAGTGGGGCAATTCTCAGCTGTCAGGTAAAAAATTCAATAGCAGGAGAGAGTGCAACGCCATCATAGTCAATTCACCCCCTACAAGCAAAGGGCTGGGCTGGAAGCTGCCATTTGACAGTAGCAAATTTGCACTGATCCTGCTGGCGTGGGGAGAGCTATCCACCTCCTCAAAAGGGCAGTCTGCTCTTCAGAGACATTTTCAAAGGAAGAAAGAAAGAAAAGCAAGCAAATGGGGAAGGGAACCATGACCTTCTCCCACAGCTCTTCTCTGGTGGCTGAGGCCTGAGGGACTCCTGGAAGCAGATAACACTGTAGTGCTGGAGGATTATCACCCCATCCTAACTACAAAGCCTTCAGGCCTCTGTTGTGCTTGCCAGAGGTGTAGGCAGGAGCACAAGCATCTGTGCAAAGTGCCCAGAGACTTTGCTGCTTCCCATCCTGCTCAGCCTGATCCAGTCAGAGGGCAGGTGCATAACCCCCACTTATGTTGGGTTGCAGACTAAAAGGCACTTAGGGAGCAATATGCTGTGCCCTGGCACAAGCGAGGAGGGGTCCTGTGTCACCCCTCATGCAAGTATCACTTATGGTCCATCCTAGACACATCTGCAGCCCTTACTCTCTACCAACAGCATAGCAGCCACCAGGAAAATACCACAGGGCAAACTGAAGCAGAAGACAATTTTTCCCAGCCTATGATTCTCCAAAGTTGCAGTAACTCTGCAAGGCAAGCAATTCCCCGTTCTTCAAAGGAAAAGGGTGTCTTTCAAAAGTGAAGAGCACAAACCTCATCACAGGATGCTGCTGAGTGAGTCCCCACAAGGGCAGTGCCAGCAGTCACGGCTGCAGCAGTGCTGCCCTGTCCAGGGGCTTGACCCATGCCACCATGGGACTCCAGCCAGGTGGGAGGCTGGAGAAAACCTGGAGACTACAAACACCTCACTTGCAACAGGCAAGAAATTCAACAGCAGCGACACCACTGCTCACTGTGGGAAGCATGGAGAGGCTGGCATTGCTCATGCTGTGCATCTCAGGGCTTGGGAAAAAGAGGCACGCAGTGGAGGGCACTGGTAAGAGGCTGATGATCTCTCCACAGAGAGCTGACCCCTGGAGAGAGCAAGTCCTGAGCACAGACCCTGCTGCAGCCTCCCCTGTGGCTGCCTGGTGACCTTGCTCCATCGAACACTGAGAAGCTAGAGACTGCAAGGAGCAGCCTGCTTACAGGGAATTGAAACTCATTTACGAGCTGTTACAGCAGGATTTCACTGCTAGGAGATAGACCTGCTCTGCACAGACACCCTCAAGCACCTGCACGGGTGTGCAAAACAGCAGGAAGTAGTTATCCAGCAGACAACACCCACGAGAGAGCAAGCATGTCTAGCTCAGTCCAGACAGAAGATCCGGCATCGCCAGCTGCATTAAAATCCAGAAAACCCAATGCTGCTGAATGGCAACAGACATGGAAGACCAGGTCAGTGGAGGCAGAACACGAGACAGCAAGCAGGACCCACGGCCAGGGCAGGAGAGATGCCCTGCCAGAACGGAGTGAGACACCCAACAAGGGCATCCTCCCTTAGCTCACTCCAGCATTGCTTCATTTGAGCAGGGCTGAGCACCTGCCCAGCAGGCAGAGGTGGGGGCTCAATGCCAGCACTCCCCCAGGACACTGCATGCAGGTGCATGGAGAGCTGATGCCAATGACCAAATTAAGCCCTCTAAGAAGCAGAAAAGGCTAGTACAGGCTATGCATAAACCTTCTCACTGCCCTGGGCACAGTGGAAAGGGGGATCGTGTCTCAGACCTCATAAACTTGGTCTATGGGATGGCAACTCACAGCAGCCTGGTTGCCGAGCTGGGTAATAATCATTTGTATGAGGATAATTATGGTAGGAGAAAAGAAAACTCCTCTAAAGTGGTATCCTGCAGAGCTCTTGACGCTGCATGCTGGGTGCAGCCCTGGCAGCTGCCAGGCTGTCTGCAATCCATGCATGCAGTCTTTGCCTGCGGGGTCTCTGCCCATCTGCAGGCAAAGGGCACAGGCACGTTCAAGGAGCTGCACACTGCACAGCACAGGGACAGGAGCACCGTCTGTGGCTGTGTTAGAACATATCCTGCAGTTCTGTGGCCAAGGAGACAGCAGCTCAACACTTCCCTGCGCTGCAAGGGGGATGTGGGAGCAGCCTTGCCCCAGGGCCAGGGCCAGACAGCTACTGTGCCACTGTGCTCTACTGCAGCCACTCGGATGGGGCACCTGCTGCTACTGAGTGCTGGGGACAGCCCTGCTCTCCCGCCGGGACTGGGTTCCTGCATGCCAGGAACCTGCTGCCTGCAGGCTGCACACGTTCAGCTCACACTGCTCTCCCTGGGTGGGGGGCCCCCAGGCCGGCAGACCTGCCCAGCCAGGCATAGCAGCAGAAGCCCTCTGCCTGCTCAGGGGAGCTCAGCAGGTAACATGGACCCACACAGCCGGCTGGACCACGACTGTGAGAGAAAAGTCTTCCTAATGGGAGCCCAGCTAAGAGAGCCAGGGACACGTCTCAGCACCCCTGAGGACGTGGCAAGGGGTTTGATGAGCAGTGAGGTACAGGCACAGGGGACTGGAGAGGATGGGTGAGCTGCATCTGGCTCAGGATGGGTGATCTGCACGGCTGAAGGCTGGTCACACCGTGCAGGATTCTCAAGAAGAGCTGGAGCAATGGGACTTGATCATAACATGATGTGCAGCATTCCCAGGAGAGCTTCCTGGGGACAAAGGGGTGCCCAGAACAGGTAGGAGCTTGGGGGTGACAGGAGCCCTCAGAGAACCCCTTTGGCTTTGTAGCTACCCTGTGACAAGTCACTGGAGGGGTGGCCACACACCTGCCGGGGGATTTCATGGGGCTGGCGCACCCACATTCACAATCCATTCTGGGCTGCCCCGGCGCAAGTGCCCCCCCCCGGAGCAACCCACTCCCTCGGGCACTGCTCTAATCCCCACCCCGCTCCACATACTTGCACAAAGACTGCCACACACGGCTTCTTGCACATGCCGGACCTCATGTACGACCCTCACACAGAGAAAGGGTCACACACACACTGCTCTCCACCTCGACGGGCTACTGCATGCCCCTCAGGAAGGGGATGATGCATGTAAACTCACCTAACAGGCCCTTGCATACGTATCCCCTGGACGGGAATCTACAGACGCACAACCCCCGGGCGTAGCGAGACACCGCACATCACCCACCCCACGAGGTTCTTGCAAACGCACCTTTTGGGCAGCCGACCGTGGCCCCACGGGCATTTGCACACGTACTGCCCTTAACAGACACGGCGGCCACTTGCACACACCCCAGCCAGGCTGCTGGACACCCCCGCCACGGACAGCCTCTGTCACACGCACCCCCTGACGGGGTCCCGCACACACTCCTGACAGGCTCCTGAGGGCGTCCTGCACCCCCGCGGGGTTCCTGCCCACCCGGCCCCGCGGGGCACTCGCTCCCCACGCGGGGCACTCGCTCCCCACGCGCTTTTGGACACGCACCCTCGGACAAGCCCCCGGCCCCGGCGCCCCGCCGGGCTCCCGCACCCTCTTCGCCGCCCGGCGGCGGACAAAGCCCGGCGGTACTCACAGGCGCTCGGTGCCGCGGGGGATGCTGCGGGGCACGGCGCGCAGGGCCGAGCCGTGGCAGTCCACCGTGGTGCCGCTGCAGGCGCACAGCGGCGGGCAGGCGGCGGCGCGGCCCCGGCACAGCGCGGCGCACGCCAGCAACCAGGCGGCGGCCCGGAGCCCCGCCGGGACCCCCGCCGGCCCCCCGGGGGTCGGGGCCGCCATGGCAGCGGGCAGTAGGGTCAGGCGGTGCGGCCGCTGCGCATCACCGGGGAGCGGAGCAGAGCGGAGCGGGGCTGGGCTCGACGCGGCTCGGCGCTGCTCGGCTCGGCTGCGGGGCGAAAGCCCCGTCGGCGCACACCCGCCCACCCTCACTGCCGCCCCATCCCGCAGCCCAGGCTCAGCCCCCGCGCTGGCTCCTCCCTCCCGCCCTGCCCGCCCCGACGGGCCCCCCCGCCATCACCCGCGCCCCTCCCCGCGCCCCCGGTACCCGCGGCGGCGGAGGTAGCAGCGTTCCTGGCCGGGCAGGGCACGGGCATCCCGGGCGCCGGGGCCGTCGGGGCTCTGCACTGCCCCGACCCTGCAGGAAGGTGGGCTTCGGATGGTTCCCCCACCAGGGACAGTGGGATAGGTTCGCGGAGCACCCGACTTCTCCGGGAGAGGCTGCGGGCAGCGGCACCCCGGGGACAAACAGCCTGCGAGCCGGGCGGCTGCAGGCAGAGCATTCCCACCTCTCTTCGGGGGTGCCAAAAGCTTTCTCATCCCCTGATGTACTTAAGGGAACCTTGGCCTGTCTCCCACCCGGTAGCCTGAAACCCTATCCCTTCGTCCGGAGTCCAGATGAGACATGGGGACCTGGTACCCCACGGGGACCAGACGACAGGCTGGCACTTGCCAACCTGGATGGTGCCTGGCCCGTGCCTGGGAATCCCGCGGCTCAGCACCCCAGCATGCAGATGGGACTTGGGTGGCAGCTCTGCTTTGTGCTTTGCCCCACACACAAACAGCAAATCTTGAAGTCCTGGCTGTGGCATTAGCTATGTTCTCTTCCATTCCAGAGGAACATCTTTAAAAATGAAGTAACCGAAATGTCTTTTTGGCTAACCTACAGGGAAGAACAAGGCAAAATACACCTATTTCAATGCAAAAGGAAGTGAAGCCAAGAAATCTTATTTCGGCCCTAAACAGTTGACATCTCAAAAATGCAAACATTGCATTCATTTTATTGCCATCCATTTTTTTTCCATGAGATCTGCAAATGCAAGGCAGGAGGGTGTAACCAGGAGGGCTGGTCACCTGTTTCATTAATGACACCTGAAACACTTGTAATCCCATGGCTCCAAGTGCTGAATCCTTAAAAAAATCAGGTATTTTAATATGCCAAACACAACCCTGGCTTCTGGCAGCAACTGCTACAAATGTCCTCCTCAGAGAGGAAATCCAGAGAAGGGATGGGAGCCTGTTGCACTGTACCACAGTGGGAGGGTGCTGTGTGAACATGGACACCCCAGTACAACAGACCATGGGGGATATTTGCAGAGATAGTGGCAGTCCCAGGGGCCGGAGGGACTCTTAAATCAATGCCCTCTGCACATGGAGCTCCATAAGCTCCTTAATCAGGGCAAGAGGGAGGTGTCTGCCTGGGGTCCTGCTCCAGCAAGGGCCACCTCACACACACACAGGGTTGCCCAGCTTGGCCCAGATCAGCAGCTCTTTTCCATCCCAAATGCCGGCTCCCATCATCTGTCTGCATTTTCGTGACATCTCCTTCCTCTGGCCCCAGTCCCAGGAGGAAGCTGTGCCTGAGATGGATGAAAGGGGTTTGTTCCTCGTTGCTACCCAGCATCCCTGACAGCAAGGAAGATGAACTGCTTCCCAGGACTCTGGGAGCCGACCCCTTGCTGGCATAGCTTCTGCAGAGGTGGCCCTGCAGCGTGTCCTGGGACTCCCAGGGAGACCCTGGTGGCAACAGCATCTTAAGGGGTCTGAACTATAGACCTTGGCTGTATTTTGGAGGGTGAAGGTTGTGTCAGAATGGCTTTGTGTCCCGCAAAGGCCGCTATCAGTGCGATGCTTGTGATCGCCCTCCCTCAAAAACTCCCCTTCACCCCTTGGCTGGCAGAGCATAACCGGGTCTTCCTAACCTGCACTTTACCTTTAGTGCTGGCAGGAAGGCAGGAGGGAGAGAGTGATCTTGTTTCCTCCGTTTTTTTGCAGCACTTGCCTCAGGCAAGTCCTTGTGATCTGCAGGAAAAGCAAGCTCTCTCCATCTCTGTGTCCAGCTGCAACAACACCTTTCCAGGGCTGCCAACACAACAAGGGCTGGGTGAGCCAGGACAGCAGTGTGGGGGGACAGGCTGTGTACCAAGACCCTTCTCCCACACCTCAGCCCCTGCACTTGGGTGATCCCAAGTCACCCAGGCACCCTGATGGTGTGGGCCTCAGAGAGCAACAGCTGCCTGGGAAAATCCCAGGGTTCCTCTAAATAGGGATGAGGAGCAGGGAGAAAAATAAACCCCAAACTTCTTTATCAGGGGAGGCCTGGTCCTGCCGTCTGCCACTGGGATTTGGGCCAAACTGCTTGATAGAGAGAGAGACCATCTGGATCGTCTGATGGGCTCTGGGTTTGGTTAAAATTAAGCAGAAGCGGTTTTTTTTGGTAGGAGTTTTCATGGGAAGATCCGGGGAAGGGTTCCAGGGTACGCGCCAGACCTGTCGTGCAAAGAGATGCGAAGCAGCTACAAAGCTTCAAACAAAAAATTGCTGCCAATTTTAAGCCAAGCCCCCCAGGGCAGGATCCCGGCATTTCCTCCCACCCAGGATGGGTCAGAGCTCGCCCTTGTTAGCTCTCTCGTGGGCTGGGCTGGCACCTTCGAGCAGGCCTGGACTTCAAGGCAGTGTGCAGTACCCTGGATTTGGGCATGCAGAGGGAGGCAGCACACCCTGGCCCATTTGTACCCCGCTTTGAAGCAGTGCTGTGGCTGTCACCTGTCCACAGCAGTGCTCAGCCTTTCTCAGAGTGGGATCAGGCACTGCTGCAGAGCAGAAGTGTTTAAAACATAGGCAGTAGGATTCTGGCTGGACACCAGGTTCCCCCCCAAGCCACTCTGTCCCTCCCCTCCTCAGCTAGCCAGGGGAGAGAAAGTACAATGAAAAGCTCATAGGCCAAGGTAGGGTCAGAGAGAGATAACCAGTTAACAACACAGGCAAAACAGACTTGACTTGGGGAAATTGGTTAAATTTATTACTCATCAGATCCGAGTAGGATAATAAGAAATAAAACCTAATCTTAAAAACATCTTTCCTCATCTCTCTCATCTTCCTGGGCTCAGCTTCACTCCCAGTTTTCTCTACCTCCTGCCTACCAGTGTCACAAGAGGATGGGGAATGAGAGCTGTGGTCAGTTCATCAACACTGTTGTTTCTTCCTCCTCAGGACAGGGACTTCTCACATTCCTCCTTTGGGCATCCACTGGCTCTGATGTAGGGTCCTTCACAGCCTGCAGGTGAATCTCCACTGTGGATCTGCATGACCTGCAGGGGTACATCCTGTCTCACCCTGGGCTGCAAGGGAATCTCTGCTCTGGTGCCTGGAACACCTCCTCCCCCTCTTCTTTCACTGACCTTTGTGTCTCACGTATTCTTTCTTCTCTACAGGTGCTGTTGGTGTTGTGCAGAAACTTTTCCCTTACTTACATACATTATCCTAGAGCTGCTACCACCATTGCTGATGGCCAGCCTTGGCCAGTTGTCGATCCATCTTGAAGCTGACTGGCACTGGCTCATTGGAGATGGAGGAAGCTTCTAGGAGCTTCTCACAGAAGTCCCCTACTACCAAAGCCTTGCCACACAAACCCAACACAAGCACATGTGCATGATGCCTGCTCCAGCCTCCCTGCTGAGGAGCGTTGCCAGCAGCAGGATCTGCCATCCCTTGCACTTGGGCTGTGCTTTGAACCCTTCCTTCCACCAGCAGCGCCTGTTTGGGGAGCAGTGGCCATAAGACCCAGCTGGAGATGTATTGGGAGCAGAGTGGCCGCAACTTTCAGCTTCTTATTGTCCCCCAGAGATTTTGTGCAGGGTGGGCTGCTGGACTGTCCTGGGCCACATCTGTCATGCCTGGCCAGCTTGGTTCATGCTGGGAGGCCAGGCTGCCTTTGTCCTGCCAGACACACTGGGCTTGGGAGAGTGAGGCATTGTGTGGGGGCGGGCGTGTCAGCCCTATTAGGGTACCTATTGGGCTTCTGTAGCACGACAATACCCTTGATGGGTCTATTATAGAGTGGTGCTGGCAGCTGGGAGCACTGGGATCACAGTAAATCTCGTCTGGTTAGCAGCAGCAGCAGGCAGGGCTGGGATGCACTCTTTCCTGAGTCTTTCCAGGGACAAGCCGTCCCTCACAAACAGCAAGAGCATCACCCTGTGAATGTGGCCAGCACTGCCTTGCAAGCTGCCAGCACTGCCCTGTGAGCATAGCATTACCCACTAGACACTGCCAGTGTTGCCCTGTGAACACCACTACCATCACCCTCCAAATGTGGCCAGCACTGCTCTGTGAAGGTGGCCCCAGTGACTGCAGGAGCTGGGCAGCTCTACTGCCTGGCGACCTTCACCATTGGGACCAAGTGAAAGGAAAAGTATCTGTTGATTGCTCTGAGATGATGGAGGAGATGCCAAGACTCCCAAGCAGGTGGATTTTGTCCCAGTCTGGAACAACAGGGACCATCCAGGTAGGGGGAGCCCAGTCTGTCTCACTGCCTTGAAGAATTATGGTACAGCAGGAGGGGGACAGTCTGCAAGGCACTGCATCCCTGCTTTGTGGCGTGGCTGAGCAGAGGGGCTGAGCCCTGCAGGCTGGGCTCCCAAAACCAGCTCTAGCCCACAAGAAAAACATTTGCACCAAACAGCCCAGATGGAGATGAAGAGATGCTGTTCCCAGCACTAGCTGGACACACCAACCGCCTGGGATCTCCAGGGTGCAGTGCAAGCTGGTTTGAATAAACCACACGCAAGGAGGTGTCTGTGAAGCGCCTTGCACATGGAAATGCTATTGTTGAATCAGGGGCTCCAGGGTCCCCAGATGTAGCAATTGTTCCACATCCGTGCTATGCACACACACTCTCTCTTTCCCACTCGCTCTGCCTGCAGCCACTCATTAACCCTCCTCAATGAAGATGCATTGGAGGGATAATTTACTGTTTAATAGACTAACTTTCCATTTGCTGTTGCCAAGTGCATCCAACATATTTCTCCACGGTGCCATAAACTGCAGCTCCTCTGCTATAAAACCCTGCCTCCCAGAAAGAGCAGGTGGGTTTTCAGGATTCAGCTGATGACCTTGTCCATGGGGTAAGCAGAGACAGTGTTCTGTTGTTAGAGGAACAGGGCTTATTCTCACCAAACCCTTTCACCCCCATTGCACTGACATCCCTGGATTGGGAAAACATCTAACCTGAGAAATAAAGAGTGCCTCAGCCTGATGGATGAGGGAGGCAGAGGCTCTGTCCTGGTTTTGTTGATGAGGATGCCCTGAGTGCAGATGAACATGGCTCTGCTCCATATTTATGGCTAGCTGGCAGCTGGTTCCATGCTGGGGTGTGATCAATAAGCTGCATGCCCACTTGGGCTCATTGTGCTTCCACAGTCGCAGATGGCCTTTCTGTGCCTCGTCAGTCCCAAAGTTGTGAGCATGTGTCTCTGCGTCCTTGCTCCTCCTTCCCCAGCCCTTACGGAGTCACAAGCTACTAGAGAATGAAAATCAGTTTCTGCTAAATGTGGGACAAGGGAAATCCGTCCATCTCCACTTTGCCTCCATCACCCACATTTCCACACTGTAGAAGACAAACTTCCAGGCTGCACGCTCTGCAGGAAGGAGCACCGTCCCCATAGGTATGAGCCTGAACGACTGGCTACCAAGGTCTGGCTCTGAAGATTAGCAAGAAGATGCCAGTAGCCAAAAATAACTTGAAAAAAAAGAGGGAAAAGGTTCAGCTTGCCTAGTGACAGCTCTGCTTGGCCCTGGATGCAGGTAGGGACTCTCCTTAGATCTGGAGGACCATGCTAGGGGCTAGCTGCAGAGCTGATTTTTTTATTTTAAGGACATCCTTCCCCAGCCTTCTCAGTGCTCTTTGTTTTTGTTCACTTTATTTATAGTCCCAGCTTCCCACCTCCTCCATCTGCCAGATGTAGGCAGGGAGGAAGAGCCAGGCGTCTCCAAGCCTGCCCCCAGCACATCTGGCGCGGGGCCCCCAGGGCTGCGGGGCGGGCAGGGGGTCCCGTCCCGCAGCGTGTGCTGCCAGCCCCCTCTTGTGCTGCCGCTGCAGAACGGCCTGGGAGAGGCACAATGGAGCCAGAGGCTTTTGTGCAAGAGGTTGCCGAGATCCTGCTCCACAGGGAAGCGAGGCTCAAGCGTTGTAAGCAAAAAGGTTGGAAGAAACAAAGTCTAAAACAACCACAGGTCAACACCCCCATATCATGGACCTGTGCACACGTCGAGTTACATGCAGCTATGATGGCCAAGGCAGGTTGGCATCTCTATTCATCACAGTACCCAGTGGAACAGGAGCTTCAGCCAAAAGCAGAGGATCAAGAGGGACACAATTCTCTCAGGTGGAAAAGGAGATGATCTTAATATCATGTAAGGCACTGCATGGGAGGGCTGGATGGTAGATTTGTAAATCTTCCCCAACAGTAAGGCAGGGGAGGCTGGTTTAGCTTTGGAGAGGAGGAACTGGGGAAGGGGCCACAGAAATGACCGCTCCAGCTGTGACTCAGCAGAGAAAGGAAAACTTGTCTCCCTCTGACCCAGACTAAAACAGAAGGCTGGTGCTGGGGAGTATCTGAACCTCGCCCTGTGATGCACGGGTGGGGACAGCAGCTCCTTGCACAGGATCCGCAAAACAACCCCATCACATTCCTCATGTGTGGGCACTCCCAAGAACAAAGCTGGGCTGCAACAGGATGGGGCCAGAGAGGTGATGCCAGTTGAGATCCCACTCTGGGCCACAGCACAAGCGTAAGGTCAGCGTGGGACCCAGCACGAAGATCTTGGCATCTACATGCCTGAACAGTTGATGAGCTCCAACACAAAACACTCACTGGGGAGATGAGCAAACAGAACTAAACATGGTAATTTATTCACTCCATGAAAAAATATTAGTTAATCCAAGCCAATGAGATTGTAAAGCCTGATAACTGGTCTGGCTGATGCCAATATCTATTGCTAGCAGTAGTCATGTTTTTTGTCTACACTGTTGCCCTAGGCAGTGAGATGCAGCAGCAACATGACAGCTCCCAGCCACACATGATAATTTAAGAGAGAAAATATCTTATTTCAACTCCAAACCAGGGCAGAGCAGTTTAAAAAAAAAACCAAGACAACTTGCAAAAATTTATTTAGATAGCAGTGACACTCTGAAGAACTTATTTGCAAGTCTGTGCTGTGCAATTTGAGATAAAATCTGTTTAATGAAATGAAGGTGAGCCCTGCTTGTTTGCTTTGTAATGCCACTGCTGTGCATACATACCAACAGGCCAAAGCAAACACAGAGACGAGGGATCCCCCTTTAAATATATACCTTCACTCAGTGCTGGGTCCCAGTGGCTGCTGCCCTTTCACTTGCAGTCAAACATTGCTTGGATTGTTGCTTCAGAAGCCAAAACCTACGCAGTTTTTAAATTATGTAAGCCAGATAAAGCTGTCACTTTGAATCACAGCTTATCAGGGGAGCAATATTTGGATTTTCAGTATTGAAGATATCTGTTGTGAGTTTTTGCATTCCTTTGTTCAACATGTTCAAGAAGAGAAATGTCTCTCTAGACTCTCATGCCCACTTTGAAGTGCACAGAGGCCCGTTGCCTCCCGCTCCCTGAGCTCCAGGGAGATGGGGCTCACCATTCCCATGACACCCAACTGCAGCCACGGAGGACAAGGGGCTCGCTTGGGGCTCAGCCTGCAGGAAGGCAGCACGGCTTTCAAACACGCTGCTCCTTCTCCTGCTTGTTTTTGAATTGCATGGCAAGGATGTTAATGAGTGTCTGAGCTATGGCAGGCAAGCCCAGGGCATTTCAAACGTGGAAGAACTTCACAGAGAAATAATCTGCATAAAATCTGAGACGCCGTTATTAAGAAGGAGGAAAAGAAAATGCAAGCAGAAAGCATCCTCTTTCGGCAGCCAAGAGTGGCAAGAGAAGAATGGCCCTACAGAGAAAAATGTATTCATTTGATCCATTATTTATATAAAGTGTTCTTTGTAAACCCGATTTCCCATCACCCTGGATGACAGCAGGGAAAGACAGCCTGACTGAGCACCCTGTATCATGCAAGTATCCCAGAGGCTTTCCAGCCCTAGTGCCATGGGAGGCCAGTGCCATCCCTGCAGGTGGGCAGCACCTCACCAAGCACTCCCACACTTAAGAGTAGTAGCTCTGGGTTTCTAAGCAGACATTTCCTTCTTTTTTTAGATGGATTGGAGTCCTTATTGTCCCAATGAAATTGCTTAAGCCACCAAGCAAAACCACTAAAAATAAAAGCATTTAATGTGGTGTTTTCACATGAACATACAGAAAGGCAACAGTCTGCAACAGTACTGACATAGCATATATAAATAAGGACAAAGATTAAAAATACTTTGGAAATGATAGACTCTGGGAACAGTTAGCGGCTGCTCTGTGAAGAAGAATCCTTATGAGTCATTGCACAGGGAAGACAAACAAGACACATCCAAGCATGACTAAAACTCTCCCGTGCCTGGGAGACAGTGTGAATGCATTGGGACTGCAACAGCCACGGTCCTAGGGGTGGAATCTGGAACCACCGTCCACAGCATAGCGAGCCCAGCACCATAGACTAAAGTCCAGGCACTGAACCCCTCCTGGGACTGCCCTGTCTGGAGACGGCACCCACCCCCTTAGCAGGTAAGGCATGCAGAAGGCCTGGCCAATGCCCCATAGGTAACTTAGAGCTGAACAAATCTCAGCTGTGCCAGAAGCCAGACAGAGCCCCTGAACTAGAGCCATCAGTAAGGGGGGCCAGTGGAGAGCTACACTAGTCTCATCTACATGGGAGCAGTGTATTTAGTTTTAGGTACAAGACTGCCTTGCCAAGCAGTCACCCATCCAGAGAGATAGGAGATGCCAAGTAGGGAAAATGGGGAGAGGAGAGGTGAACAAATGCTTCACCCAGAAATTGCCCCCCAATGCAAGTAAGAGCAGAGCTAGCAGGAGCAGACCCAGGTCTCCTTGTGCTGCCACTTGACCTTTGTCTGTGCCTCATCTCTGCTCAGAGGCAAAGCTGAGATTCCCAAGTCTCTGCTAACAGCAGGCTACAGGGACAGGGCAGAAGCGCAGTCAGAAAAACACGGTGCCCTTCGGAGAAAAGCACACAGACAGCTTCAGCCTCTGGAGGAAATGATTACAGACATATCCAAAAAGCACATGCTACTACCGCAGCAAACAGCCTCTGCCCTTCCTCACAGCATCATCATCGGTTTGGTCCCTGAAGAACCAGAGCTCTTTCTTTGCTGTTACAGAGGCTCCTAACACCAGCAACTCCCAACTCACACATCTACACTCCCCCTACCCCCTATATTTTCAAGGCTCCAACTTGGGGTCAGACTGGGGACAAGCATCCCTGATAAAGTAGCAAAAACCATCCTTTGTACAGAGCAGCACAAAGATTTCTCTCTTAAAAAGAAAATTCACAATTAAAAAAAAGTGACAAATTCCAGCTAAGCTGCACAGGGCTGCAATGCCCTGTTCTGACAGCTCCAGCCAGTCAGACTGAACTCCCTGTTCATATCCCAATATTCACACCTCCTGCCACCAGTTGTTTCAGAAAGCTGTCAAGAGCAGAGCTCTAACTCCTGCTGGCTGCTGGTTCTTAAAGATTAGAAGACAAATATAATTGGATTCCAGAGATTATTTGCTTTGCTGAGAAGGGCTAAGAAGTGTTTAGATGGTCCCCCAGCTGATTAAATCTTTATTTCACAGTAGTGACCCTGTGCGTATCCTACCTCAGAGTGTTTGCAGACAGGTTCTTGGCAAGACTGGCACTTCGGCTTAACGAGACTGCTGACATTGGCCAGCTGTGATTGGGGTTTATCCTGTATCTAGAAGGTTTCATCTAATTTCTGCAGCTCAGACCAAAGAGCTGAACCCAGCTTCAGCCCTTTCCCTCAGTTTAATGATTAATCAGCCAGTTGCCTTACCAGCCATCCAGGTATCCTGAGCCAAAGCCTTTGGCACCATTTGCAGCAGATCATAAAGGGATGGAGCCCTCTCTCACCTCTCTTTCACACACAGCCACAAGACTGCCTGCCCCAGGCACCCTAACTTCCAAAGACTAGGGTGTTCTGCCCCAGACAGCCTTCGCCAGCCTCCTGCTCTCATCAGCTTAAGCCTCCCTGGGTAAACACAAAGCCAAGACACTCCCTGTTCAGAACTGTGCCACTGAAACATGAAGGCAGTGAGCATGGGCTGTCTCTAACTCAAGCTAAAATACAGGGATGAGTTTTATTGGGGAAGCTGCTTTCCCCGGCCCTACTTGAAAAGATGGCATCCAGAGCATCTCCTTCCAGGCCCACCCCATGCTCTGTACCGTTTGTGTGCTTCAGCCCTTTGGAAACAGCAGAGCAAAACAGAGCCAAGAAGAAGCAGAGAAGGGCATGTCTCCAGAGGAGAACTGGAGGCAAGCTTAGATGTCAGGATGTGGGTAAGGGTTACAGCCCATCATTCTCACTGCTAACAGGAGGGGAAGCAAAAACAAGCCAACGTGTTAAAAACTCAGAGCAGAAAAGCAAAAAAATACAGCCTAGCAACATTACAGAGAAAGCTGGGCATGCACACAGGGCCCTGCAAAGAACAGGGCTCTCCTTGTAAGCAAGCACTCCAGCTCTTCCCAGAGCCAGCAGGTCAGACATGCTGCACAAGTTTTGGTTAGATAGTGGTTTGCCCCATAGTAGAATGAAGTATAGTTTATATACAGAAAGAAACAAATCCCTGCAATCCTTGCAAAGGTCCAGTTTCATGAGTGCTGCTGTGTTGCTGAGGGTTCCGTGAGCAGCACTCCCCTCTCAGTGCAGCACATTTTCTATTCACAGCTTGTGAGGCTGGGCAATCCCCACCCATGCATTGGTGCGAGGCATTCAGAGGGATGATGAATCCTTGGAAAGCAGGCGGGCTCGCATGCGTCTGCAGGATCCCTGTAGCAGATAATGAGAGCAGTTGAATGCCTGAGACACAGAATATCATTCAAAAAAAGATTGACATTGTCCCCCTGCAAGGACCCTTCCCTGGTGTCAGCCTCTCACACTTTTTGCTAAAGTTCTAGATGAGGCAGTGAGCAGATAGGAACAAACACAGAAGTCGGTCTTGGGCTGCACCACCCTCTTGTCCCACTGCCACCTCGACAGGCTGTTAGCACTACCCTGTGCTGCCAGCTTCCCTCTGCTTCCTGCAACAGTCAGCCTGCCACCTTACAGGCAGAAGGGCTGTAAGACCCTTCAGGGTCTGGCTTCCAGCATGTCACCTGCCTGCAGCTCAGCATGGAGCAGACTGCTACGAGCTGGGGCACCACAGCTGTCATAGAGCCTTGAGTGTGTGCTGTCACCTTGGCAGGTTTCAGCACACCAGGTTCCCTGCAGGAAGAGGAATGGGGGATAAGGGAAAGTATCTCACCTCTTTCTGGCCTTCCAAAGACTTCAGCTTCATCTGGGATATATGAGCTGGAGAGCCACATTTCTGTAACTGGACAAGAAAGGGCAAGGAGTAGAGAGCTGGTGAATGAACTGGCACCCAAAGCCTTCCCTTGGAGCAGCCTGTACCACCCAAATCCACTCTTGGTATGTCTGGGCTAAGGGACAACACTACTGCATACAGGCAACAGCCTTTGTACAACCTGTGGAGGAGGATGAGAGAGAGGGAAGGGGGCACAAGGCAATGCAGAACACAGCCAGAGAGACAAGACTGGAGTAGAGGCCCAGTGCTGTCATCCCTGCTCCGATGCTGCCCTTGCCATCTGCTCTGCTCTCCTTAGAGCAGCTTTTTAGGACCTTATTTTATCGTACAGAAGAAACTTGGAATCCTTCTCTTGGGCAGAGAACAGCTCCCCAGGGATCACTGAAGTTGCACTCAAACTCCCCTCACACACTTCCCCACCAGCAGCTTCAGTGGTGCTGGGAGCAGGTCTTACCAGTTGGATGTTCTCTTTGCTGACCCGCACAGGCTCTGGTGTGGTATCCCTGCTCTTCCTCTCTAGGATAACTGGAGTTCCCAAAACTTTTCGCTGTTGTAAGAAGAAAGGGCTGTTGGCTAGTGCTTAGAGTGCAAAGTGAAAAAGAAAGGGAAGGAGCAGGATGCGTTGCTGGTAAGCACTTGAATGCTGGGAAAGAAAAAAAGGAAGCCAAGCTGGGACAAAGATTGCAAAGCAGAGCCACCTGAAATACCACACCACTAGGATGAGCCTGTCTGATTGTAAAGGGTTTGAGAGATGACCTGAGGCCTGGCCAGGAGCCCAGCCTGTCAGAAGCAGGTACATGCTGCTGTAGAACAGCCCATAATGTGCTAAAACCCATGCTAACATGCTAGACTACGTGACCAGCTCCCTGTCAATCCTCATCTCATCTCAGGAAGCAATCAATTCTCCAGAAAGATGCATAGATCCTACAGCCATGTGTTTCAAGACAATTACACTTTACACTAACAAGGCTTATTGTCACTGTGCTGTCTTTTCTGCCCCAGTGGATCTGTGGTGTTTGGCAGGCAATACTTTGAGGAGTCCCTACCCTTTGAGGGTCTCATTCAAGGCAGGGCAAGACAGAAGCAAAAAGCAACATCAGAAATTCACAGTGGAGAGCAAGGGTCAGAGGCTGCTTTTACCTTAATGAGGCCACTGAAGGAGCGCGAGCGGGTGCGTCGCGGTGCTGGGGATGTGGGCACATCAGAGCCAGGAGTCAGAACTGCTGGGTGCTTATTAAACTAGGAGGAAACATGAGGGCAATATGTTAGCACAGTTATACCTGTCCCTTACTGCTGTGTGCTGCTCTACCTGCTGTCCCAGAGCTCAGTATCTCTCTTTCACCCCCTAAAACGGAGGTGCAGCTCAGAACTGCAGGAGGAAGAAAGCAGAGGAAGGCCACACCTTCCACCCAGGATTACAGGGAGTTTGGGTGCAAAGGTGTTTTGTGCTGGCTACCAAATTAACCAAAACCAACAGATGTTGGGAGCAGAAAGAAGGCTGGGCTGGGCAGCAGCTGGAGGCTGACAGCCACAAGTGGTGCTGACCATATTGACCAGTCTGTCTGGTGCAGCAAGTTGTCTGAGACCAAGAGGAGACCAGTTTGTCCACTCTCTGCAGGCAATAGGGGAAGAAACTTCTCCATTTCTGAGGGAGGAAGCTCAACAAGGCCATGATCAGGACTGGGAAACTGCTTGCTAGCAAGTCCCTAGCTTGAAAAACAAAGCTCAAAAGCGCTGCTTGGTACAGCAACATCCAGGACACCTCCTCCTCCTCTCTTCTCTTCTTACAGCTCTGCCCCTTACACAGCCCAGAGCCCACTTTCCCCAGACTGCCCAGGATTAGGAACAGCTCTCAAGAAGGCCCTGTCTTTAGCCCTGTGCCCAAGATTGTGCTGACAAGCACCCCAAGATATCTTTCCTCCCCACACTACCTGCCGGATAAGCTTCTTCTTCTTTGCAGAGTCAGGCATATTGTGGACGTGCTGGAAGAGCTCCTTCAGTGCCTCCTCCGTGCGCTGCTGGGTCTCCTCCTGATGGCAAGAGTCCAGCCGGCTTCGCTTCTGAGACTTGAGGGGCTGCAGCTCCTTGGAGCCTGAAGACGTCAGCAAATCCAGGTCGTCCTGGGAAAGTGGAGACAGGAGTTGCTTGCCATGCTTTAATCCCAATGAGCCACCCATCTAAGCCAGGCTAGGAACAGTCTCGTGAGCTGCCTCAACCCCAGTGAATGCACAGGGCTGTGTTCTCCCTAACCTTCTGCAGCAGCACTGCATCAGCAGGCCCTGTGCCAGGAAGAGGTGACAGCAATAAAAAGGTGACCCCATTGCTTCTTCCCTCCCCTCTCAGATGTAAGCTGCAGAAGCCCTTCCAGGCTTGAGAAGGGTCAGTGCAGCTCCTTGCCATGCATCTTCCCCCTTCTGCAGATATATGAAGCAGGGAAGCATTGCTTTCATTGCTGGCAAGACAAAAATGTTGTCCCAGTGGCAGCAAGTAGCCTTTATCTCAGCACTTCTGCCAAGCATCCTGGCCATGGCAGCAGGCATGTCTGTCTGTTTGGAGGGCACCGCCCTGTGAAGGAGCAGGTGCTGCATGTACTGGGCACAGGGAGCAGGTTTGCTGCTAAACAGAACCTTGTAGCTTTCTTTCCCTGTGCTTTTGATTAACAGATGCTTCAACTCTGTCCAATTTCCCTAATGCAGCAGCCTGCATTACCACACCATATGCTTCTCTTGCTCCTGCCCTCTGACAGATCCTCTTTAATGACTTGGTTTGTTTTCAGCTTCTATCAGTCCCAAAGATCCCTTCATAGCATCACAGCTTCTGCCCTTTCATGGAGGGCAGGCACTGCATTTGCTGGCCTTACCTTGGATGTGTGGGCTCTGGATCCCAGATAGTGTAGCCTGGCACACTCCCGTATGTACACCGGAGCCTGTGATGATGAGCAGAGAACAGGCCAAATGTATGTTTAATATCTTTGGCCTTGGGGCAACAGTGGCTCCAGCAAGAGCTGCTTTTCAACCACACAACACAAGCCACTTGTATCAAGACTCAGCCATTTTGGGCAAACAAAGCCATGGATTTTCATGTCCCCGATGCAATCTCTGTTCACAGTATCCTTTACATGCAGATATTCAGCACAAGTGGAACTCAGAGTAGGGAAAAGTTCCTGTGGAACCCTGCTCTAAATAACTGCGCCAGCTCTGAGCTGGCCAAACTGGGGCCTGACAAAGAAGGTAGAAGGAGAACTCTCCACGGGAGGACTCTGCAGCGAGCAGATGCCTCCAGTGAACCAGGAAGGCCCTGAGAAGTCAAGAGACTGTCTGTTGTAGAAACATTTCCTTGGAGGAACAGTTGAAAGCCTCACACTCCTGACTGTCCTACCACAGCACCCTGCTCAGAGCTGGACAGTGCCTGTAACAACAGTGGGCTGATGACCATTTGCAGAAAAATTCACAACAAAACAACCCACTGCATCAGGTATTCTGCTCTTGGCAGCACTCAGGCAGGATAAACTCCTTCCATTTCCTTATCCTGGTGGAACCCGAGTGTAGCTCGGTGTGTACCTGCCCTCGGGAGCCAGGTTTGCTGCCGGGCAGCAGGTGCTGGTGTCCAGCAGAGGGGAGTGTTACACTGCACCGTGCTGCTGACCTGCCCTGGCAAAGCCACCTCCAGGGCTGCCTGCCAGCAAAGACCTCCTCCCTAGTCACTATAGGAACAGTTTCTTGTACAAAGTCTCCTTCTCCTACCACAGAAGAGAGCTCACAGAATATACACTCAACATGTGGGATCTGTCTGGACAAGGGGCATTTAGTCTCCTGGTGATGGAGGCAGGAGAGCAAGATGCCAAAGCACACTTACCTTGAAGAGCTTCTGAGAATGTTTGATCATGAAGGTCACTCCATTGTTCAGTTTTGTGATATTTTCCTGAAGATCATTTGCTGTCACCTGGCAAGGGGACACAGCCAAAGGCACATAGATTAGAAGGGGAGGAGAAGGGGTCTCTTCTGGGGCACAGACACACACAGTGCCACAGCAGGAGCTCTACTATGACATGACAAGCAGGCAGGGCTTATAGCATGCCAACAGCAGAGCTCACAGAGCCAAAGTTGCTCTGAGAGAAGAATCACATAGCAGTGGTGGCCAAGCAGCTCACCAGCAGCATAAGAAACCTTGAAGAAAGATCTGCAAGGTTTTCCTGGAGCTGACATTCTAAGAAGAAGCATGATTGTGCTATGCTTTCAATTTTACTGAAAAAGAAGATGCATAAGTTGCAAATGAGACCCATGGCAGGTCTGGGCTGAACACTGGAACTGAGTCCTGCCAGAAGGCTCCCACTTCTCCATCACAGCCTCCAACCCTCACATCATTGTGTCAGTACTTAATCTTTCATCTTGGTTTTTCCCCTACCAAGCCCTTGCTTTTTACCTTGCAATATCCCACCCACAGACACTGAGGCATTGCTCACATTTCTGGGCCATAGGATGTGGGGTGCAAACATGAGGGCAAGGTTGTGGGCAGACATCTTGTTCTTGTCCTGCTTCTTGGCAGTCTGGTAGAGCAAGTCCAGCAGCAGTTTGAGCAGACTGCGGTTGGGAGCGGGAAGGATCAAAAACAGCAGCTGGAGGGCTTCAATTTGGCGCTCTTTGTCTGGAGTGCTGGTCTTATTCCCCTTCTCATCAAACAGCGTCAAGTCTGCCAAATCACAAGGCAGAACATGAAGGACATACATTACCTTCCCTCAGAGCAGTCTGTTGCAACCGCTTATCCTTTCCTCTTCATATGCAGATCTCCTCCAAACCCCTGCACAGTTCTCGGCCCTCCATCTCTCTTCCCCCCAGCTCCCAAGCTCCCCACTTGATGTGTAAATCTATGCTACTCCTCCCACAGAACAACAGAGCTGCTAAGAGCTGTGATGGCTTGAAGGCAAGATGGAGGAAGTTCACATAAGGTAGTTCAATAACAGTTATTAAATACATAGAAACCACAACTTGCTCAGAACCCTGGACATAAAACAGATGGAGACCCAGGCTAACACTGTGGGCTTTGCCACTGTGGTATCTGAGAGAAGAATGATCTAGGCAGACTTGGTCTGATTCGTTAACCAGTTTTAGGCTTCCTATCACCAGGCTGAGGTGGCAGGAAGATTCCTTCTTATGCTGCCTTTTAGGAATGCATTCACAGCCTAGTGTGCTTTCTAGGAGGCCAGTTCCATCACTGCCTCTTGCTACCCATCACTGCCTCTTGCTGCCCACTCACCTGCAATTTTGAGGTGGGCATGGAAGTGCTTGTGCGTCAGCAGAGGCTCTGGTAATTCACCCAGGAACATCTTAAGTAGGGTGGCCACATCATTGGAATGAAACTCCCCAGAGTCCAGGTCAATATCTGTACCACTGTTCAGAGCATCCTTTAGGATCTGTTGCCTGATGCTGTTGCCTGGCACTCGAAACAAGCCTTCTGCTCTTAGATCTGCTCAGCAGAGGGGAGAAAAAAGGGCATTGAATAATCAGAGGCTGATTTCCCACCTTTTTACTAAAGCAGTTCCCTCCTCTTTCCAGAGCTTGACAGCAAACCTCAGGGAACTGCATTCAGAAACATGACTTCAAGCTGTCTCCTATCAGTACAGAAAGTCCTTTTACAGAGGGAAATAGACCAACTTATCTGCTAGGCAATTCTGGGGAACAGTTGCCCAGTGCAGTCCCAAACTCCTGCTGCTGGAGTGCTCATAGCTTGTCACTCTGTATGCACCAGAGACCTGATGTGGGCCAGACAGATATCCACTGGGATAGGAAGACAGCAAACAGAGCCACTTACTTTTGTGCAGATACTCGATTAGCTGGGAAACCTGTGCAATGCCTTCTTCTGTCAGTGGTGAGCCAAACACCACCCCTTTCTCTGCAGAGCAGAAGACAACGTGTTCAGACAGCTCAGAACCCAAGAGCCACAGAAATTAATGCTCCCCAAAGAACAGGATTTCAACATGCAAAGACCGGTGCCCCAAAATGTTAAGGGTGAAGGTCACAAAGACCCTCACAGATGTGAGATATCACAAACACTCTAAAATAAGTCACTTCATCTCACCATGCTGTACTCACATGGGCTTCATCATCCTGCTTCTTACCTCACTTTAATTACAGCTTTTATCAGCTAAAGCAAATATTCTCTAGCCCTTGAAGAAAAAACAATACCAGAACAGACGCTTCAGTTTAAAATGGCATAGAATATGCAAACCTAGACTTTATGAAAAGAGCAAAGTGGGAAAAGCAGATGTAAGAACCTGGACAGACCTGGTGCCTGACACATTGGCACACTCCACACCGTGAGAGAAACATCCGGATTAATCCTCACTGTGGCTTAACATGAAGTGGAACAGAAAGAAGAGCTGCAGCTTTGAGTTTATGGGAGAGGCAAATAAGCACTACCAGGGAGAGCAGACATGATCTGACTGGCTTCCTTTTCAGGCATGGGTAAAACATGGAATTTCCTCATCTCAGTGAATCTCTCTTCCATGTTAGCTGCCCTGGTCTGAGTAAAGTATGAAAGCTAAAGAAGGCAGAAGGAGAGTAGCAAAGCAATAAGCTGGGCTCCTCTCACTCTTGGAGTCTGTTCCCATCTTATGGGATTGAGATTGGGCATAAGTTCCCAGCTCCAGAACTCCAGTAAGTAACACAGACTGTAGTCCCAAAAGATGGTAGCAACTGAACTGAAAGGAAGGGGATTCCTGCAGGGAAGGAAACATTAGATGAGAAGTCCATTTAACTGAAGGGCGTTTGTTGAACCAATGTAGAATACTTTTCTTGTCCACACAGGAACTTCCCAGGTGAGACAGTGATTATCCAGAAGGACAGTGTTTTCTAATAAATGCAGTCTTGCTACTGAATGGATTTTTCTGTCAAATACACACAGCCAGTATGATCTGTCCCTCAGAAAGTGGAGACAACTCCCAGAGACTTCACTGGCAGCAACCAGAACTCTGGGCACCACACTTCCTCCCTCAGATGCATATAGGTTTGGACTGGAGACAAGATACTGGATAGACTGTATCACAACATGCTGACTGGGACTGAGAACTGGAACCAGGTACAGAGCTGGTTTGTCCTGCCCTTGCACTTAGGCTTCAAAGAGACAACAGATATAAGAAAAGAATATTCTTCCCTTCTCCATGACCAGACCGCCAGGAACATGGGTCACTTCTGAGGGCAGGCTGGACATTTGCACTATTTGCACTGAAGGTTTCTCTCCTTACTGCTACAACTGATAGTCCAGCAATCCAAGCAATGCATGGGCTGGTCTGATAAAAGTTATCTCCCCCACAAGCTCTCTTGCTTTTTTTTTTTTTCCCCTCATATCTCATTTTGATTTTACTTGCTTTTGGTCTCTTGTACTACAGATCTTACTGCTCTTGGTACTGATGCTCACAGCATGTGGGAGAGACCTGGTTAACCCTATGCACTTCTCTAGCAGCCATCCTGTGTAACTAAATTTATTCCTCCTGAAGAATGTTCTGCTTTCTTCTAGGACTTCTGAAATACATGGTAAGCCACCAGGAACTCCAGCCTCCTGTTAAATCAAGAACTTTCTGACCTCACTCTGATAAAGCACATGCTTCAGTCTTGCAAGAGAAAGGAAGGCAATGTGAGCTCTTGATCCACACGAAAGATCTGAAAGCTTTGAGTGCAAAGGGAGAGAACGATCGGCAAAAGATTCTTGTCCTTGAAGAAATCTAAACTCATTAGACTTTCAACAGATAGAATCAACAGTGGCCAGGAATAGAAGAGGAAAATACATCTTCTTGAGACATGCAGGGCCTGACAAATTCGATTTAGTTTTGAAGTCAGAAGCTAGTATCTGAATGAGAATTTGATTCTCAAAGAAACTTGAAAGACGTGGCTGGAGAATGGATGCTGCATTACAAAGGCTTAGATGTTATTGTACGATTGCTTCTGAAACTAAGCAGCAGCAAAAGATTGAGTTTCCTGATGCTCAAAGAAGTTGTAAGTATTTGCAGTTTGATCAGCTCTGAGCTCCATGGTCCTTGGCCTCTGGATTTGAAAAAAATAAAACTTGTTTGTTCTAGCTGGTCTATAAGATGAAGAAAAACAAATGATGGCTCCAAGATGAAACACAGAGTACATGAAACTGATTTTCTCTGTAGGCACAAACTTCTTTTTCTCAGAGTTTGGCCAAGGAGTTCACAGACAGTGCCTGTCAATGCTGGGAGACACTGCTGTTGCAGCCTGGGAGTGCAGCCAGCAGACTTGGAAACATCTGCTAGCTGTAGTGACACACGGCCATGGTGACATCTGAATGGGGGAAGGCAGAGCTCTTGGGGAAGAGAGCTAGCAGGAGACGTCAGGTCTGATAAGAGCAGTGCTCCAACAGAGTACAGATAATTTAATAAAAAAATTGAGCTGGAGAAGGCTCACTAGACCCTGCTGGAAGGTTTTGACAAGAATATGGGGGGTCCATACACACTAAGAAAACACTTTCAATTTGGTTACTCACTCACTCACTTCTGTTTGTCAAGTGGCAAGCGCTTGAATTTAACGTGTCCTGCTACACTTTGGGAAGAGGCAGAAGCAATAACAGGTATGAGAACAGTCTAACTGCAGTTTAGGGACAGCATGAAGACCTGTTATCAAGGAGCAGCAAAGTAAGTAATGGCAATATTAAGTAATTCTCATCTAAGGATGCTAAAAGACTTGAAGTGTTTTATTTTCCTAGGGTGAATGTATGCACCAGGACTCTTGCCAGGTCTGACAGAAGTGGAGGGCTAAAGATGCCACCACAAAATTCTCCCTCACCAGAGGGGCTGCAAAGCTTGTCTTTATGAAACACAGTGAAGGAATAGGCTTGGTAGAATCAGAAACATCTAGAGAAATTATATAATGGTTGAAGACAGAAAAAAGCTGTAGTGAAACTATGCCATAGCAATAGATCCCTTGTCTGAGATACTCACAATAGCAGAACTGCTCAAAGGAAGGGGAAAACTTATCAGAAGTGTTCAACCTCAGGCTGCCAACATCTTAAGGCAGCTCACAGCTTCTCTGCCAGCAGCCAGCCAGTCTAAGCTGGCAAACCAGAGCTGAGGAGGAATGTGAGGGGCCCAGATGGAGGCTGCTTCTGTCTAGATGAGTGAGAAGGTTTAACTGAACTTATCAGGAGAACCAGGCTCCCCCTTGAGTGTAGGCAAAGGTGGGAGAAGACACACACACATCTAGAACACCCTTTTAGTTTCAACAGAGTGGTAAATGCCAGACGTTGAAGAGGAAAGGATCTGAACACAACCACACTCCAAAGAAGACTTCTGTGAAGGGCCTGGGGCTAAAGTTTCACAACCAAAATAGCTGAACTTGAGAAAAGATAAGAATAGTCAGTTTAGCAGAAGAAAACTCCGGTGGAATGCTCGTCTAAGAGAGAAAGAGAGATATGTCACCTCCCAGAGTTGAAACTGGGCTTCATCAGTCAGCTGGCAAAGCTTTGTCACTGACTCACTGGATTGGGATCAGGATCAGAGCAGCACTGGCATTTGGATGGAAGATGCTTACAGATTTCTGAGCTGCACAGTGGGCAGCTGACCCACCGAAGCCAGCCTGACATACACCACAGCAATAATCCCAGAAGAAGGGTGTTCTCAAAGTGCAGGGCATTTCCAGGACCACTTTCCTGGCCTGTTTTGCTCCTTTCTAACAGTGGCATCCCCAGAGATTATGAAACCATAGTATTAAGCATTCCACACGAGTTCAAAACTAGGGGTTGAAAGTTTTGTAAACTAAGTGTAACAAATGATGACAGCATCACTCTAAAGGTGGGTGCCAGACTTCATGCCATCCATACTCACCCTTGCGCTTCAGAGACATCAGAGAACGGAAAAATCCAGAGGCTGTGCTGTTTGCCCCAGGCAGCTTTGGGTCCTCCTCTCCCATTAGCTGGGCCAGCTCTGCCCCAGGCAAATCAATGAGCCTGGTAATGTTGCTGACAACCAGCTCAGTGAACACCTCTGGTTTTTCATGGCGCAGCTTTTCCACAAAGAAGTCAGGATTGAAGATGATCGGATGGCGGCGGAGTGAGGAGTCATTGCAGATGACAAAATTGCAGATGGCATCACTGAAAAAAGGGAAAGAGGAAAAAAAAATACACTAACTCCTCATCACTTTGGTTTGTACAGCCAGCTGGTCTGCCCCGAAGGAGACATCTGCTGACATGGGAGTTACCAGTCTACACCAACAGCACTGTCTGATTTCGGTGAATGTTCAGCACAGTTACATTTCCCTATGGAGCAAAATAATTTCTGGACTGTTTGTACAACACAGCCTAAGACTAGCACTCCACAGCGTGATGGTGGCATAGGCAACACATGCCAACACCCAATGAAAACTTTCACTATATCTGCATCTCTACTACTTGTTTCACTGTATCTACATCCTATTAGCTCTGGCAGAAATGACACCCAATATTTTACACTAACTTGTTGCTTTAAGTCATAAGTTTGGTTTTATCTCCCTTCCTCCCTAGAAATTCACTCCCAGTGGCCCAAAAGTCTGAAAAGCAGTGCAAATTTTTTCATGGCCAGCTTACACTCACCAGTTCTCATCACCATTCCATCATACCTACCTTTCTATCAACAAATATAGTTCCTATTCCTGGGACTTTGTTTTTAAGGTCATAAATGTGCAACAACACTGAACCCTCAGTTTTGCTGAAAGTGTGGTCAAATGCTCCCAGGTGACGAACCCTTTGGTTACTGCTCTGTGCCAGCTCCACACTCTGAGTCTGGAGCAAGTGAGAACTCATTGTCATGAGCCATGCAAGATCAATCCTTGAGGAACCTCTCCTAACTTCTCACCTACATCATTCCTTTTCAGCTCATCCAGTTCTCTTTGTCATCCCTTCATGCCCTTTATCTGTCCTCCCTGCTCTCTACTTACATCTGCTTTCTTCATTTCATAGCTTCTCATGTGGCTTGGGAAAAGGGATGCACCCGAGGTGCTGCTCTGATAAGAGTTATCTCGAACAGGTACATAACCCTACCAGAGGATAGGTACATGTACCATGTTGAAAATCTAATCAAAGAGTTATCAAAGAGATATCTTATGTTAATCAGCACTCTTAATGCTCATACTTTTATCCCAATTTCCATCTGCCTTTAGGTCTTCTATTACCATCTTCCCATCACTGCTTTAAACATTTTCATGTTTCTTAAGTCAAGCCCACAGGCTAGAATTGCCCAGCTTGCTTCTCCTGCCACTCTTTTACCTAAAGGTGGGAATTAGTGTCATTATTCTCCAGTCATGAGCAACTGTCCTGATTTCATACTCAGCTATAAAGGGACAGCCTGGCTCTGGGAATGGGTGTGCCAGTTCTTCCAGGGCTCTCAGAGGAGGATCCTTACCCACTCAGCTTGCACATACTGTGTGTCTTCACCCTGTGACGTTCTCCAATCCTTTAATCATTCTTTAGCTCTTATATAATACTTTCCACTCTTTCTACATCCATCCTGAGAGTTCTCACTGGACACCATTTTCCAAGAGCAGCTGTCAAGTGCACAGTTAATAGAGATGCTGTGCTTATGTACCAGGGGTCACGTCAGTTCCTTAGATGCAGATGTGGGGCAGCAAGTGCTCTGCTGAACACCCCCAAGCCCATAAGGGCTTTCCCTTCAAAACAGGCTTTTCTACAGAAGACTGGAGCACCTTGATCTTCGTCTGCTCACTGCTGAAGGGTGGAGACCACGCCATTGTGTTCAGACCATGCTGGGCATTCCTGCTCACTGCTCAACACAGCTGCCACCAAAAGTGTTTGCAGCCCACTGAACCTCATATTCACTGGCTCAAGAAACAGAACACTCCACTGCTAGTTCAGACACCTCAACAACTTCCTGTTCTGATGCAAACTGACAGTAGCTCATGACAGGAAGACATCAAAGCACATACTGGCAAGTCACCTGAACTCCAGCCCACCTCCATGCAGTATCTGTGAACCCAACAGTTCTCTGAGCTACTGCTGTATGCTTTTGACCTGAAACACTATATCCAGGATTTCCAGGATGCGTGATCAGAATAACAGAACAGAAGCTGGGACTCAGGCTCCACAAGAAGAAAGATACTTGCTGAAACAAGAGGAAATGAGGCTCTCAGCAACTCCTGCATCGTGAGAATCCATACCAAACCCCCTCCCTTTTACACTGCTCTCCATGGATGCCAAAGACGCCTTCAAGAGGATGGAGAGGAAGAAGGTCTGCAAGGCAGACTGCAAGGCAATCTGCCAGGTCATCTAAAATTTTAGAAAGCTCTAAAAGGCTCCCAGCTGCCTGTCTCAGTGGCCTAGCAAGCACACTGCTGATTCCAAATGGGGGCCATATTTTGCTGAGCACCTCTCAGTCTGTTTTTCGGCAGTTTGTTATCTGCAATAAATCAAGACCAAAATGCAACAATTCGGTATCAGCTGCCAAAAAGCAACTGCCAATTGATCTGATCATATTCGCATTTCATTGCATAGGGCTACAATGCACAAACAAGTGCCAGCTCTGCCCATAATGTGGAGCAAGCCCTTTGCCTGAAATCCATGACAACTCATTCTGTGGCAATACAGATCCTGAGAAGGGTTAATAGCAAGTGTATAGGCCCACTGACCCTGCCTGCAATGATCCGTGCACTGTTATTCACTCACTAGCAGTTTTGTTTCCCCACAGAGAAGATATGCAAATACTTTGCAGCAGTTACATCAAGCATCACAGATTATCTCTTCCCTCTGACAATTAGATATCTAGATTCACAAAAAGAAAATTAAACAATTTTGTCAACTAGCACTGACTGATATGACTTCTCTGCACAGCCTGTGTTACAAGTTGCACAAAGTCCAACAACATTTAATGCAAAAATAAATAGAAAAAAGTAAATTTCTTACATGAGTGCTGAGAGCTTTTGAAGAGGCATTAGGAAGCAGAGACAGGGAAAAGAACTTGCTCCTTGTTTCCAGTAACAAAAGAAACCTGCCTGTCCCAGCACAGCCTATGCAAATTCCACGCATGCTACGAGACACAAGGGCGCATTATTGGGTCTGAAAGGCCCCCTTGGCACACACTGGGCATCAGCCTTCACACAGGGACAAAACAGAAAAGAAAAGCTGGACAAATTGATTCATGTCTCTTGCCAAAGGCTGCGTAGCTGGAGTTTAACTGCAAATAATTCCTACATAGAAACCAGGGTTTTGAATTAGGACCAGCGTGGTATTAAGTGCTTTCCACCTGTATCCAAGAGGAATCCACAAAATAGTTCCAAGTCTACCCTGTGTTTACCATGAGTAAAGCCATGCAAACACATTCCCAACAGCATCCAAGCACAACTGATGTTACAGCACTGGCAGGACAATAGCCAAGTTCCTTAACTGCACAACCCCATGCCCAGAAACCTTACTAGAAACACTCTCCATGCCTGCCTTTGACACTTTCAGATCCTTTCAAAGACAAAGCACGTAAATCTGCCCCTCAGAGCTGGAATCAGCACCTGGCCATTGCTCCTTGCTACCATTACTGTGCCACCATGTGCCGTTCATCCACTTCAGGATTCCTGCTCCACGTTTCTCTGGATTCCCATCCAGTCTCCCTGCCTGCTGCAGCTGGGACCAGCCTTGTATACGCTTATTGTGATATGGCACTTCAATGAGCTACTTAATTTTGAAAGGTCACTTTATTAGCAGCTCTTCCTTGCACAGAAAATTTGCTTTTGTATCATTATTGCTAATCAAAATGGAAATGTGAAGCAAACCCCTATTTCTGAGCAAAGATAAAGCCCCCACTGGCTTTACACACAATAACCCTGCCAATCCTCACTGCTGCACACACCATAACCTTCAGAAAGAGCCATGTGCCCCATCTGCTGTTTTCATGTTAAAAAAGAGAGATGGATGTACTCTACCTACACTCACAGTTTATATAACAGCAGCAAAGGGGAGACAAACATGTATTCATGGAGTTTATTGCCTTTTTTTTTCCTTGCTTGCAATTACAGATTTATATTTTCTATATGCTGTGATCTCAGATTACTTTATGACACGTCAAAAGACAATAAAATAAAGGAATAAATAGCTTCCTCTCCAGTCTCATGAATATAATCAAATCCCAATGAATAATAAAACCTTGTTCTAATAGGGTTGTGATTAAGACAGCAGATTAAAAAAAATGGGTCCTATATTGTGCTGAGATTCTTGCCATTCTAGTATCCTTCAGAGGCAAAGCCTGTGATCCCAGCCAAGTCACAAAGAAAGCTGTCTGTCACACACAACGTTTTTGCTTCAGGCATGACAGCCCCATCATTTCATGGGGAGTGGATGGTGCAGGAGGTCAAAATCATGATGGA
Organism: Sturnus vulgaris; assembly: GCF_052056855.1. Classification (NCBI taxonomy): domain Eukaryota; kingdom Metazoa; phylum Chordata; class Aves; order Passeriformes; family Sturnidae; genus Sturnus; species Sturnus vulgaris. The sequence goes on along the minus strand of NC_142250.1, from coordinate 24,502,981 downwards.
TCAATTAATCCCTAAGGTAACTAGATCCAGGCCAGGGAAATGCCTTGGAAACTAGGACAAAAATGAGACTTTAACTGCCAAAACCTGGTGATCAAACCTGTGGTGCAAGAACTCTGCAAGCAGGCAGATTACTTCACGTGGCAGCAAGCTTGCATTTAGATAGGTGAGATGGAGCTGGTTTAGTGGCTTTCACAGATTTGATATTGTTCTAAGTCCATACGTGTGGTAGAAGAAAGGTTCAAGAAACATGAAATAGAGCATAAGGAGAACAAAGGCAAAAAAGAAAGAAAAGGAAGAGGTGTCTTTGGGGCAAGGCATCAGGTGTGTTTGTCTAGCTGGGAAAGCAGATACACTGAAAGCTAAAGATTTCAGAGGAGCCTGATGTATCTAATTCAGTGGGCAAAATCCATCTCCAGTGCCATTTTGCACACTTTGTACACTTTGTCATCTCTAAGGCCCTATGCTTCAGACACACCACAGTAGAGAAGTTTTACCATATAGGAGTAAAAGGATTAAAGAGCTTTTGAAAATAAGGCAGATAATAGAAGAAAATCTCCCTCTATAATAACAAAATCTTTAGATTGTAAGAAAGAGCCAGGCTGCTACCAAATACTAAGAGCAGAGTGATAAGCAGGCAGTGCTGAAGAACACAAAACATGAACAATTCTCTGCCTGACTAAGCACAAAGGGACATAGGACAGATGCACAGAGGCTCGGATTTCCCCAGGGAGGGAGAAGTACCATTGTTTCCTATGTTGTGCCAGAGTAAGGAATCAATTAATGAGGATGTCTGAAGACAGTATTTCCAGAGCCAGATAGGAGCCATCCCAGATTTTGCAGAGAGATGAAAGAACCATAGTGGAATTATATGGAATCATTTTAAGTACAAAAGGACTAGAAGACAAATTATTTCCTAGATTAAAAAAGAACAAAAAAATAAAAGTAATCTAATGGGAATGGATTGCAGAGACTTTAGAAGTGACTTCACAGTTAAAGTTGCTCTGAGGGCTGTACTTCAGACTGACATTCTTGTAAGATGGTGTAACAAAGATCACATTCAGGCCTCAGACTTGGCACCCTAACTCTTCATAGGATGACTGATAAGCCTCTGAAAAATGTCAAGAAAAACACACAGTAATTTTTTGCCCAGGGTTATACTCATAAGGTCTTCAGGGGCAGAGTCCTTTTGTGATGAGTGCACAGTGCACAGCACAGTGGGTGCCAGTCCTTGCCTACTGTCTCTAGCTTTGACACAAGTAAGCCTTATGAGATAACACTGCCTTTTTAATTTTTGCTTTGCTTTCTTCACATTTAAATAGCTTACATAGAGTGATTCAGCCTTTTGGCTATGAGAACCAGATAATAATATACAATTTAAACAGCAAGGAGCTGGCTAAGAAAGCTGCTGTTATGTGATGGTGGCCTGTGCTCAACAATCTGGAACGAATCCAACTCCTGGCAACCTTTTGGAAACCAGGTATATTGGTTATCCATGTCATTCCTATCATCTATGAATTCAAATTCTGTGCCAATAAAGGACTCAGAGTAGATCTTGGCAACATTGGCTACACATCTGTGATGTGAACCTGGAGGAGATGGACCTATCTGAAAAGATAAAAGCGTTCAGAGGGGTGGGGGTCTGTGCTTTGGAAGAAAATGAAAATGCAATATATTACCGGCATCAAAGAAAAAAACAATAACAAGACAGCTTGATATATGTGAAACATCAAGAAATTTGCATTTCAGCATGAAATTTCTCAAGTTTGACCTGAGTGAATTCCTTGTGATATTTTTAATAATAGCCACTGGAATATTTTAAAGTCAATCAAGCAGTACTTCAATCAGACATCACAACATCAGAGCATCCAGATGCCTTCTAGTGCTAGGAGGGAAAGAACCAAGGGGTGCCTTAGAGAGGAACTGCACGTTCACAGCGTTGCTCCTCATCAAGTCTTCTTCCCAGCACCACCACCCAGGTCCGAGTGGTCCCACACTCTGTGATGGCCCAGCTGACTACCCACGACCCTGTTAAAAATGTAGAAAGGCAACCAGCACCAGAAATCCAGTAATTTTACATTAAAGATCTGCAAGATCATATGTCTGCCTTAAGATTAGATTAACACAGTCAAACAGTGTTAAATAGGAATGCTGCTCTGATTCTCATGACTGTCAATGCATTTGTGTCTCTATTTTAATATAAACTCCTACTGGGAGCAGCAATAGAAGAGGAGCCTTAGATCCAATCCCGATTTCACTGAAACCAGCACCAAAACTGAATCTTTTTAGATGGCAGCAGCTGCCTCTTCTCGTTACTGATCTGCTCACTTTTATCACTGTGGCATTGGGAACCTCGGTCACAGCTGGGGGCTCCGCTGTGCTCCGAGCTGTACAAACAGAACAAAGGCAATACCCTGTCTTTAGAGGGCTGATAGCTAAATCTGAAATGAATGCTGGAGGGACAGAAAAGAGAAGGAATCCCAAGAGAAGAGGCAGCACTATCAGTCAGCATAACTGATATAACTGAACTCTGCCAGCTTTTCTGTAGACACTATTAAAAAGGAGGGCGAGGAAGGACAGGAAAAATAATCAGGTCACACTGCAGACATTTAGAAGAAATCCAGCTTTTGTGCAAGAGGTGACATGGGACTGAGCATAAAGGAGCTGGTTTGAAAGCTATCAGGCAGGGACGGCTGGGACATGGGGCTGAGGAGGCAAGAGCTGAGCTCCATGCACTGGCTGGGAGCTGCTGGTGAGGCAGAGACAAGCCAGCAGTGCCAGGGAGCTGGAGAAGCTTGGCAGCGTCACAGGGTACTCTGAGGCACGTCCAGACTCTCACTGCAGGGTGGGACACAGACTGAGGATGCCCCACAGCCATTTCCCACCAAATATCTGTCTGCCATATCCCCAGTGTGCTGGTGGGTACTTTCCAGTTGCCAATAATGATAGCATTCCCTTGCTCTTCTCATTTTAAAATATATTTACCCTCTTTATTTCCTCATGTTAAGTGTACTGGATGGAAGTCAATAACAGGCATGGCTCAGTCCTACCTATACCTCCTTGGCCTCTAGCAATCCAAAATTGCTGCACACACCTCTGATTGCCACCCTTACTCTTGAAGGTAAGAGTCCTAGGGCATCCTTCAGAGGCAGGATGAAATGGAGTTCAGACCAGCAAAGACACACCATCAAGATGCTTCTCAGTCCAGTAGCTCCAAGCTAATGTCCAGGTCAGAGCAGAACTACCATCTATAAACAGCAGCCCATAACAATCAGGTTTACTTCTGACATGAAAAATCAAGCAATTACACAAAAACAACACAGCAAAGTTAACAAGCTATTGTAGCAACCAGTCTGGAAACTCAGAGCAACCCACCAAGGCAGGATGGATCTTTTCCTCCAGCCCTCCCACAGGATGATACTCAAAATTGGTAGCATCATCTGGTGCCCAGAACACATTTGGGAATTCCATCCCACCATCAATTGGTAGTCTGGTGTTGGAGCAAAGTACTACAATTTGAGTACAGTGTGCTGCAGGACTCACAGGTTTGCTTGACTGCAGTTGCTTTTTCTGGACTGAGAGGATACTGAGACCTGGATCAGGACCCACAACCAGCTCCTCACAGTACTGTTGCTGAGGTTTTGTAGTCACAGCCTGGCAAATACAGAGGATGAAGGTATCCAGGAATCACAGCTCTTGGTTCTATTCACTACACTTCTGTAATTCCACGACGCTCCAGAGGTGCAGTGAACAAGCTGCATCCTTGCATCTGCGTTTTGTATCACAGTGGTTTTTGCAAAGGATGATAGCACATCAAATCCCTCCTCATCAGCAAGCCTCTGCAGACACCACTGAGTATGTCAGAGGCCACATCCCTTGCTCCAGATGTGTAAACTCTTACAAGCTGGAACTGCGATGAGGAACACCTGGATGCATGCCAGCATTTAAATAAGCTGGTGACATCTGGTCAGGGCTGCTGAGGCACACAGATAAACAGAGCAGCACAGCATGCAGCACCAGAGAGACAGAGACTCTCAAAGCAGCCCAATTAACTCACCAAACTGAGCAGTGTGGGGGTCTAGTGCTTTTGAAGGGGATCTGGGCAGGCTAGGCAGTCAAAAACTGGAATACTATACACAGATACCAGAATTTATATGACAATAACCTATAGTGTCACGTTATGTAACTCTGGGGAGATACAGCTTCTCTTCCCATTCTGCCTGACAGTTCATCTCTCGCTAGATCAACTTTGCTTCACTGCAGAGTCCAGGGAACTGTGATATATTTACATGTGCTCTAGGGGCCACTCAAGAGAATGCAGAGTGGTATGTGCGTGAGGAGAGCTCCAGGAACCCCCAAGAGCTTGCGAGGATGTTCCCTAAAAGGTTTCCTGCTCTCCAAGGCATGGAGAGCCACAGCATGCTTGTCTCCTGCTATAAGACAGCTTGCAAGCAGGGCTGTAGGAATGCCCATATACAAGTCCCAAACCATAAAGCTGTGTTTCAACCTTGAGTATGAACTCCAGAAAAACAAGAAGAAAAACTAATGCCATTTCCCCGGAGAAATTCCTGCCTCTGAAAATCAGAGCTGCCACATTACCGCTCAAGAAGAAAGGATGTTTTGGCTGGAGTCCAAATTATTAAAGCTTTATAGGCCAAAAAGCAAACACATTAAAAGTTCCTGTAAGCCAGCTGGCAGGCAATTACTAAGCAGCTTATCACATTCCCTGCTATCTATAGTTTCTGAAAATAAAATTTATGAGGAAACTCTAGATAGCTTAATTGCAATTACCTGGTGTAGAGGTGAGAAAGGCCAGGAGTCAAGGAATGAGGATTTTGCACTTTGGAGCAAAGGGCTCTTGTCAGACAACACGGTAAGTGTGATGCATTACCAGGGTAAGAGGCCAGGGACACACCAGGCCTGTGAAGCTTTGAAAAACTTCAGCCTATTTATCTCACCAAGCAGCCACATTTCCTCCCATTTCTCAGCCCATGCTGACTCCAGGACCCCCTGTGACTTGGGAACTCAGGAACCCATGGTGTCAGTCCCTAGGATCACAGTGCAAGTTTGGACACAGCAGCAGCACAGCAGGACTGTGCCTGAACCCAGCAGAGTGTAGGCCAAGGAAAATGCCTCGGCTCCCTGCTCCTGCCTCCAGCTGCAGGGCAAGTGAAAATGAGATCCTACAGAACGAGCTGGAATATATAACGAACGAGCTGGAATATATAAACTGGAATATATAACGAACGAGCTGGAATATATAAGGCCTCAGCTGTGACCAGGAGCCCAACCCAACATACAGAAGGACAGTATTTCCAAGATGGACTTGACTTCAGTGGAACCATTTGACATTAGCAAACATTTCCATGCTCCCTCATCTCCTTCCCATCTGTTCATGTCACTTACTAAATCAACACACACTGAGGACTTTTGACCTTTAGGACAAGGCATTTGATTTCCCAGCAGTGTCTAGCACTCAGTGCTTCAGTTTCAGCCTGAACTAAATGCCCAGGCACCTTTAAAGGAGCGATAACGAAGCTCTGTGACATTTTCATAGGCATGTAAATGTGCACACAGCAACAAGGCAACGACCAGGCTGGCAAGGAGACTCCGATGCTGCTTTGGGCTATGTGGGAAGCAATGCTCCCCCTTCACACAAGCAGACAATAAACTGAAGTGTAGCAGAACAAGGATCCTGTTGTCAAAGCCCATCCCACCCTGGATGGGAACAGGACAGGGTGTTACATGCAAACATATAAAAATACTGCAAATACAACATGGCCTTGAGTTTGGTTCAGATGCATACCCCACAGGACTTGGACTGAGTATGGGGTCAAAACAAGTCTAGGTCTCAAAGATTCTCATGAGAGAGCTGTAGAAAAGGCAATGTGTGAAAAATTGTCCTGAGCTCCCAGGCTATCTTCAGAGAAAAGTAGCCACGTATTCAGACTTGGCTTTAACTCTGAAACCAACCATTTTTTCCTGCCTGACCCTCACCAAATCACTTTGATTTTTTGCCATCAAGTCATGTTTACAGTGAACATTTTCCTATTTCCAGTAAAACACAGACGGCAACTGTGTCTCCTTTCATAACCTATTTATGATGTAAGCGCTTGATGTCCACTCTATCAAGCCATTTTAGCAAGATGCTTTATGGCTTTTTCTGTTGTGCTCATCCCACCCCTGCCGTATCAAATGGCCGACATGAGTGCCTGGCAAAGCATTTAGTCGCTGCTCGACTTGGACATTAAATGAATTCATTAAACAGACAGATGTTTCTCTTTTGAAACTGAGCTCTCTGGCACACTGCAATCTTCATTCTCAGTTATGAAGAACCAGGCAGAGGTTAGAGAGACCACAAACAGAAGAGAGAGACCCACACAAATCATCTTTTGTCGTGTTCAGTAACATTTGGTAAGGAGTTTAGGACAACCAGCTTTTAATTCCAGTCTTTAAGTCAGCATGCTACAATACCACACACAGAGCAAGCAAGCTTTACTAGCTAACTTGCACTTCTCTCCAGATGAGAGGAAATGGGCAAAAACACAAAAAAAGCAAGCTTTGTGGCCTGTGTGGTGATAGACCAGCAAAGCAAGAGATCGATTTTGTAGTGCTACCTGTGGGTGACAGGCAGTGCTGGAGGAAACTTGTACTTCAGGCTTTGCATTAACATAATCGCTTGGTGGGGGATAAAGAGCGGGGGAATACATCCTAAGGACAACTGCCAACACAGGAAAAAAAAAGAAATCTAGTAATTTAGGCTGATCCAGTTATGTTAAAAATGCTTTATCCAAAAGGGCATTTTTAAAGTATCAGCTGTACTGAGCATACGCATCCCTTTACCAGGTCCAGCATTTTAGACACTCGCTGCCCAAACATGCTGCAATGAGCACCATTTCTTCATCCCGCCTGGCAGGGCAATGCTCTGCCCCAGCCCAGGCACCACAGCAGTGCCCCCAGACAAGCAGAGCAAGTGCCATCGGGATGAGTGCCACTCAGCAGTGAGCAGGATGACACCACTGTGAATCAGGCTGAGTAAGAGGCATCAGCCCTCAACTGCATTTATTTATCCACAAGAATTATCATTCAAAGGATACTGAGTTTGCAGCAACACACCAAACGTATGGTGGGGGGGGAAATACTGCAGCCTTTCAACAGTCATGCGACACGACACTGTTCTAGCGAGGTGCTCATGCAGTCCTTGCAATTTTATTGCAGCGGTTACAGAATGGTGATGCATACAGAAGTATGAGCTAAAGGCAAATTCCGTGAAGCTGACATTGCTTGTGTTTCGAAAGCCAGAATAACGCGTAGAGCGGACAAAGCAGAGGAGAAGGAGGGCTGGATGCAAAGCAAGTCTATATAGTGCCATCACCCTACCAAACCCCGCAACTGCCAAGCGCTCGGCGCCGGCTCTGCGGCTGCAGGAGGAGCGGGCCAGCCCGGCCGCAGCCTGGCGGGGCCCCCGCAGCAGCGGGGCCGGGCGGAGCTGCACGGCAGGCACGGCGCCTTGTCACCCCCCGGGAACACCCCGTGCCCGAGGCGGGCGGCTACGGCGGAAGCCGCTCCCGTTGCAGAGGAGCGGGCGGCGCTTCCCTGCAATGCAGCACCGGGATGCTGCGGGGAGCGCTGCCCCGCTGCACGGCCCGCGGGGACACGGGCACCTACCGCAACCCCTGCGGCGGCTCGGCCGAGTTCCGGAGCCGCCAGAACACTGAGCCTGACAGGTCCGTTAAGGTGCCGGGACACCGGCGGGCGGCGCGGCAGCGGGGACGGCGCGGCTCGAATGGGCAGAGCCGCAATGGGCGGGCCAAAGCACATAGACAGGCGCCTGCCCACCGGCTGGTACGGGGCGCCCGACCCGTTAACCGGCAGTAAGGGGCCAAGGGGAGAGCGCCGGGACGGGGCGAGGGGGTGTCTGGGATCTCGCTATCCCGCTCCTACCTGCTACTGCCGGGCGCTGGTGCTCCCGCCGCCATCTCATACCTGCCGCTCCGCCTGCCCATTGGCCCGCCGCGCCACCCCCTCGGCCCCGCCCTGCTCGCGCTGGGCGACGCCATTGGCTGCGGCCGGCCCTGCCCCGCCGCTATTGGCCGGTTCGAACGGGCAACGGCTGATCCGCTCTCACGAAGGGGCGAGTGTGGCGGAACGGCCGCCCGCACAGCGGCACGCTGGGAGTTGTAGTCTGGCGGCGCAGGCCTGTGGGGCTGCGTGCCGCGGTGCTGGGCACCCCCACACCACGGGCCTCGGCCCCGGCAGCAGAGCGGGTGCCGCAACCGCTTCACTGCCAGGAACTGACACTGTGCCCGATGGACCCGAGCCAGCAGAGCCTGCACCAAATGCTCCAAGAAGCACGAGTTACACAAAAAGCTGCGGTTCCCATCTCGGCTTGAGTGTTTCATCACTGCTCATCATCGAGGTGAAATAGAGAACATAGGCACTGGAATAGCAGTTTTATTCCCTTTTTACCCCTTTGTGGGTGAAAGCACCTGCCGTGGTCACAGCCAGGGTCTCTGTGGCCCTGTACATTCGCTGCACCTGCAGTGCTCACGTAGCAACTACAGAAAGACAACTTGGAAGCAATTGAAACTCTAGATTGGAGAGCTGGGGGGAACTAGGAATTAATGTAATTTTTTTTTAATTGACTATATTTCAGCTGGAGTGGTCCCTTGGCATTTTAAAACTCCACACTTAATTATCTTGCTGCCAATCATTTCAGCTTAAACACTAAAGCTCCTCTTACACTGCTGTCCCCAGGAGGGTTTTCCCATCCCTACGTGAGGAATCCCAACTCTGAATGGGAACCCCGAAAGGTGCTGCAGTGTGCTTGGAGGATGGGGTGGTCCATCTGGATGTTGGGTGGGCACAACCCCATGGGGCACATCTGTCTCTAAGTTTAAGCTTTAAGAATCAGGCTGGGCATTTGCAACTGGCCCAGCCAGCCCTGGGAGCAACCTGTTAGTCCTCAAGCCAGTATCTGCAAGGGTTAAGAACTCTTTGTGACAATGTCATGTGCGAGTGTAGCTCAATATTGGTACTTCAGGAGGAAGTCACATGGCTTAAGAGGCTGCTGAGTGAAGAAATAGCATTCAAGCCACCTCCCAGCTTGAGCAGCAAAAGCCAACCATGTCTCCAGGTCCCCAACTCACACTTCTCCACGGGTAACTGCAAAACAGTTGAGGCAGGTAGCTGCAGGAGGCATGACCCACATCACACCTCACCCTGCCCCGTGTCAGAGAGAGGTGCTCAGGCTCCTGAGGGCCCCAAGATCCAGCTCTGCTCCCTGCCAGGGGCAGCTGCTGGTGGGGAGCAGGCTTGACTCGCAGCCAGCCTTCTCAGGCAGGATGACATCTCCTCGCTGAGGGTTTCCATTGCATTACATGATTAATTAGCTGATTAACAAGATGTTGTAGCAGTAGAATCTGTTCTCTGGACTCCAGCTCAGGCAAATTATTTATTAGCACCATCCTCCGTGCTAATAAAACTCCTCTGTTCCATGCAGGCATGCACTAAATTAAGCAACAACATGCAAATGAAGAACAATAGAGTAAGATGGAGCTCCCAAATAAATTAGCTACAGCCTTCTCCAGGCCCTGTCTCCAAGGAGAAAAGGGAAAGCAGAAGACAGATAGCTCTGCTGGGCCTACAGCCACAGGTTACAGATCTCAGAAGGTGACTGCTGCCTGTCTCCCCCTGTCCTGCTCTCAGGGCATCAGGCCCAGGCTGCAGGCACCAGAGGAAGATAGGTGTAGCTCCTGGTCACGAGGTGCTGCTGGAGAAGCCTGTCCAGTAGGCCAGACTGTGAGCTCCCTTCTGGAAGGAAAAGCAGCAGCACCTCAACATGGTCCTGGGGCTCAAGGGTCCCACTAAGAGCCCTGGGTGGGAAAGCAAAAAGCGAACAGCATCCCTGACAAGGCAGGACCAGTATCAGTACAAAAGCTCCTCCTCCATCCCAGGCTTTTAAAAGGCTCTTGGAGAAAAAACCAAACAAACAAACATAAGAAAGCCACAAAACTGGATTTGCAGCCTCCAGAAAGAAGCCTGCACTAAAAGGCTGAACAAGCACAATCCCTTTAGCTTATTAGAGAACTGAGAAGCGTTGCAATTCCAGCATGTAAGCTGCCACAATAGGAAATTACAAAGGGCTGAAGGCTTTTTAATAGGGAAGAGGAAGGGAAAGCCAGCTACATTCACCAACACGTGTTCTTTGCAGTGTGAGCAATGGGACCTGTAACCACTATCCTCAGCCCTGCTCTCTTCAGCACGCTTTGGCCAAACACCATATTTTGCGCTCAGCGTAGAAGTAGTTGGGCAAAACCTAATGCTCAGACCAATGTGATAAGGCTGAGCAGCTAAAAAGGTTCATGATTCCTCATGCTGCTCAGGTCTAGCTGGCAGGAAGTGACCAGAGCAAAGCGGTTCTCTCAGCTCTCAAAGGTAAGATAAATGGCAAGGCACAGAGGTTTGCTGTAGCAGTTTTCCAGCCAGTTTGAAGAAATTTGCAGTGAACTGTTCCTACCCTGCCATCAGGCATGGCTGATACGGGAAAAGTGTCCAGTGGCCAAATGGCAGACACTTTCCACATGGCACAGATTCCCTGGCCACGGTCTTGGGCAGAAGAGCCTGCCAAGGAGTTTGTTAAAGAAAGCTGGTTGTAAGGACTTCATCCTCTCTGGCTTTGTTCTATGGCCAGCTCCATGCCTGAGCTCTTCTGCACGTGTACCCCACTGCTCTGTGCCACAGTGCTGCTTCTGGCAGCCTCCAGGCAAGCCCAATGTGTGAGAAAGAGCTCTGGCTCCAGGTCCAGGCTGATGCTGGTATGAGCCCTGTGGGATGCAGCCCTGCAGCAGCAGAAAGACTCGTTTCACATGCACAGGAGGCACAGCAGTTATCTAAGATCTGAAGGGAAGGAGAGGAGGAATCTGGGCTGGGTAAGAACAGAAAGTATTTATCAATACAGAGAATTCTTTACATATTACTTGCTCTCGCACACGCACACCCATGCCTGTACCAGGCAACCCAGCATCTTTTTCCAGAAAGGCCATCAGTCCATAATACATCAAAGTGGCTTCCCAGGGAGCCTCAAACAAACGGAGGTCACCTTCCAGAGGACACCCAGCTGTTCCACTAACACGATGCTGTGTCCTTGGGTAGGGACAGGTCGAGCACCTGAGTGTTCTCAGGAGCGCTGGGACTTCAGACGGTTCCTGCGGCCGGCCTTGGCCCCGCGCTGGGCTCCCTTCATCAGCCCTTTGAACTGGCCCTGCATCTTCGCCCGCTTCCTGGAGGGAGCAAGGAGCAGGAAACCGGTTAGGCACTGGGCACACCTACTGCACGGGGATGCTGCTTCAGACTCCGCAAGGAGTGGCACAGCAAACGGCAGGGAGCTCCCAAACCCACCAAAAAAACTCTTTAACAAAAAGCAGGATCAAACCCGTTCCCACCCCTTCCTGGTTAGCCTCACCTTCTGTTGAGTTTAGCTCTGTTCAGGGGGATGTAGGCATAGGGGTCGAGTTGGCCTTTCTTCTTCACGTCACCTTTACCTTTCTGTGGAAGACAGTGACATGGGAGAAGATGCAGCACGAGGGAAGACATGTACATCCCATTCCAGTGCAATCCTGGCACCCGGCTATCCCAAAGACTGTTGGCAGTGGAGTGCCAGCTGAGCACACTGCCCTGGGAGCTGATTTTGCACCAACAAGATGCTACAGACACCTGCTTTGAGCAGTGAGCAGCAACTGTACACGGCAAAGATAGGACAGGAACTTTGAGGTGGGCTGGCAGTGTTCAGAGATACTGAGTGTTTGGCAACTCCTCTTGGAGCAGAGATCCCCTCCAACCTTGGTGCTATTGACCAGACTCAACACAAATGGTGTTTCCTGCCCCAGCAAAGTCTAAGCATCCCCTCACACAAACCCTGCAACCCCATGACTCCCTCACCTTGGATCTATACTCTGCACCAAAGGCTGGCTCCTTCTTCAGGGGCCGATGGATCCCAGAGCCTCCAGCTGGAAAAGAGAATGTGTGTTGGAAGGGGGTCTTAGGCCTCCCCCTGCCCAGTTCTAGGCTGTGGAAGCTGTTCCTGTTTTTGTCCCCAGCTCTTGGTCTCAGGATAGCAGAGGGGGATTTTCCCACAGGTAAAATCTCTGGAAAGATGAGTAGAGAACTGTTTGAAATTAATGAAGGCAAATGTACCTGGGGGGAAATAACCCCAGGCACCAGTTCAGACTGGGGGCCAACCTGCTGGAAATCAGCTCTGCAGAGAAGGACCTGGGGATCCTGGTGGAAAACAAGTTGTTCATGAGCCAGCAGTGGTCTCATGGCCAAGGCGGCCAATGGTGTGCTGGGGTGCATTAGGAAGAGCATTGCCAGCAGGTCTAGGAAAGGGATCCTACCCCTCTAACTCAGCCCTAGTGAGGATGCACCTGGAATGTTGTGTCCAATTCTGGGCTCCTCAGTACATGAGACATATGGAGCTCATAGAGGTGGTCCAGTGAATGATTAATGTACTGGAGCATCTCTCTTATGAGGAAAGGCTGTGAACTGGGCCTGTTCACCCTGGAAAAGAGGCACCTAAAAGGGAACCTCATCAATGTCTCTAAGTATCTGAAGGGAGGGTGTCAAGAGGATGGCACCAGGCTTTGCTTGGTGCTGTTGGGCAATAGGACAAGAGGCAGTGGCAGAAACTGATGCACAGGAACTTCCACCTGAACATGAGAAGAATTTCTTTGCTGTGTGGGTGACTGTGGACTGGAACAGACTGCATTCTGGAGTCTCCCACAATGGAGATATTCAGGAACCATCTGCATACAATCATGTGCCGTGTGCTCTGGGATGACACAGAGCAGTGAGGCTGGACCAGATGACACACTGATCCCTTCCAATCTGACCCAGTCTGTGATCCTGTGATCTTTGCCTCAGCTGCACTGCAGCAGCACAGCAAGATGGGTACATGGTTCTGGCCCTCCGGGAAGCCCCAGACTGGGCACAGGCAGAGGACCTACCTTTATACTGAGAATACGTTCCAGCCTCAGCTTCCTCATCATCTGGATCCTCTCTGAACCGACGCTTCTGACTCTTCTTCTGCAGAAAAAAGCAGCAGGAACCCTGCAGCTGGCTTGTCCTCACAGTTCTACCCTCCCATCGACCCCCAGCCTCCTGTGTACTTCCATGGGCACATAGAGACTTTCCAGACAGCACATCCCAGTCCTAGACAACTTTCTGTACCCCTCCAAGCAGCTGGCAATTGCCTGGTGTCCCCACTGGCCTCTTGGGCAGAGCTGCAGCTGCCATGGAACATGCAGTGTGCCAAGGATGAGATGCCCCAGCATCTCCTCAGGACCACGAGCCCCATACTCACACTACGGAGCCCCACATCTTGCAGCACATCTGCCATCTCCTCGTCTGCTCCTATGGTACAGGATAAGAAGGTCAGAGTGTGATGAGGGCATGGAAGAGCCCTGGTACTGTGCTAGCCCCTAGAGGGGGTTCCAGTAGCAGGGTGCCTCTGCTGAACCAGCACCCTCCTGATGTGATGTAGGTGACTGCTTCCCCTGGGTAGCGACCCAGAAGAGAGCCACTGGGTGTGACAAGGCTGTACCAATTCCTGCCATTTCCCCCACAAGATCCCACATGCAGGTAGCAGGATGAAAACCATTCAGAGACCCCGAGCAAGTCTAGACTGGCCCCCCCGTCAGCCCATGTTGTACCTTTGGCTTCATCATCATCCAGCTCCTCTTCCTCTTCATGGATGATCAGACGTCCATCCTCAGACATCTGGAAATCATGGCTCACTCCTCTGGACTGCTTGGGGCCTGGCTTGGTGGCTGCTCATAGAGAAATGGGTCAGGGCCTGGAGAAGGATCCAATTCTGGGGGCAGGTGTACCCCCAGGGCCTCTGTGCATTGCAGCAGCCCCTGCCCCATCCATCCCACTCTAGCCCTATCTGAAGCTCCATTCCTTACCCAGCACCCGCTGGGACACATTGGGGTCCAGGAAATTGAGGGGCTCATCATTTTCCCCTTCCTTAAGCCATGCCTGGCCCTTCTGCCGTGCTTGCTTCCTCCACTCCTTGCTCCGATGCCGTTCCTCCTCTTCCTCCTCCTCATCCTCTGAGTCAGCCAGGATCTCCTCCATACTGCTCAAAAGGTGGAAAGGATGATGGAAAATGGAGTAAGCCCAGGGGTGCAGCCTGCCTCACAATGCAGAGCAGCCCTGGAGATATCTCCAGCATCTCTAGAATCATCAACTGAGCAGATTCAGTGCCAAGCCCCCTGTGGGGGCTGCTCCTTCTTCACCCCAAGCCTGTCTTCACCTGTCTCCTCTGGGCTGTCGTGGTGGTGCCTCCTCCTCATCCATATCTGCAGCTGCCTTCTTCAGGGCACGCTGCTTGCGGCTTCGGGATTCTGCCTTGCGGATGTTCACCAGCACCTTATGGTACTCGGCTGGCAGCAGCCCCTTCACCAGCTCAAAGCTGAGGAAACATACAGACAGCAGTCAGCACCCACTTTCTCCTGCACTGCTTCCCAGAAAGCTCCCTGAGCCATCCCAGAAGACCCTGGCTTACCCAAACTTGCGGATGAACTTGATGAAGAGGTTTCGCAGCTTCATACGGAAGTGGCGTCTCATGTCATCTGAAAGGTTCCCCACAGCCTCCAGCTGTCAGGACAAAGACTCTCAATACCAACGCACTCCTGCCTTGAGGACTCAGCCTCCCAACCTTTATCTGCATGGCCACCTTGTTCACCCTGCTGCCATCTCTCCATGCCTGCACCAGGTAAGGCCATTGGGAGGTTTCCATGCTTGGCAGTGCTCGTTCATGAGGCTTTCCTAGCACGTCTATGCCAGGATTCAGGAGAAGAGCCTCCTCACAGCCATCTCAGCCACTGAGATCAAGGTTGTTTCCTTGGCTTCCAGGCAGAGTGCAACTAGAGATGCTCCTGTCTGCCCAAGGCAGACACAGCCCTGCCCCACCACCCTCCTCAAGGCACCCCGTGCATGATCTCACCATCGTCTGGACATGCTTGGCCAGGAGCTTGGTGTCCACCAGGAGCAGTGTGACCTTCAGGAATCCCAGGGCTGCCTTGACTACATCCCGTGTGCGGGAGGCCAGCAACAGGCAGATGTTCTGCAGGAGCTGCTCTACCACACTGAACTCCAGGTGATCTGCAACCATGGTGGGACTCAGCCACAGCTGGCTTCCTCCTAGCACCCATCTTCACCGAAGGGCTCTGCCTCATCCCCCCAGTCCTCCTGCTCCTGCTCACCTTTGAACTCGAAAAACAGGCGGGTCAGTGCCAACACGGTGCAGCTGATCATGGTGACTGAGCCAGTGAGCCCCACGTAGATCAGGAGCAGGAACCGCTGCATAGCCTCTGCAAGAGGGGGATGACTCAGGCCCCGACTTGCTCTGTGTCCAGCAGTATCCCAGGACCATTTCAGCAGAGTGCTCGGCCTGGGTCTGACCTCCCTGGGGCCAGAATGGCTGTGGGGCTGAACAAGTAGAACAGAAGCTCACCTTCAGGGGTGGGTCCAAAGCGGATGAAAGCATGTCCCATCTCCACGAGCAGCATGAAGGCGTTCTTGCGGGCCCCCACTGATACCTCCTTGGTGCATAGGATGACCTGGAGGAACACAGGCATGTCACCACTGCTGCCACTACCACAGCCAGAACCAGCCAGTTCCTCCCAGGGACCATGCTCACCTCTGGGACCAGGGCAGTGACAAAAGGCTCGTGCTCTGCAGATAGCTGCTTCACAATGTGGAACAGGCATTTCAGCCGGGGCTGGGGAAAGAAACGGACCAGCACTGGTACACCCAGGGACACACACTTGGTTATCCCTGATGCCTACCCTATCTCTTCCCTTCCAGCAATGGCTGATCACCACCACCACAGCTCTTGTTCTCACCCTCTTAGCTGGGGATGCTGCGCTCTTGAGTGAGTCCAGCAGCGCTGCCTGCAGGTCCTGGAGGTGGGAGCGGACAAAGGCCTGGCAGGGGGCGTGGGGAGCTGCACACACCTCCTCCAGCACACGATACGCCTTCTTCTGCATGCTGCGCTCTTTGCTCTGCAGGGACAGACAACATGTTCCCACTGTCAAGGCAGCCCCTCACCATGGTGTCTGAAGGGACACCGGCACTCCACACCACCCAGCAGAGACCCATCCCCTATGGCAGCTGCTCAGTCCCTGAATATGGGTCCAAGCCAGCAGCAAGCATTAGGTGCCCCACTGCAGCCCCTGCACCCCTTACGGTTGGGGACCAACTCACCTGGAGGGAAGGCTGGATGGTATGGTACAGGGAGTCCAGGGACTGCTCATCAGCATAGGGTGCCATTGCCACTACCAGGTCCAGGATGGAGAGTCTGCAGCAGAGGACACACAGCTGCAGCTATTAACTGTGGCATCACATCCCAACCAAACTGGGGCACCAGCTGTGAGTCACATCAAGTGCACAATGGTGGCAAAACCCACAAAGGACAATGCCCTAGTGCTGCTCACCAGGAGCACACCAGGAGTTTTACCCATTAGCACCAGCTCCCAAGTGTTACCTGGTGAACTCAGAACTCTCAGGACTGGTCAGCTTTTCACTGGCTTTCTCCAAGAATCCACACACCATCTGCAGAGCAGGCACAGAGAGCAGGATCAGAACTGATTGAAGTGAGTGCTTTTACAAGAGTTTGCAATCCACCTGGCAAACAACTTGCCATGGGACTTTGTGGAGACCAGAAGCACCAGTGAGTCCAAGAAGACCTGGACAAATTCACAAAGAGCTTGTGCGACTGGCCAGATGTGACTGCAAGACTAGGAAATCCCAGACTGTGGGCCAGAAAGGTCTCCCTGCTCATGAGGGCAGGAAGGGCTGGTCTCTGGTCTTCAATCCGGCCTGCACCAAAGCCCCATCAGACTGGGTCTGTGTAGGAGATGCTAGCTCAAGCCAGGACAGCTTGCCCTAGTGCCCCACAGGCCTCTCACCTGAGGATCCGTGATGGTCAGGTAAGCACGGACAGTGTCTAGCACAGAGCGGCGCTGAGCACTTGTGCCTCCATTTTCCTCAGGTTGGCTATACACGTTGAACAGGATGGGCAGGAAATTTTTGGCAAAGCGACCCACTTCTGTCCGCTCCGCATCTAGGGAAAGAATGACAGGGGGCTGCAGATCGGCATTTCCCCTCCCACAGGTGACAGGAACCCATCACAAGGATCTGCTTCCCCCCAACCTGTCTCGCAGCCTTTGTGGATGAGGGTGCGCAACGCCTGGCACACAGTGGGGCGGAGATCTGGTCGCTCACTGATGGCCATGCCTAGGGTGCGGGCCAGCCCCTTGAAGGCCCCCAGCACATCTGTGGGACGGGTGCAGAAGCCAGGCAGCAGAGTCCAGACCTGGAAGGCAAAAGAAAAGGTAGGAGGCCACAGTCTTTGCCCAAGTCACTGCTCCCCAGCCTGGTACCAGAGGTACACTATGGGAGGGCTCCCAGGCACTGCTTGTTACCTGCCACTGGAGTGTGTCATAGATCTTGGCCTCTACACTCTTCCCAGCCTGGGTAAACTCCAGGGCTGCAGAAGAGAAAGAGGAAATGAGTGGAGTAGAAGACATTGCAACGCCTTAGGGCAGAGAAGGAAGGTCCCGCAGAACACCCTGGACTGCTGAAACCCCCAGCATCCTGCTTTCCTCACCTCTGTTTTTCAGAGTGGCCGCCAAAGGCAAGAAGTAACTGGTGAAGAAGCCAAGCCGTGCACCCTGCACGTTGTCCCGCAGCACTGGTAGGAGCCAGCTGCGGGGGAAATCCAGCGTCTCCCTGGGGAGGAAAGGCATGGGTCAGGAGAGTGTGGGGCACTGCCAGCATCAGTCTCTGGGCACAGGGCACTTTCACCCAGCCATGAAACTGAGCACAGGTAGGCTTAGCAGCCATAGCTGCAGCACTGCACGGGGACTGAACAGGAACATAACAGCTGCAAAGCTCCCCCCATGACTCTACTCACTCCTTGCCATTGATCTCCAGGGGCACAGTTTCCAGAAGTACCTCGGGACCCATGGTGCTCACAGCAGCCCCCACTGCCTGGTCCACTTCAGCCATATAGGGAAAGTGTGGGGAGAGACGCAAGTCGCACAAGGACTGGAGACACTGCGGGGACAGGGCAGAACAGTCACAGAAGAGCCATGTGCACAGGTCTGGACGTATCACTCTGCCCACCCAGGGAGGCCTGCATGTCCCTGTGCTGAGTGTCCCAGAGCTGCACACGCTCTAGCCATAGACAAACAACAAAGCAAAGTAAACAGCATGGTCCTGCTCCACAGCTGGAGAGGGCAACACAGCCAGGACAGCAGCACAGCCACCCCACCAGCCTCTATGGATGAATCTGTGTTCTCCCAGCCTGGCTCACCTTCCTCATGATGGGATGGCACTGCTTCCCACATGTCTCGAAGAAGATCTCCAACACTCGCAGAACTTTATCCCATGCTGCATGGAAACGGTATGTCAGCCCTTCCTCCACTGATCTGAGGAGAAGAAAGAAGACAGTCACACCAGCAGTATTCAGGGTGCCCACCAGGCCTGCCAGACCTCATTGAGGACTGGGCAGAGGCTGATCAGAGCTCAGCCAGAGCCATAGGGCCAGCCCCTCACCTGAACATCTTGCACAGGTAGGCAGCAGGGGCTGGGGCAGATGCGGACACAGTGCCCATGTCCTCCATGTGGGGAGCAATGCACTCAGTCAGGAGGATCTGCAAGGGCAAATAGGAAAAATGAGACAGCTGTTGGACCACAGAACCCGCAGCCTCATAGGCACGTGAGGGGCATACCACTCCCTGGCAATCCCCAAGCCCCATGGCAGAGCCCCCCAAAAGGCCCAGGGCATCCAAGTGGGGAGAGGTGTCTGAGTGTGGTACCTCCAGGGTCTGCGCTGCTGCTGACACCACCTGGGAGTGTGGGGAGAGGAAGCAGTTCATGGTAGTAGAGAAGAGCCGGGGCAAGTGAGCCCAGCACAGGTCCTTCTGCAGCCTGGAGAGGAAAGAAAGGCCAGATTAGAGACCAAGCAGCCACCTTTCCCCTTGCCCAGACGTGGCCCCTGTCCATACCTGCCCAGATTGATGTGTGCCCGTTCCATGGTGGACAGCCAGGTCAGCAGTGGCTGCAGGTCACTCGTGCTGGGCACGTAGTCGTAGAGAGCCTGCAGAAGCAGAAGGTTGGGTAGGTGGGTGGGTGCTGTGCAACTGCCAGCTCTGTCCCCCCCGACACTGGTACCCCACACTCACAGTGATGATCTGGGCATTGAGCTCAGCTGGCAGGCAGGCCACACTGGTCTGGGCACTGAAGAGGCTGTGGAAAGCTTGCATGGCACATGCTGTCACCAGCTGCAAAAAGGACACGGTGTCAGGAGAGGGGGCTCTGCTTTGAACCCACTGTCTCCCTACCCCAAAGCAGGCTCTGCCCTGGAAAACTCAGCAACTGTTGCAACTATGCCCCATCTGCATAGCCTCCCTCTTCCACAGCAGTCAGGGCAGTAAGCTGTCCTGGGCTTTTCTCCATTTGCATCCTTCATTTCCAGGCTCCCAGTTGACAGCTGAGAGAATTTGATCCCTTTCAGAGTGCAGCCCATGGGGAAAGGGTCTGCCCTTGTCATCTCTGGAACCAGAACACTCACCACATGGCTGAGGGTCATGACTCGGAGCAAGGTCTCACAGCAGGTCTTCACCACAGCTGCAGGGAAGCAAGGCAGCACATCCCGCAGCAGGGCAAGGACATGCAGGGTGGTGGTGGCCTCCTTAGCACCTACAGGAGCAGAGCAACCTCTTAGCCTGTGGCACACCACAGCAAACCCTGCCCAAGGCAAAGCCCCCATGATGGCAGTGGGGCTGACCCACTGAACCAGGGCGAATACTCCCCTGACTTCTGGGGACAGGAAAACAACGGAATGGCTGAGGAGGTTTCAAAACACCACAGGTGCCCCAGAGATATCTCATACCCTCCCCAGCAATCCAATGTTCCGCAACCTCCCCTCTTCTCTCCCTTTATTCTGCCACAGTGGCAGAGTCCCCCACACTCAGCTACAGATCCCATGCTCCAGTACCCCACACCTCCAGCTTTTTCAATCTCCTGCACACAGAACTTGGCAGTGGAGGGTGCTGCAGGGTGATGCTCAGGGGCTGCATCGCCAAACATGAACTCGCTGCCCCTCAGGACAGAACACACGCCATACTGCGCTGCTTTCCGCACCTGAGGGAAGAAGAACCCAGGTGAGCAGAAACTACAGACCCAGGGGTACAGCCATCCCCAGAAACAAACCCTGAAAGCAGCACCATTTCCTGCCAGAAGCACTGGGCTCTCACCTTGGGTTTGGTATGAACACAAAAGCTCAGCAAGCCATGATAGACTTGCAGGGTGACAGGGTAGCTCCAGGCTGCCAAGTCTTGCTTCCGTAGCAGTGTGGCCAGGCAAGAGAGAACCTATGAGGAGGGAGCAGCAGAGGCATTAGCATCACCCCACAGAAGCATCTCCCTTTCACTGCAAGGACCTCAGGCTGAGCACCCAGCACCACCCTACAGCAGCAGCCTTCACGCCAGCACTCATCAGACCCTGGGCAGAGCTGACATGGCTGGCTGCCTCTTGGCTACTCACCCATCGCAGGGCAGAGGTGGAGTTGCTGCAGGCCTGTGAGGACACGATACTCATGAAGGCTTTTGAGGCATCTGAGAACTTTTTAATAAGAACGGGGCTCGGGACCCTGCCAGAAGAAGGGGATATATCAGTGGAGTGAGGAGCAGACAGCTAGTGGCAGTCACAAAGGGGTCTGCATCACCATCTCACCCCAGCTGGGTCTCTTCCCTAGCCTGGGGAGAGAGGACAGCACCAATCCCTTTTCCATGATGGGGTCTGGCAGCTCTCCTTGCTTCTCTGCCAACCACTCACCGCTTTAGGACAAGATTAAGCAGGTAGGCAACAGCAGACAATGACTCGGGGGACTCCACTGCTTCCAGCGTGGTCATCTGAGAACAGAAAGTGGCTAAGCGATGGGGCACAGGGGCTCACACCAAGCCAGGCCTTCCCCAACCCTTGGGGAGGGGGAAAACAAAAAAAGAGCAGCCCAACAGCATCTCTGCTGAACAAAGACACTCAGGCTACAAGCACAGCACCTTTCTCTATCCCTCCTCAGAGCCCACCCATGCTGCCAGCAGCAGCTCTCCTTGCACCTCCTCCACACAACGAGCACTCACCAGTGCAGCAAAGTATTCAGTCTCGCTCTCCTTGCCCCCCTGGGAGCGGATCACCTCTGTCACAGCCGCCAGCACGGCACAGATCTGTGAGCAGCCAGCAAAGCAGGTCAGTATCTCTAAGCCTCATAGCCAGGGGGCCATCTCCACCAGACACCCCCTTCCCCAGCCCTGCTCCTGTCCGTACCTCTTTGTGAGCAGCAGAGTTGGATTCCCAGAAGCGCTGCACCTTGCTGAACGTGATGTTAGTGCAGTCACTCAGCCCACTCAGGAAGGTGCCGGAGGACTTCTCCGTGGCAGCCTCTTCAGCACCGTCCTCCTCCATACGGAACTGAGTGCTGTCACTCGCCCGCTCCAGACGCAGGGACCCCGACTGCAGCTCATTGTG
Organism: Sturnus vulgaris; assembly: GCF_052056855.1. NCBI lineage: Eukaryota > Metazoa > Chordata > Aves > Passeriformes > Sturnidae > Sturnus > Sturnus vulgaris. The sequence goes on along the minus strand of NC_142250.1, from coordinate 24,481,387 downwards.
CAGCTTCACTGCATCCACCGTCAAATTACTTTTCTCTGTGGAGGTGAGAGATGTGTCAGAACTGAGAAGTCACATTGCTCCACCATTCACACCAAAATCCCCCATGCTCTCCCTCTCTCCCAGCCAGACTGGCTTGGCTGGACCTCATATCCAGCACGTGGAATACACATGCTGCTTCGCCCCGATGGGCAAAAGCACATGAATAACTGCAAAGAGCTCCTCATTCCTGTGCAAAGAAACCAGAGCACAGTCCAGTCATCTCTGATGGAAGAGAGCATCACGTCCACACAAACATTTGCTGATGTGCCAAGGCTTTCTGAGGTGCTTCTTGTACTCTGCCCTATTTATCTTCTTCCACGTTAAGCCCTAGCAACCAGACAGCCAGGACAGATGCTGTATGTCCCTCTGAGTCCCAGATATCAGCCTAAAGGCAGTATTATCAGGAAAAAGATCTCCTTGGCTAGGAGCAGCCAGTGCTCTCGCACTGCCTGGCACACCTTGGTTTATCTTTCCCATCGTGTTGTCGATTGAATGTTAGTTTGTCACGTTCATCACCACACCAGACACCACAGCAGCACTTAGAGGTACTGCCATGGGCTTTGGGGAGCCTCGCACAGCGACAGGCACTGCAGCATGCGGTGGCCCATTCTGCTTTTGAGGCCCAGTGTCACGACGAGGTTAACCCGTTACGCCGTGGCCTCGATTTGTCCTCCTCCGTTTGCTGCCTCCGCCTACCCAGGAACTGTCAGCGGCTCTGCTCTCTCCCCTGCCCCAGCCTCAGCTCTTGGAGGACCCCAAGGTTCCTTCCGCAGCCCTCCGCGCCCCTGTACCCCTCCGGGAAGCTCCGGACACAGGTCAGGATCTGCTCGCCCTGGCGCCCTACCGCCCGCCCCTGTCCTTACCCGCCGGCCGGCTGCAGAAGCGGCTGCGGGCAGCCAGACGATGCTGGCGGGTCTCGGGGTTGGAGTCGCTACTGTGGCCCTTCCGCCAGCGCTTCAGCTTGGCCGCGGCTCCTGACCGGAGCCTCCCGCTCCGCGCCATGCTGGCCCCGGCACCACGTGCGGCCGCGCCCACCGCCCCCTTTCCGCTTCCGGCGCCAGCCGCCATCTTGAATGAGGGCAGCCACCAGGGAAGGCCGCATCCCGGCCGAGGGGGCGAGAAGCGGTGTCAGGGAAGCTCAGCGGGGTCGTGCCCAATCGGGGCTGAGGTGGGAGACCCGAAGGGCCCAGCAAGAGTCCACCAGACATCCCCGTGCCCAGGCCGCGGCCCTATGAAACCGTTCAGACCAGCCTGTAGCCACGGGCGACGAATCACGCGTTACGTACCGTGACGTCACGGTGACGCCATGCCCTGAAGGTCGCACCGCCCTTCGCAGCCGCGCCATGTGGTACGTGCGCCTCCACCTGGCGCGCGTTTAGCGCATGCGCCTCCCCCCTACCGACGGCGCGCGGGGCGGGGCGGGACCGAGTGGGGGCGTTAGTCGCGCGCGGCAGCGGCGGGAGAAGTAGCGCACGCCGGTCCCTCAGCCCGTTATGGCCGCCGCGTACCGGCTCGTCCTTGTCCGCCACGGCGAGAGCGCCTGGAACCTCGAGAACCGCTTCAGCGGATGGTACGACGCCGACCTCAGCCCCGCCGGGCAGCAGGAGGCGCGGCGCGGTGGCGAGGCCCTCCGAGGTACCGGTGGACGAGGGAGGGGGTGTCGGCCAAGAGAGGGGGTCGCAGGGGACGGGGGGAAAGGGATGCGGCCTAGTGCGGCCACGTCGAGCCTAACGGGTGCTGGTCTGGAGTTCTCCGATGCTAGACGAGGGCCTCCAGTGCCATGTCGGGGGTTCAGTGCTTCTGGGAGAGTCGTAGGTACCGCAGTATGTTGGTTCTCCGGTACCGGTCGCGTCCTGGCCGCCACTGCCGCTTTCTGTAAAGACGAGGACGCGACCGGTACCGGTGCGGTGAGGCCGCCGCCCTTGGCCTTTCACCGGTTGCATAAGGCCCGTCACTCACCTTCCTGGTCTTCCCCCGCCTCCCCCTTTTCCCGTATTTTCTAGATGCTGGCTATGAGTTCGACATCTGCTTCACCTCGGTACAGAAACGGGCAATCCGTACTCTCTGGACCGTCCTGGATGCCATTGATCAGATGTGGTTACCCGTTATCCGGACCTGGCGCCTAAACGAGAGGCACTATGGGGCTCTCACAGGCTTGAACAAGGCTGAGACAGCAGCAAAGCATGGTGAGGCACAGGTCAAGATCTGGAGGCGCTCCTATGACATCCCTCCACCTCCCATGCAGTCTGACCACCCCTTCTACAGCACTATTGCAAAGGTAAGACTCATTGCTCTTTGACTGCCTTGCTAAGAGTCTCTTAAAAGTCACGTGTAGTGTGGCCTGGCTTCCTCTATAAGGTCTCCTGTGCCTCTTTTTCATTATATGGGGCTATTGTGTATGGTGCTGGTAGACTTTAGGCTGAGTTTATCCTGCTTCTTCCTTGTGGAGTTGAATCCCTTGGCATTGCACAGACAGGTCCAAAGCATAGGGCACAATATCTCTGTTAATCATTAGTGCCGTGACCCCTTCATGAATGTTTGATCCGGTTTCTTTGCCCGGATAGGCAACATGTGATTTCTCCCAGAAGGGCTCATCGCCCTGATTGTGGCTCAGTGCAGCCCCAGACCTCAAAGGCACTTCCTTGCTTCCAAACCTGGCTTTGCTTACATGTACGGGGTCCTCAGGGAATTTGGGGGAGAGACAAAATCTTGCCACCATCTTCCTACACTGGATGGGGAGCACTGGGCTGCTGTGTGAGCATGGTCGTCCTCCCAGGATCGTCGCTATGCCGACCTGACAGAGGACCAGCTGCCGACATGCGAGAGCTTGAAGGACACCATTGCCCGGGCTCTGCCTTTCTGGAATGAGGAAATAGTCCCACAGATCAAAGAGGGCAAACGAGTCCTTATTGCTGCTCACGGCAATAGCCTGCGTGGGATTGTCAAGCACCTGGAAGGTAGGTCACCTCTGCAGGAGCATCCCAGGGACCCTGTCCTTCCCCAGCTGGCACTGTGGGAAGGTCCAAGAGTGACGGCACTTCTGTGTTTGCAGGCATGTCAGAAGAGGCCATCATGGAGCTGAACCTGCCCACTGGCATCCCCATTGTCTACGAGCTGGACAAGAACCTGAAACCTGTCAAGCCCATGCAGTTCCTAGGGGATGAGGAGACCGTGCGCAAGGCCATGGAGGCCGTTGCTGCTCAGGGCAAGGCCAAGAAGTGAGGGCAGGCAGCAGACCAGCACATAGTAGAGCCCCCTGCCATCCCCCACCCCTCTGTTCACACCCCCACAGTTGTAGGAACTCGGAGCTGTGGAGCTGGAGCCGCTCCCCACGGTTAGGCCCATTCCCTCAGACTAGGCTCCCCTCTGCAGATAGCCTGGGGGACCTGGGGCAAGGGCTGGAGGTCTGGTGTGAAAGGGAACCCTGGCTCTGCCAGGCAGTGACCACACACCTGTTCACTTTGTGATCCCAACCCTCAGACCCTGCCTCCAGGGGGACAGGCCAAGCAATCCCTTGCCATGCCAGGCTCCTCCTTTGCTTTGCGTCCCCAGCAGTTCTTGTCACTTGTTTACTGTAGTTCTGTCACTTGATTTAGTCCTCCTGGGAGCAGTGAGGCAAGTGCAGTGCAGGCAGCAACCAAGGGGGGTACCCCAACCCCTCAGGGGTGTGTAGCACAGTGACTGGGATGCCACTGGAACGGCTGTGTTTTGGTGCAAGTGCAACAGCACCCCAGGTTGGTACTCACACCTCTGGGCCCAGCTCTGCCAGCCCCTGCTTTAACTATACTGCCTTCAGACAAGGGTGAGGGAGGGAGCCTGTTGCCTGGAGGTCTTTGTTTGCCACATGCTTCCCCCAGCTGATGCCCATCCTCATCCTGCTAGTGAAGCAGGTGCTGTTGTGTCCCATCCCTCACGTGTGTGTATGTGGCCTGTCACTGTGGCCTCCCCCTCTGCCGGTGTCGTGAGCCTGGGCTTGCACAGGGTCAGTGTAACTGTCCAACCATAGCAGCTGTCTTGTTCCAGTTCAATAAAGGAGTAATGCGCAATAAGGAGGTGTCTGTGTGTCTCTGGGCCATGTGGGGCTCCTTGCTGCTAGCATGGGTGTAAGGCAGCAGTCACTGCTGGGCACAGATATAAGTGCAGAAGCTGTGCCAGGGTCAAAGAGCAAAGCTCAGCTCTGCAATCCCTGCCAGAGAGGGTGACACGCTGCCATGCTGTGGTTTTTGGGCTCCACATGTGCCACACCCTCATGCCAAAGGCAGGGAGCAGCACACACTGTGTGTGTGGCCTGAGATGATGAGTTACGTCCCCAGGCTGTTCTCAGCCACAGCCCACACTGATAAGTAGTGTGCTGAGATAGGCTGTGCTCCAGGCTTGACTGATGTGGGGAAACCCATGTGGTGAGGTGAATGCCCAGCGCAACCGCTCATCACTCATCACTCCCTTTCACCAGCAGTGAAAATATGCTGTGGAAGCTGTTCCTTCACCTGCTGTGCTGCAGGAGCCAAACCAGAGTGCCACAGGCAGCCTTGGCTCCCCCCCTGACTCTAAAGAACAAAGCATGGAGCTCTCAAAAAATATTTATTATCCACAAGTAGCAAACCTGTCCTGCCAGTGGAGGCCTGGCTGAACCTGTGAAGGAGGTGCAAGTCCAGGAGCTGCTCTGGTTCCACAGGCCTCAGTCCTGCAGCCCCCCCGCCCCCCTCAGCTGTTACGTCTGCAGGAACTGGGGCTGCACTCGGGCCACCTTACGGAACTCCTTGGTGTGTGTCCGTGGGCACTGCATCTCACACCAGCTGATGGGCACCATCTGCACCCCTGCAGACACAATATGTCAGGATTGCTCGTTCCCAAACTTGCATTCCTCCGTGTGGAGAGGGAGGCAGCTACATCAGCTGCCCCTCAGGCAGGGATGAGGCAGAACTGTTTCAGCCCCGACCCTGTCTCTGTCCTGTCCCTACCTGCCTCACTGCGTGCCACCACCACGCCCAGCTCGTTCTCTGCTGTGCTCAGCAGGTAGTTGGACTGTGCATCCCCCAGGGAGATCTGGTTGGACAGGAGTTAAGGGACAGACTTCCACCAGGGAGCTCAAGCCAACCCACTGTCCCTGAGGGGGAAGGATACAACTTTGGCCAGGACGATGTCACTGGGGCGGAAGCTCTTGTACACTTCTACCTGCACAGGAAAGAGCAGGCAATGCCACACAGGGCCAGGGTGCTGTCAGTGGGGGGACAGGGCCCCCACAAGCAGAAACCGGGGACGACGGGTGTAGAACAGTTACTGGCAGTGGCTCACTGACCTTATCCTTTTCCGTGGCTCGGATATCTTCTCTCCTGAAAATGGAGATGGAGGGATCTGAGTGCCAATGAGCAAAGACGACTCAACAGCCTGTGGCAGAAGCTGCCCCGGCCTCCCTGGGTGCTCGCCAGAACCTGCTGGACACCAGCCCAGTGCTCAGGGCAGAACTCCAGCTCAGGGCAACCAGCTGCACTGCCCACAACAGCCTTCCTCCCCCTGAAGGGTGGGAGATCCTAACCTTTTCCCTACCGTATGGTGCCTCGGAATGTGGATTTCAGCGGCGTGGAGCCAACATACAGGATGTGCACCTTGGCAAAGCGAGAGTTAATACTGCAGACCTGCATGTAGGAAAAGGGGAATCAATGCTCCAGGCAGGGAAAAGGCAGGGAGCAGGCAGGGCTGCATGGGGAGCTCAGGTCTCATTTGGCCTCCTCCTCCCTGTGACCAAGCAATGGTGGGACACTTGGCAGCAAGCCATGTGAGGAAGATTATACTTCTGCAATTCGAGGCACCAGAATAAGGGTGAGACCTGCAGTGATCCCAGTCCCTCTCCCTCCACCAGGAATGTAAGGAAACTAATCCCTGGTCTGTGCCATCCTTTCTCCAAGCTGCTTGAAGCACTGACCTGCACGCTCCCTGCCCCAGGAACAGTTATGGAAGGAGAGCAAAGAAAATCCTCCCCTCAAGCCCACCTCAGACTTAGGGCAGGTGTCCCTCATGCCAATACCCACTTTGTGAGCGAGGGACTCAAGGAGCCCCTGGACTGCCCCTGCCCTGATGGGAGTTGTACAGAAGGGAGTAAGAAGCCCAGGCACTTCTCACCCCACCCTATCCATGTTCAGAAACAAAGCTGAGACAGAGAGAGTTGAGGCCGTGCAGTTTGTCAACGCAGTGCTCCAGCGCCCCACCTTGCATGTCACCACAGCCCCCACGTTGGGCAGGAGCTGCGACTCGCTGTCTCTCACCACCGACACCACGGGCAGCTACAGAGAAGATACGAGGGTCAGCATAGGGCACAGCTCGTTCACAGGATCACCAGTCAAACCCCGTCCGAGTCCAATTCCCCGTCGCAGCCCAGTCTCCAGGGAGGCTGTGCAGCCTGGGAGCACGCCACTCAGCCCTGGGGAGGAGCAGCCGTAACGCGGCCGCGCTCACCTCGTTGTCCTCATTTTTCCTCTCCAGGCAGCCAGCCAGCGAGGAGAAGATGAAGCCATGACGAATGTAAGTCCCAGTACCAGCCGTGGCCTCCTCCGTGCTGCACAGCCGCTCACCTACGACACAGAAACTCAGGGGCCGCCGGGGCATCCCGCTCCGGGTACAGCGCTCGCTTCCAGCCGGCCCAGTGCGGAGCATCCCCGGGGCAAGCCCCTCCGCACTGCCTCGTCCCGTACTCCTCTCCCAGGCCACCGTGTCCCCCTTCCAGGCAGTGGCAGCCCCAGTCCCAGGAGCCCCGGATCGCCCCGGGCCGCACTCACCAGGGATGCAGTAGCGTGCGGGAGGCGCCATGCTCGCTTCTGACAAGACATCACCAGAAAGCCCTCACCCTATTGGTTCCAGGCGTCAATGCTGCGCTGTAAGCGTCGCGGCTATTGGTTCTCTCCTACCTGACGTGAAGGCCTGCTGGGGGCTGTAGTCCAGTGACGGCAGACGGTGCTCCCGGCATGCTGTGCGCGGGAGCTGCCCGTGGGCCGGCGGGGCCCGGGCATGGAGGCAGCGGGCCCAGGTCGGCGGCGCCGGGCGGGTGTGTCAGGGCCCATGCGAGGGGCTGTGGGCTTGTAGGGCTGTGGCTGCCGTGGGGCTGGGCGGCGATATAGAGGTGCTCTGGGGCGGGGAGCGCGGGGGCCGGGAGGTGATGGGGAATGCTTCGTGTGCTGTGGGGCAGGAGATGCTTGTGCGGACCCGGGAGGCAGTGGGGGTCTGTTGCCCTGGGGGTGCACTTGGGATGGGAGGCAGTGGGGGCATGCTGGTCTGGGGGTGCTGGGATGCTGCGAGTCAGGGAGAGCCGGCTGTTACTGGGCTGGATGCAGTGGGGCTATTGGCGTGGGTAGCCTTTGAGGATGGGGCTAAATACCGGAAAGTGTCTTGGCGCTGTGGAGCTGGGTGCTACTGAACCGGGGGAGCCGGGCGCTGCTGAGCCACTGGAGGGTGCCACAGGGCTGCGCCTGGGTGCCTGGACCTGGCGGGTGAAGGCCTCGTCTTTGCCTGGGCTGGGGCCAAATCCAGGGTTCCCCACCCCTCGGCTGTGATATTGCCAGTGCTCTTGTCTGTGCTCGTGGGCTCGGTGCCCCTCTGGTTTGTGGGGACGGCCATGGCAGGGCGAGGGCTGGATCCCAGTGCCCGGCTGGGCAGGAGGAAGTTGTGTGGTTCTGCTGGAGCCTCATCTCTGTGATTGTGCTGCTGTCGTCAGGCAGGTGCCTGGGGACAGTGAGTCTTGCTCTGGAGCAGGCTGGCTGCTTCCCCTGTGGGTTGCCTCGCCAACAGCTGCCGCTGTTGTAGGTGAGGAAGCTTCTCTGGGGGGCAGGAAGGCACTGTGTCTTTGGAGGGAAGGGCTGACCTCAACACCTGTTTCTAGCTGTAGTGTTTCGTTTTTTACTACACTGACAACACAGGGATGTGTGCCACCCAAAGACTGCACGGCAGGAAGTTGTTGTTCCACTTTGCACTTGCTGAGTTTCAAGGAAAAGCTCTTGGCAAGCCAAAGGGGAAACGTGGAGAAGAGGGTGATGCAAGCATTTGCATATCCCACCTCTCCTGTACCAGGGTATAGAAAGTCTGGGCAGGAGCCATGCCTGTGACCTGGAATGGGCTGCTGGGTCTGGGATCCTCATATCCAGCAGATCCCAACCTTGGGGTAAACCCCATCCTCCTCAGGCAGGGTGGAGGAGAGCCCTGGCTCCTTTGGGCATCTGGATGCTGCAGCTTCTGCCCTCACCCTCCTGCTGCTCCCCAGGGGCTGTGCTGGTGGGCACAGTGGTGCAAAGAGACAATCCCTGTGGGAGGGACTCTGAGCTCTGGCACCAGTGCCTGGCACCAGACCAAGACAAGTGCTTGGCCCAGGTTCAGAACGTGCCTTGGCAGAACCCTGGGGCAACCTTGCTACTTAATATTGATGGGTATTGCCTGCACAGAGGCCTGGGGGCCCCAGCCCTGCAGATCATTTTCCCATGTGCTGGGCCAGATCGGGTTCCTCATCACTCCCAGCAAAGCTCTCAGGACAAGGGGCTCAGCAGGCAGGGGAGTAGTGGCCCGGGGCTGTTCCTGGGCCTCTCATTTGCTGATGTGGGGCTCTGTTCAAGGATCCAGGCAAGGAGAAGGAGGAAGTGTTGGGACTCTTGGAGTGAAGCTATGAGGTTGGGAGGGTAGCCTCTACAACTTGGTCCAGAAGTTGAGGTGAAGGGAAGTAGCATCCTACTTTTTGGGGTTAAGGAGGGACTAGGGGTGGAGGGGTAATCCTGTACTGGCTCCTCCACATTCCTTGTGTGGATTCCTATTTCTGAACATGTTGGGAAAGGCTGAAATCATCCCTGGAAATGGCCCAGCATCCTGGATGCTCATGCCTTCTCTGGTTTCCTCTGAGTCAGACTCTCCGTGTCGCTCCCCCGGCCCCCTCCCCGTTGGGAAAGACGAGATGGGACCAGAGAGCACCTGAGCCCAGATGCTGAGGGGCCTGTGCCCCCTGCTCCAGGCAAAGAGACATCCCAGCGACAGCAGCCCCGCAGCCTCCAGGAGCCTGGGCTCACCTTCTCCAGCTCGGCATCTTTGTCAGTTCAGGGAGCTGCACTACCGGCATCAGCACATCAGGGAGAGGAAACCCTTCCCGAGGGACAGCCAGGCATCAGGGTGGCCTGCCCACGCCGAGCTCCTGTCCCCCCAGGCGTGGTGTGGCAGGGATGAGGAGCCGGCAGCGGATGTTTGCCGCGGTGATGCGCCTGCTCCTCAAGTGCCTGCGGCTGGGGCGGCGGCGGCGGTTCAAGCTAGTGCGGCAGGTGGAGCAGCTGTGGCACTACGGGCACCTCTGCCTCCGCTCTCTGCTCTACAACTCCTTTACCAACGGCGATGTGGTGCTTGATTCTCTCTTCGAGCCCATCTACTGGCTGGTGGACCATGTCACCCGGTGGTTTGGTGTGGTGAGTCACCCTCACTGGGCTGGGTACATGTGGTGCTGGGACAACGGACTCAGGGCTGCCTGTGAGCTGGGACCTCAGTGTGTGGTTCAGATTGGTTTCCTCTGGCTCTGTCCTGCCCCTGCCTCTCCCCAGGCAGCAAGGGGCAGGCACTGCCCACTCCAGTGACCCAGGCCTCTTTCCTGTAGGTGTTTGTGGCACTGGTGATTGGGCTGACGAGCTCTATCGTGGCCATCGTGTACATCTGCCTGCTGCCCCTCATCCTGCAGACCTACACACCTGCCTGGATATGCTGGCACCTCACCTATGGACACTGGAACCTCATCATGATTGTCTTCCACTACTACATGGCTATCACCACTTCACCTGGGCACCCACCACGGGTGAGGCACCAAGTGGCAGCACAACTTCTCCCAGCTGGCCACTGGGGACCAGCTACAGATGTTGTATACTGGGAACAGCCTGGTGATGTTGTTGCAGGATGCCTCTGAACTGGGGAAGTTAGACTGGGCAGTGCAGAGTGGAGAGGCAGCGGGGTGGCACAGGGGAGAGCAGGAGTGTGAGATGCAGGGTTTAAGGTGCACAAATCTCTTCTGACATGTGCACAGGCCAAGAACGACCTCACTGGTGTGTCCATCTGCCGGAAATGCATTGCCCCTAAGCCAGCTCGCACCCACCACTGCAGCATCTGCAACAGGTAGGGCACCCTCCCTGGGGCAGCCTTTGGAACCCCACTCCTCACCCCCTGCCCCACTGTGAGCCGAGCCCTTGTCCTCTGCTCTGCTAGCTCCTTGCCCTGTCGCTTGTAGCCTGCAGGGCTGGGGGGTTCCTGTCCTCTCCCAAACACACTACTTGCACTGGATCTGACACTAACACTGGTCTCCTCTCTCCCAGGTGTGTGCTGAAGATGGACCACCACTGCCGTATCCTTCTGCAGTACTAACCGGTGGCACACTCCTAGGGGGAACCAGCCCTGCTTCCCCTTCCCTCCCAGTCTCCTCTCGTGGAGACAGCCAGCATAGGAATGGGTGATGGGAGCAGGGCCCAGAAGAACTGCCCTGGTCCCTGGGTTGGGTCTGTCACAGTTATGTACCTTTAACCCCAGAGGCAGCCTGGCTAAACAACTGCGTGGGACACTACAACCACCGCTATTTCTTCTCCTTCTGCTTGTTCATGACCATGGGCTGCGTTTACTGCAGCATCAGTGGCTGGGAGATGTTCCGGGATGCCTACGCAGCCATTGAGGTGAGCAGCCTCTCCTGCCATGCACCAAGACCACCTGGCTTCCCCAGACTGAGCTTGCAGAATAAGGCTGGGCCAGGCCTGGCCATATAGTGACTTTGCTTCCTCTCTTCCTCCTCCTGTGAGGCCCCCAACTGTTCTGGTCCTGTGGGGGTGTGAGGGGAAGGGTCCCTGCCCCACTCCTCTGAGACACATAACTGGTGCCGTTTTCCATCCCCCTAGAGAATGAAACTGCTTGAGAAGGAGAGACTGCAGGTGGCTGCCAACCAGGTGGGACATCCCTGCCCCCCAGCTGCTCCAGGCAGTGTGGAGCAGAGCTGCCCTGCAGGCGGAGTCCTGCTTGGGGTCCTGCTCTCAAAGAGCACCCCACATCACAACCAGCCCTGATGTTTGTCTCACACGTCAGAGACCTGGGGCTGGTCAGGCAGTTCTGCTGTGGACAGTGCCTCCAGCAGCTTGGGGTCTGCCTCTGTGCACCCAGCTTCCAAGGGGCTTGGGCTGATGACAGCTTCTTGGCATGTGCTGCTCATGCCATGGTCTCCTGGTGAAGCTGCAGCACTGCATACACATCTCCCCCTGACCACCATCTGCAGTGTCCTTACCAGTCCCATGGCTGCTCCCTGACTCCTTACCTCTAGCCCACTGTTCTTCACGCCTGTGCCAGCTCTGGGTGTCTGTCTGTCTCGTGGCTGTCCCAGGCTGCCTCCCCCTCACCCTGGCTGTTGCATTAGATCCAGCTGCAATCCTTTCTTGCTGTCCAAGCTCTGCAGCAGGGAGGGGTGCAGCAATCCCTGTCTGACTTCAAGCTGTAAAGCAGTTTGGGTAATCTTCCCCATCTGGTCCTTTTTCAGACATACTACCAGACCCCACCACCCACCTTCTCCTTCCGCCAGCGAGCTTTCCACAAGAGCGTGGTCTACCTCTGGGTTCTGTGCAGGTGAGGGGGCCCAGGGGCTGGGGAAAACAGAGTGAAGCTTGTGACATTGCTCGCGAACTACCTGCCTGTAGCTGAGCTTGCTCACTCTAGTGCAGATGTTGCTGCCCTGCCAGCCTTTGGGCCAGAGGAGAGATTTTGTGTCTGTCACAGGAGATTAGACAAGCCGACCCACTTACGCGGCTGTGGGTGCGGGGAGGCTGCCTCAGCCTCCACCAGCTGCAGCACCAGGGAAGGAAGGCCTGTGTTTCACCTGCTGTCCCTTGTCATACCTAGCTCGGTTGCACTGGCCCTGGGTGCCCTCACGCTGTGGCATGCTGCCCTCATTACCCGTGGGGAAACGAGCATCGAACGGCACATCAACAGAAAGGAGAGGCAGAGACTGCTGAAGAAAGGCAAGGTGAGCATAGCCCACAGCATGGGGGCTGGCTGGGGCAGAGCCAGACATGATGTGCCTCTCCCTGTCCTGCAGGTCTTCAGGAACCCCTACAGTTACGGCAGCTGGGATAACTGGAAGGTGTTCCTGGGTGTGGATGTGCCAAGGTAAAATCCTGGGGAAGCCCCTGCCTGAGAAGGTGGTGGCTCAGCAGCTCGTGGGGTTGTAGGGACAACAGGGGCTCTCCTTGGGCTACTGGGAGAGAGGACGACAGTGAACACTGATCCCACACTCTGTACTGCACTGGGCTTTGTAAGGCATGGCAGACCTGGACGTAATTGGCCTTGTGCCTCAGGAGCCCTCTTTGGTGACAAGGTGGCCTGCCCAGGACACTTTTGCCAGCAAAATCTCAGCTGAGGAGCTCAGCCATTGTGGCAGCTAGGATATGGTTCCTCAGAGCTGAGAAGCACCAAGACTTCACCTTTTGGCTGTGGCCTCACTTTCCCCACAGGCACTGGCTCACCCGTGTCCTGCTGCCCTCTCCTCACCTGCCCCACGGGACAGGCCTGAGCTGGGACCTGCCTCCTTGTGTGATGGAGCAACGTGCACCACTCCTGGCAATCTGAGGCCCTGTGCTCTGGACATCCCTTCCCACAGGCAGAGGAATGCATGGAGGACCCGCTCCACCACAGCAGCTTCCTTTGGCCAAAGTGCCTGGCAGAAGGCTGGCACATATCACTGACTGGAGCCAGAGCCATGGGAAGCTCTATGGACTGTGTTGGTGCCTGGACATCTGCCCTCTTGGCTCTTGGTGGCTGCAGGCAGCCCAGGGGCAAGGTGGCAGAGCTGCTGCTCCCTGCTCCAGCTGACGGTGCTGCCCTCGTTAGCGCAGGTACAGGCCAGCATTGGCCTAGCTCAGCTCTCTGAAGGGCTGTGCACAGAGGATTACAGCCCCATCCCCCAAGTGTTCTCCAGGGAGTCTTTTTAAGACCATCTACTAAATACTGTTTTTTTAAGGGAGTCTGTTTTTGCTATCTTGTGGGGAACATGGACTTCTGGGGATGGGAGAAGAGGGACCACAATATTAAAAGAAGAGGAAGGATCTAGAGCCTGCAGCATCTTAAGCTGCTCAACTACGGAAGAACACTGAGGACCCAACCTGAGCTGTATGGAGACCCTCAGAGCATTATCAAAACAGATATATTTATTCTTCTGGCACATGGGTTGTCACACACTACACGTGTGCACAGACCTGTCCTCTCCACTCACATGTGGCAGGGGCTGTCCATCGCTGTCCCTGGCTGCAGCAGAGGGTGGGCAAGCCATAAGCAGCACAACTCCTTCCCTGCTATGGGTGCTGGGAAGGGACTTCAGTGAGGGGTGTTGTCTGCTGGCCTGCACGCTCCAGCCCTAAGCACTCAGGGCAGTCCTGGGCTCCGAGGATCCAGAAGGTCCGTGGCATTGGTGGGATGACTTGGTGGCTAGCAAGTTGTTGGTCAACACAGGGAGGGGACACAGGGCATTCACCTGCCTGGGCTCCCAAGCAGGAACCTGCAGGGACAGAGATGGTGCTATCAGCCATTGTCCCCTGTACACTGGCATCCCCTCACCGTACTTCTACACCCTCACCATTCTCCACGTGCTGCCACTGCTTCCTTTCGCACCAGCCTCTTTTTGTCGTCCAAAGGCTTGGCCAGTGCCCGGATAACTCGGCCTTTGTATGGGAGCAGCTGTAGTACAGAAGGGGCTCTTTGTGAGAGAAATAAATGGATGCTGGCTGCTCCCCAGGAGGTTTGGGACCCCCATGCCCCTCTACATGCAGGAGCAGGTTGCTGCAGAACCACTTACCACTGTTGTGGGCAGACTGGTGAGGGCATGGGCACAGCGCAGGGCAGCAATGCGGACAGCCTGGAACAGACAGGGATGAGGGCAGCACAAGGGGCAGGAGAGAGGGGGTGCATGGAGGGGAGGAAGGAAGGGGTTACGCACCATGGTGGGGCTAGAGGTGAGGTTGAGGAACTTGGTGACCAGTGTGTCGACATGCAGGCTCATGATCTGGGGAGCTTCGAGCAGCAATGGGTGGAGGCAGCTTAGTGTAGAGAGCTGTACTACACGATCCGAGCAGGACAAGGCCTCAAGCAGGAGGGAAAGCAGCTGCAGAGAGAGGGAGAACACAGAAGTCAGTCATGAGAACCCCAAACCATGCACTCCACAATGTCACAGCTCACCCTGCCTGCCACCCAGGCTGACACCTACCGAAGGCAGTTCTGTCACCAGCACAGGTTTGGGGAGGTGGTTGAGCACATGGGACAGGCCCTTCAGGTAATTGGCCTTCACATCTGTGGAGAGCAGAGATGGTTACAAGCAGCCTGCAGAAGGATGGGATGCTGGTCAGGTCCCCTGGTTAAAGGGTCAGGAGTGGTGAGGCTAGGCTGGGGGTGGCCACTCACCGGGGCCAGCCCCGTGGAAGCCTTGCACCAGCTTGGGGACGTTGTCAGTGAAGAAGCGCTGGCGGAACATGATGCGCACATCAGCATGGCAGCCCTTGTGCAGCACGTCCGGGGACTCGGCCATGAGCAGGGAGAAGCCATCAGCTGCGGCAGGGCCCAGCTCTGTATCACCCAGTAGGCCCAGCAGCTGTGAGGGAGAGAGCCCTGAGACGGAGTCCTGCTGCTCGGGGTCCCCAGTCAGCCATGGGGGAGCAAAGCAGGTTTCTTAGACATCACTCAGCCCCACCACCACCTACCTTGTCTGTCAGGCAGGAGCTCAGGGGGTGGTAGCGCAGCACCAAGGCTTTGGTCACCTGTGCAGGCAGAACAGTCAATGCCAGGCTGGGTCCCCCAGCCGCCCTGCCTCACTCATCCAGGGCAGGTCTTACCCAGAGCAGCAAGGTAAGTGCCTGCATTCGGCAGGGCCCCTCCACGAGGCTGGACTCCATCCTGTTCACTGCAAGCTGCAGGATTTCATCCAGCTGCTGCCCTGGGGATGGAAGGGACAAGCTGAGCCTTTCCCCCTGTCAGCAGTGGGCAGGGACACCTGGCATCTGCCCCAGCCCCTTACCTGCTGGGTGCTTATTCACCAGCCCTGCAAAGCTCTTGGCAGCTGTGGTGGCCGTGAAGGGACAGTTGCAGGAACAGCTCAATGCCAGCAGCTCCCGGAGCAGCCGTTCCTGCTGAGGAATTGCCACCTGGAAGAGATACAGAATGTGTTATGGCCCAGGGCTGCAGCTGCTCCCTCTGTCTGTCCATGGAGTTGGTGCGGACAGAGGCTGGAGGGTGCTTGGGCAGGGCTCCTCTCCACCCTGCTCTCTATCAACGTACATCACGGGGCAAGGAACAGACGAAGGCCATGAGGAGGGCAACCAGGCATCTCTGTGCCTCCAAGCACTCCCCATCCTGAAAGGGAATAACAGTGTCCATGTCATCACAGTCCTTGCTGCCAGTCTGTGTCAACATCCTCATTCCCAGCTCATTCTGGTGCTCCAGCCCCCATCACTAAACATACCCCAAAAGGCTGGAAGGAGCAGGGAAAACTGTTTTGGGGTAGGAAGGAGACCTCTCCATCCAGAAAGAGGGGCACCACATGAGACACACTCTGGGCAGCCAGCCTAGGAGAAAAAAAGACATTGTAATGTGCTTCTCTAGAAGGGTCATCGGAGACCTCCCAGGAGGAACAGGGTCACCCTGTACAGATAGCAGCAGGGGGCATGCAGCCTGCTCCCTCCCCATGATGGAGCACCCAGCTTCCTGCCCTAGCTTCACTCACTCAGGGCTCAGGTGAGTGGTGGCAGCACTGATGACTGGGATCATGGCAGCCAGCACCTCTTCCTCCAGCAATGTCTTGCCTGGCAGTGTATGCGTGCTCTCTGCAGTTGGTGGGAGGAATGGAACTTGCTGGAGTCTGCTGTTCAGAGGGAGGAGGCAGGCACAGCCCCCTGAACCCACACCAGAGTGGGGCAGGGCTCTAGGACAAGGGCAGGGAGCAGTGCATCCCACTCCTGAGAGCCACGGGTACCAAAAGGCATCAGCAGCAGCACTGACTGCAGGATCAGGGACCCTCGAGAGCTCTCCCCTCTCCCACTCCAGCCCTGCACTTACCTGGCATGGCTGCCTGCACGGCCATGGCCAGCAGGCACGGCACCACCGTCTGGTGGAAGTACCAGCAGCCCTCAGCATCCTGTTGGCACTGCAGGGCCACACGGTGCAGGCTCTGGCACACAGAGACCATGTCTTTGGTGTTCCTAGCCTCGGTCCCTGCAGAGCACAGTCACCACCAAGTCAAACAACCTCAACATCAGCCCCCCTGATCTGCATCAGGATCCTGGGACAATGCAGCTCCTCTGACTCCCACTCCACCAGTGGGACACACAGCCCAGATGTGGGTCCCTTGTACCACTGCCATACCAGTTTTTTCCCAGCCATCACCAGTAACAGGCAGTTCCTACCCAAATGCTCTGTGGAGCTGCCTGCAGCAGCTCCATTACCTTTCTGCATCTTCTGGAGATGCTGTAGCAGGACAGGGACAGTCTCCCTCACGATGCTGGTGTGGGTTGACACGGCTGCCAGGGCCTGCAGGCAGCGCTGCTGCAAGGCGTGGTGGTTGTGGTAGCTCTCCTCCCGCTCTGAAGAGGAAACACACCTCAGAGAGGGACCTGGGGACAGTCCCCCCACCAAGGGAAATCAGGGCCCAGATCCTGCCAGGGCAGATGGGGTGAAGCAGCACAGCAGACCCAGCCCATGCCAGGCTCAAGGCACTCTGCCTGCTCTGCAGCTGGGCAGCTCCTTCCCACAACGGTGATCTTCACCACGTACAGGCTGGCTACCAGACCAAGCAGCCTTCCCTGTGCCAGCACACGGTGCCTGTGCTGGGAATCCCCCAAAGACAGCCACCAACCATAACACAGCCTCACTGCCTGGCAGGAGCCAATGGGGATGGGAAAAGCTTTACCCCAAAACCAGTCACCACTCCTTTCCCAGCCCTACCTGACTGCAGCTCCTCTTCAAGCCTGGGTACCATGCGTCCAGAGAAAACCTTTGGGTAGGTGGGGGCCAGGGACCCAGCTGCTTCCATTGCTGCTTCACTGCCAAGGGGAAAGAGAGTGTGAAAGGCCATGCAAGGACTGCAAATTCAGGGCTGCTTGTACACCAGCTGCACAGACCGGGCCAGAAGGTATCTCCAGAACCCAGTTTCTCAGTAATTTGCCTTTTTCACCCTTCAGGTACACAGAGCAGAGCACCCTGCTTTGATAGGCTCAGAGTTTCTTATTTCCAGCCCAAGAACTGTCTGGTTTACCCCATGTAGTCTTCTTGTTCAGAGAACAAGAAGGCACAAGTTCCTGTGCCTTCCCTCAGACTACAGCCCCTCTCTGCAGCAAAGCCAGGCTTTGTTTCTCCTCCCAGAGTGTGGGTGACCGC
Source organism: Sturnus vulgaris (assembly GCF_052056855.1). NCBI lineage: Eukaryota > Metazoa > Chordata > Aves > Passeriformes > Sturnidae > Sturnus > Sturnus vulgaris. The sequence goes on along the minus strand of NC_142250.1, from coordinate 24,463,960 downwards.
CATGATGCCAGCCCACCCCTCACCTGCTCTGGGAATCTTCCTCATGCAGAGCAAGACGGATTAAGTGATCCACAACCAGCTCCAGATCAGAGGAAGACAGGAAGCCTGGAACAAGAGCCAGAGAGGAATCCTACCCTTGGCCAAAGGCAAAGATGTTGGTGTGCTGGACAGGATCCTTCCCCATCATCCAAGCCAGCAGCAATGCAGCAGCATACCAAATACCAGAGATACAAAGTGCCTTGCACAAACAGGCAAGAGAGAGACCAAATGTCCCTGGAGCTCATGGCTTGGATAGAACATGCTGCTGCTATTCCTGTGCACTTACAGGCAGCAGGCAAGGATGTCCCAGTAGCCACTGTGTCTCTCACAAGGGAGTGACACCTTCCTCTGTCTCATAAGAATAAAGGCACCAACCTTGCAGGGAGCCCAGGACAGTCAGTGCCTTGATCCCAACCAACTGCAGCTGCACACTAGGATCCAGCAGTGCTGAGAACACCACAGAGCAAACTGGGGCTCGGAGCGACAGCAGAGTGCTCTCATCTGGAGAGAGGGGCACAGAATCACTGCCTGAGTCTGGCTGTCACCACACAGCCACCATCATGGCACTTGACAGACCCTTTCTGGGATGCTGCATTTGATACCCAATCATGCAGGGTCCCTGGGACATGGCAGGGACTCACACGTGCCACACTACTGGCCAGTGAGTTTTCCTTGTCTGTCAGCATACAGGAAAGTGAGGTCAGAACCAGCAGCCCTTGGGACACAGGTGCCTCCAGAGGGACCAGCCACCCTCACCTTCTTCCACATATCCCCACTTCTGCTGCAATTCCATGAAGCCTAGCAGCATTTCCAGGATTGTCCTCCTCTGGCTGCTCTGCAGGGACACAAAGGTGTAACCCAGATCACCGTTACTGCTGGGACAGAGCTGCACCTCAGCCCAGCACTTTGAGGCCACAGGATGCCTAAAGGGTCTCTCCCCACAGCCAGGGAAGGACGTCTTCTTAGATAACCCGCTGCCCCCAGGCCCTGTGGAGCCAGCGGGTGCCCCTCACCTGCGTGTGCTTGGTGTACTGCTCCAGCAGCAGGGGCAGGACGCTGCGGGTGATGCAGTGGTAGGTGCGGAGGGAGGCACCCGCTGCTGCCTGCAAGAGTTTGGCACTGGGCCACACCAGCTTCATGTCGGGCTCGCACAGATGGTGCCTGCAATCTGAGATAGGCTGGGCGTCAGCTGCACCGGCGCAGAGCTCCTCTGCTTTGCGTGCGGGGACACAGCTGATAGCAGGGCTGGGACGTGCTGCCAGGGTGCAGCTCTGAGCTGCAGCACAGCCTCCTCAACTGAGCAGCTTCCCACAACTCCAAGCGCACAGACAGTGCAGTTCCAGCAGAGATGGAAGCAACTCAATCCCCTTGTCCTCCCTTCCTGCAGCCAATTACCTTGGAAAAGCCAAAAGTTGCTGTGAGGACTAGAAAGAGAAGAGGCTTGAAAGAGAAGAGGAAGGCAGATGTCTGCCTAGGAGCATGCTTTCAGGCCTGGCTCCGTGGGGCAGGTCCCTGTTAACTACCTTGCAGGATGCTGCTGAGGAAGGAATCCAGCAGATCCTCAGAATCAGAGCTGAGCACGGAGCGGGAGAGGCAGGCAGAGAGAGCATGCAGTGCAGCCAGGCATTCCGTCTCAATCTTCTCACTCGCTGTCTGGAACACCTGGAGGAAAGGCCATAGGAGGAGCTGAACTCCACGCCGACAACAACCACAGCCTTCAGGCTCCCAACGCAGGCTGAAGGGCTCAGGCTCCTGCCTCATTTCCCACGTGATTTGAACATGCAGCACGGCACACTCAAGCCACATGGACAGGCTGATAGGGCTGGTCTGTCCCGTCCACTTTACAGCTTGGGCAGTCCAAGGTCACAGGTCCAGGCTGCTGGCAGATATGGGGCCCACCCGGTCTAACTGAGAACTCCTGCTCAGTAGAAGCTCAGCCATGGTGGAGCCCTGCAGTACTCACCTCTCTTCGCAGGGATGACCAGAGGCTGGGAAGGAATTCCTGCAGCTCCTTCTGCCCGTAGATGGCACAGCAGGCAGTCTGCAAGAGGGAGCCAGGAGAAAGCATCACAGAGAAGCCAGTACCAGGAGGACACGGTGCCAGGACACTGGCCATCCTGACAAGCTCATGCTGAGCTGCACAAATAACTCAAGAAAAACTGGAAAAAGTGATGCAGGCCAAACCAGGACTCTGGAAATTGTGGCTCTGCAAGAGAGAGTCTCTGGGTGGCAGGGAGAAGGGCTCTCCTTACCAGAGTCTGCAGCGAGTCAAGCTTGGCACTCTGCAGTTCTGAGTCCAACTTCTCAATAAGCAGAGGGAGAAGAAACTGCAGAGAGAAGCATTTTAATTCAGCCCATCCCTTGCACCACCTTGTCCATGGCCCTGCAAGGCTGCAAGTTCAGCCTCTGCCAGGAGAGGTGAAGGGGTAGCAGCAATAGGCAGCCCCTTCCCAGAGTGTCAGACAGTACCCTCCCCACCAGGAGACAGGGATGCCCAAGTGTAAGCTCCTGGTCCCAGTTGTTCTCATCCCACAGAGTCACAGCAGGAGCTGCAGCACTATGAAAGGCAGCCTGTGCTCAGGGAACAGGGAGGCACTCAAGAATCCCCAAGGAGCTTTCTACCTCAGCAAATTGGGTTGTGGAGGCCAGTACAGCCCGGAGGCTCAGGATCAGGTCTTCCCTCTGGATGCCATGAGGATCATTGGGGGGCTGGAAAAGAAGCAGAGAGCAGGTCACCCACCAGTCAGGAAACATCCTAACCCAGCCACCAGCTGAGGCTGCATCACTTCATCTCCAGCAAGGCAGCAGCAGTGCCAGTCACTGCAGCTAGCTTGGCCCCAGCCTGTCAGCTTGAGTACAACAGCTCAACAGCTAAACAATGCCCAGCTAAGATCCTCGACCACCCTCTCATCCCACTCCTTGGAGGGGACACAATCCCCTAAGAAAACGCCAGAAAGAAATAAAGAATAGGCTGTGGCACATGGCAGACTCACTCACTGGAGTAAAATCAACAGGGAAGTAGCAGGATGTAACTTCAAACAGCTCCTCCACAAAGGGACCTGCAGACAGAGGAGAGAGGGGGTGAGCAAAGATATTGGGCAAAAAAATGCACAGCAGCTATGTTTAGCATCCACAGCAGTGGGCTCTGCAACTTTTAAAGCATGTTAGGGATCACCTCAGGCCTGGTCAGACCCTAGAGCCATCCCTCCAATGGCTCAAAGAAAAGGGACGTTTCCCAATCAGCTCTGCATGGCAGGTTTAGGCTCACCCAGGGCATAGTCCTTGGCAATGAGATCATGCACAATCTGGAAGGCCACCAGCAGATTGCGGGGATCCTTCTCCCCATCCATGACCTGGATGAAGCCGAAGGTGAAGTTGGCACCCAGGCCTTTCAGCTCTGCAGAAAGAAGGAGCGTGAGCCGGTGCAGGACATCAGACCTCACAACACGGCATTAAATCAGCCGAGTTGCCCCAGCCCCACAGTCCTTTTCCAAATTTCCCAGGCAGAGCCACAGAGCCCTTGGAGAAGGTAAAAGTAAGTAATTTTCCCAGCCTCAACAATCCCAGAGTGGCTCTGGCATCTGCCCCCTCACCTTCCTCCCTGGTGTTCATGAAGTTGGTGATGATGCTGTAGACTGTGTGGCGGTCCAGCTGCATCAAGGACTGAAGAGAGGAGCAGACCAATCAAAACCATTCTCTACACATGACAGCACAGCTACCCACTACACCACGGGCAGCACATGCCCTTGAGAGAGAGAGCAGGACCCCCAGCAGCTCAGCTGCTGCTTCCTGGCACAGAGATCTCATTTATCACATGCAAAGTGTGCACATGCCTATGCAATGGCACATGTACATGACTGTCCCATCACTGCATGAATGCACTATCAGTCACACCAGGGCCATGCACGCTGCCCAAGGTACTGCCAGCAAAAACAATCTTAAATGTGAGGACAATTGGACTGGGGGCACTTAAACACAGCCTGGAGAAGGAAGTAATTTCCCTAGGGCTGAGAAAAGAGAGGGCAAAGGCCAAACAGGATTCTTGGCTGCTGTCTGTCTCTCACAGTCTCTCTTGCAGTGAGCCAAGCTGTCTCTAAGTTCTGCAGAAGCACTGCACTGTGCTGAATGTGGCCAGTCCTCAGGGCAGGCAGGCCATTCTCAGACACACAGGGAGCAGAGATCAAGGACAGGAAGATGGGAAATCACAATGCTCACCTGCACATGTACCTCTTGGAAGATGGCTTTGAGCACAGATACTGCTAGCCCTGGGGACAGCACTTCACACATGCTCTGGGGACAGGAAAAGCAAGAATAGAATACCATGATGGCAGCCACATAACAGAGCTCCTGCCTCTGTGCAGCATATGCCTGCAGGATCCTCTTCCACAATAGAGAGCTCACCATCCCCTCCCCAGACAGAACAGGACAAGATACCCATCATCTGTGCTGCTCCCCAGGGTGGCCAGGGAATCCTTGCCCCAGTACCAACATAGGGCAGGAAATCAAGGCAGTCTCCTGTCCCCAGCTCCTCTGAAAGAGGCACAGCAGGAGAAGAGAAGAGACAGGGCAATGCTGCCAGATAGGCTGACAGCCAGGCCCAGCCAGGCCCTGCTCAACACACCACTCCAACCCATACCCAGGTGTTGCACCTCCCTGACACTGCTCTGGAATGCATCCCAGCACTGCAGGCTGGGGCTGCGAGCTCACCAGTGCTCGGAGTCCCTGGAGCACCGAGGGAATCACCAGGTGATGATCCTGCAGCCGGCTCTCATAGAACAGGACCAGATGCAGCACTGTCAGAAACAGACACCAGTATGTGTTAGCCCTAGGAAACGCAGCTACTGGGTGCTGGCCCCAGCTCGACCACAAGGTGATGGATTGAGTGAGCACATCTTGCACTGGTGAATGGGAAAAACTGTTGTTGTTGGGTTCACCCACCTGGCTCCAATACCTTTAGCCTCTCCTTGTAAGTAACCCACACCTAACTGCAGCAGGGCAGCAGCCACCTCTGGCTGCTGCAGAAGTGCTGGAGCTACCCAAGAGGCATTTGCCCTGGCCTGTCCAGACATGTAAATGCAGACACCAGCAGTCGAGTGGCAGTCTGCTCAATGAAGGCTGGAGGATGTTATGGGGTGAGGCACAGGGCTGGGGCAGGAGTTCTGGCTTCCTCGAGCTTGGCTCAACAACACGTTCCTGGCCCCTGAGTCACGGCCATGGGCGCCTGCACACCCCAGCCCTGGGGAGTGGTAGCAGGAAGCAGACTGGAAGAGCCGGCTAGCAGCATCCTGTGCCCACAGCTGCTGCAGAAACTCAGCCCCCCAGAAGGCAGCCTGACACAGCGCTTGAGAAACCACCTGCGTGAGCAGGGACACGAGCCTCTAACACAGCTCACTCCCCTTGCTCAGAGAGCCCCTTTTCTCCTTCAAGTATCCCCACTGAACCTCCCCACTTCTGGCTGCCCTTCCAGAGCACCCCAGTTCCCATCAGTCATCACACCTGGCTCCAGCTACTGCAGTAGATAAAGTTCTATACACAGCTGCTCTCAGCCCTGCCTGGCTCCAGTCAAAGAGAGCCAAATTACAAGGACTAAGCATCTTCTACTTCCATCCTCCACCTTACTTACTAGCTAGGCCCCCTGTCTAGCCAGGCTGCTGGCATAAGTTCAGCTTCCCATCTGCAAGGCCCCCAAGCCAAAGCTTGCTAGCACTTACTGGCTTTCCCTGCTGCCAACAAGCTGCTATGGGGCATTTAACAGAGGCAGACCTTCTCCTTGCCTCCATGGGCATCTTCCCCTCCCCACTCCGGTCCCTCACTCCATTCTCATCCTTGTGCTGACCTCCCCTCCTCCCCAGGCCTCCTCCTGAATTAACCTGATCAGGCTGCAGGGCTGCAGTGTGACTTGGTGTGTGATGGACAGTCTTCCTGCTCTGAATCAACACCCAAGGATTCTGACATACAGATGTATCCCCAGCATGTCCCACGTGGCACTGAGCACACCTGGGTGTGCAACACCCACACACTGTCAGGGGCCCAGCTGTCCAGGGATTTGGTGTGTTCAGACAGTGACAGTGAATTGTGTGGTGAGGTTGGCACAAAGGCTGCAGCACAAAGCCTCATGCCCTCCTTGGACTTTGACTCTTAGGGGCATGTACAAAGTTGTCACAGTTAAATCAATCCCTTTGCCAATTGCAGGACAGACACTTTAATGACACAGGCTTTGTCCCCAGCCAGACACTCAAGGGCCAGAAAAGCCCTTACCTTCCTTCTCCTGGAGCAGGGAATAACACTGGATCAGGACTTGTGACAACAGCTGAATGCCTCGCCCTCGCATCCGAGGATCTGTGTTCTCCAGACAAAACCTAGGCCAAGAGGGGGGAAAGCCCAAGAAGCCTGTTGTGAGCAGGTTCATCTAAGCAGGAAGCATGTCCTGAGCAGGCACATTACAAAAACAAAGAGATGCTACTCTGTGGGCTCAATCATGACTGACTTGCTGGCAGAGTGAAAACAGATTCCTCTCCCCCTGTCTGTGCTGCATGTGTGCACTCAGCCTCAGAATCATGCAGAAAGAAATCCAAGCTCTCAAGTCAGACCAAATAAATTGCTCTTGCACCATGCTCCCAAGATCACAAGGGTCAAAAAGGGTAAAGCCTCTTACAATGAGGCAAACCCAGCTGCCACCTTGGAGGAAATGAGCCTAGGCCATGACAGTTTGGAGACAAAAGCAGAAACTGAGTGCCAGCCAACTTCTGACATGGTGTTGTGCACCTGTGTGCTCAGGCAGCTCCTGCTGGGGACAGCCCCAACTGAAAATGCCCTGCAGCTTGCTGCCTGCCACAACATCTCTCCTTGGGAGAGCACCAAGAAGCTGCTCCAGCCTTGCTCTTTCCCAAAGAGTTCCACGTCCAGAGAGTGCAAAGCACTGCACTGCACTGCACTCACATGCTGTGAACAGAAAACATCCTGTCCACTGCAATGTGTCATCCAGTGCTGAAGGTCATCCTGGATGAGCAAACTTGTCCTTCTAAGTATGCCTTGTGGGAACATCCCCTGCAAGGCCCTTACCCGATGTATAACTTGCATAAGGCTTTTCTTACCCCAGGGCTTCCACAAGCTGCAGCACTGTCCACCTTCCATCTTTCACCCCTGGAGAAAGGAGGTAAAGAGAGTGAACCAGAGAGATCATGCAGATATTATATTTGGAGATGGATGCTGGGAAGCATCTCAGCACCACAGTGGGAAAGGCTGGTTGGTGCTAATTCCTCACTAAGCACCAAAGGAGCCATATGCACTTAACTGATAGAGCTGCCTGCAGCCCAGCCTGCAAAAACCTCTGAGACTGAGAGGAGACAGCCAGAGGAGAACTTGCCTGCAGTTTGCCTCACCCTCTCCCTGCAGCGTGGCTGTATGTGTGGCTTCTAAGAGAAGTCTTGCTGTGCTCCACTTCACTGAGATACTAAAACCCCCTTCTCTAATGTGAGCATGCTGTGAGGAGACAGAGGGCAGCCCTCCAGGTGCTTCCTGAGGGAAAACTGGCTGAACAAGCAGCACAGACACTAGTGATCAGTCAGCTTCCCACCTTGGCTCCATCATCTCCATGCTGTGCTGAGCAAGAACTGCACAAACTTCTTCCAAGATGGAGGGCAGGGAGAAAGGCAGTTTTGTGGTCAGAGGAAGATAAAATGCTGGGATTCCTGGAGTCTATTTCCAACTCTGACTCAGATTCCTTGCCAGGTTGCCTCATTCACCTCCTCCCTCTGTATTCTTGCAAATTGACTGGGGGAAGAGTCACTTCTCAGAAGGCTTCAGTAAGGACCTGCTTGCTGCACATTACAAGAACCTTGGCAGTAGGGCAGGTTCTCTATTCCTGCCACCCGTTGCCAATGTGGCACCTCCCCAGAAGGACAGATCTGTGTACACCCTCTGCTCAGACATGGGGTGGCAGGCAAGGGACTGCCTTTCCTTCAGACCCCTAAGCTGCAGCTCAGGTGTCAAGTGACATTGCTGGAAAACAAACAGCACCCCTCACTCTGCCTAGACAAAACAGCATTCCTTCACAGAAAAAACACCCAAATCACCTGGCAGTCAGTTGGACTCACTGTCTTTGCCAAGGGGCACTTCTGGGCACTCTGGAGGGACCTGCTCACCTCTCTGCCCTGCTGAACCTACACGACTGACAGGGCACTCACCCTCTCAGAAGCCCAAAGGTTTCATTAAAAGCTTTCCCAGGCCTTGTTCCAGCTAATATCTTCTGCTGTTGCAAGCATTTACTGTCTCTTAATTCCAGTATTAAGACACACTGTTCATCATAGAGCTGTCTCTAGGGATGGGATGATAGTGTTTTCTGACAGTGTGTTCTGACAGCAGGCAGTCCTGACTCCAGAGACAGAGCTTTCAATCCTGCCTGGCACAGCAGGGAGAGGGAGCCTGAACTGAGAAACAGAACAGATAAGAGAACTGCCTGGAAAAATAGCCCAGCAGGTCTTGGAATTGACGGGCACAGACTGAACAGGGGGTGCCCGCAGAGACAGCCATAACGTGCTGGCAAAATTTCTTGCAGAATAACAACAGTGAAACAACAAGCAAATGCTGTGCACCAGCCAAAGCAGAGTGGGCTGCAGAGAGAGCTTGCATGGCCCCTCTACATCCAGCATCCTGGTATCTCGATCTGCAAGCTCATGAAGAGCCCTTGTGCCTCTGCACCATCACAGAAAAAGTCCGAGGCAAATGCCATCTCTGCGGCCAGGTGCTCTGCCTCTGTGTGTCTGCAGAGACTGAAAGCAGCTCTACACAAAGCTTCTGGTTCCCTACTCAACACGAAAGAGCTGCAGTGTGATGGCCAAACCACAGCCAGGTACTGATACTCCCCGTGATCAGCAGCAGAGAGGTCAGCAGCTCCTTTGCTCAGCTCAGCAAGGGAGCTCCCTCTGTTCTCGGGGACCCAGCTGTGACCAGCTTCACCTCACACGGTGTGGCCACCCCTCCCTGGCACAGCCTGCGAGCATAGCATGCTTGTGGCCAGCACTGCACAGGCCACAGCATGAGCACCAGCATAGCTAATTGGACCTGCCTCATCAGCATGGCAGGCACAGTGGTGAGCCCCTGAAACTGCTGCCTCCACATCTGGCAGCAGCACACATGCCCCAAGGTTAAATCAGGCACGTTGAGTCTCTTTACCAGGAGGGGCTGCCTTTCTATTCTGGGATTCTTGTAGTTCCCAGAGACTTAACAGAAGCAAGCCGTCCACCCTGTGCTGGACTGCTACTCTGAACAATGTGCTCTCTTTCCTGACAGGTCTGTCCCCCCTTCAGCGTCCTTCTAGGTATTAGTCACTTCTGAAGGCCTTCCGTTCTTGTTTCCCCCACACCGTCAAAATATGAACACAATGTTCACTGGGAATATGTAATAGATTCTGTAACAGCAGTATCTTTCTATCCCCACTTTTTAAGAAAGATTAATTCAGCCTCCTCCTGCCACCCACCGACCCAGCCCAACCTGCCTGTGACAGCACCAAGGCCTTTCTGCCACTTGCCCAGTTACGCTCATTTTAGTCCTCAGCAACAAACTGGGGAAGCTCAATGTTTTGTTACAGCAATTGCACAATGGCCATGAGCTTAGAAAAGACCTCCCTTTTGCTCAAGGATACACAGTGCAATTTAATCCTTTCTGATGTGTGGTTCTGTATGAGGTCAGAGGAGCTCAAGGACTCTTGCCAGCCCCACTGTTTGGTGAAGGTGTATTTGTCAAAAGAGCTACAGGGCTGAAAAGAGCTGGGGGGAGCAATTCTCTTTGTATGTCTTCCAAGAGACAAAGCTGTCTCCAAGCACTTCTGTAAGGTGGCATCAGGTGACAACAGCAGCTGTAAGGTTATCCTTCCCCATCTATCTGAAATGTCAGAGACTGTGCAACCCTTCTGCAACATCTTGAATGTCACAATTTAGTGAATTCCTCCAAATTTGCTTGGCATTTTTTTCACTCTGTGTTACATGGACCACCGGGTTACCTTCATGTTTTGCCAGCTCATCTCATCACCAAGACAATACAGAGCAGTTCACAAGCCATCAGGCCTTGGGAAAGGTCTATAAGCTACCTATCTGTGTAATGTAACATATACAGATAGCCCCTCTCAGCTCTCCGAGCTCCTTCCCAAAACATGCTGAAGCCTCTGCCAACAAACACCAAAGTACCATCTTATCCTTAGAAAGCCACATTTCTGAACCTGTAACTTCCCTAATGCAACAAAGTCACCCAACTGTAGTTCCCAGGAGATGGATAAATTACCGGACGAAAACAAATGCCTCAAGCCCTGCTAGGAAAGGGGGAGAAACCACAGTGAGGGCAGTCTGCAACTGTCACCTCCCACGGTCCCTCTGGCAAGGCCATAAGTGCTCTTCCCACTGTCGATTTCTCTGCCACCCACAACTGCCTCGCTCCAGGAGCCCCTCATCCTCATGGCTATCCCACTCTTACTGCACATCTCCTGGGCAGCTCCGAGCTGCAGGCCCTACCCTACCCTACCCTACCCTACCCTACCCTACCCAATCCATTCCCACGTGTCCTGCCCCGCACGGCAGCCTCATAACCCACAGACACGCTCTGTCCTGCGCCTCCACACCCTACCCTACCCTGCCCTACCACGCTGAGTTCAGCCTAGTCTAGCCCAGCCCAACCCCAGCCCCGGCCCCGGCCCCGCAGCCCCACGCTTCTTCCCAAACCCCTCCCCACATCGCCACAAACCCGCCCGTGCCCACGCCCGCCCCAGGCCCAGGCCGGCCCCGCCGCCGTGCCCACACTCAGTCCCGCCCCGCCCCGCCCCGCCCACGCGCGGTACCTGCCGCCACCTCCGCGGCGCGGCTATCCTGCTGCCCGGACACGAAGTCCCGGACAGAGGTGGCGAGGGCCTCCCCCTCGGCCGCCGCCATGACACCCGCGCGCAGGGCCGCGGCCCGGCCCCCCTACCCCGCCTGCGCGTGCGCGGGGGCGGTGCCGGCGGTCACGTGCCCCCGGGGGCGGGGCGGTCCCGCGCGCACACCGGGCCCCGCGCGGAGCCGGCGCGGCCCCGATGCCGAGCGCCGCCGGTCGGCCCCGCCATGGGCGGCTGCGTGGGGCGGCAGCGCCGGGAGCGGCCCGCTGCCGGCGGCAACACCCGCAAGCGAGCAGGTGAGCGGAGATCGTCCCGGTTGGGCACCCCCGCGGTCGCGGGCACTGGGGCGGGGGGAAGGTCCCGTGTCTCCCTGGGGGTGGCGTGGGAGGAATGTGGACACCGGAGGGGCGCAGTCTGCCAGGGCACAACTTCCCTCTCGCACAGCCCCAGGAGCCGGTCTGTGTCCTCCGGGTTTCCGGACCCCGGGGATCCCGGTTCGGTGCGCGGCCTCGGGGGCGGACAGGAGCCGTGGCTCCTGTCCCGGCGCCTCGGAGGCTTTGCGGGGTCAGGGCTGGGGTGCGCAGCGCGTCCAGCCGAGCCCTGCCAGTTCCCGGCTTTTCCCTGGAAGTGCTGTCCTGAGAGCACTTCAGGGTGGTGGATGCCCCCGGTCTGGGCTCGGCAGCGTCCCCCGGCACGGCGCATCCTGCGAACGGCAGGGTCCTGCCTGCTCGGGGTCGGTGCTGTCCCGTACAGCTGGCCGCTGCCGACGGGCGCGACCCAGTTCCCGCTGCCCCGGGGCTTCGGGAACAGGGTAGGGCAGGGAGCGGCTGCGCCGGTCCGGAGAGCAGCGGCGGCGCCGTGGGGCCGGTGCAGCCCCGCGGCCCCCCGGAGTTACCGGTAGCCGAACACCCGGGTGCCATGAGGCGCTTCCCCGTGATGCCGTGCCGGAGGGTTCCGGAGGCCGCGGGGATCGGTACAGTGGACTTTCGGCGGAGAAGCCGTGGGCTGGTAGGATGAATCACGCCTTTCCCTTGCCGCCTCCCCGGCCGGTGCCGTCGCAGCCGGTAAATTACCGTGTTTATGGCAGAGCAGTAGTGGGCGGTGGGAGAGGAGGGGCAGGAAGCGTGTGCCCAGGACGGGACGCCCCGGCCCTCGCCTGCAGCTGGGATGAGGGACGGAAGGGCGTTTTCCGTGGGACAGTGCCCGCCGCTCCGGCAGCACGTGTAGGGGGCCGGGGCTGCTGGGCCAGGTGCCGCCTAGTGCCGGTGCCCTGGGCAGCAGCTCCCACCGCGCAGGGCTCCAGGTGTGCCAGACTGCCCCCGGGGATGCCCTGCTGGTATGGGTTGAGGTGATAGCCCCCCCCCCCCCCCACCCTGACACACTTTGCCCCCCCAAGAGTGCCTTCTTGCGGGTGTCAGTGAGGCCTGGGGTCCCTGGCTGACTGTTCCCTGAGCTTGGCGGGATGTGGGGCCATTGCCTTGTAGCTCCAGCTGCTCTGACGGGGCACGGAGTCAGATCCCAACATTAGGATCGGCTGATCCCCTCCCGTGCTAGGTAGCAGCTGACTGCAGAGCCTGTGTCTCCATCCCCACTTGCTCTCCTGGGATGGGTCATGGTCCCTTCCTGGTATCCTGCTAGCAGTTGCTGCTGCTGCTTTCTTGCAGTATGTCCCTTCCTGGGAGAGCAGGGCTGTCCCTTGTGCCAAGTACCCTGGCTGGTTCCTGCCTTTGCTTGCATGGTGCCACCAGCCCATGGGAGCTTGCTGTGACTCTTTGTGGAGGGGTCCTGTGAGGGCTTCCAGCAGCAGGTGACAGCATTGTACCTGGGGTGGCCAGCTTACCGCAGTGGGAGCTGGGGATGCCGGTGGCACACAGCATCCCAACCCCGCCTGGCTCGGGAGTGGACCAGTCAGCACTGCTGGAAGCAGTGGTGTGTGCCATCTGGCTGACATCTTCTCCAGGGCCTCCAGGACCTGTCAGCTGGGGCTGCCTAAGGCTCCTGCACTGCAGACAGGGAGCAAGCCCAGGGCAGGGAAACCTTTGGGTCACATCCTCCTGCCCGAGGGTTCCTCACCCAGGCACCGCGGGGGGCTGAGCCACGGGAAGGGTGCTGCAGGCACAGGGCAGGAGGCAGCCGACTGCCAGCCAGATCCTGTTGGCTCGAGTCCGGGCACAGTGAGCGGATGGACCTGTCTGGTGGTGCTGCCATGGAGAGTTGCACAAGGGGCCAGTAATAGAGCAGTAGGAGGTGATTAGAAGGTGCAGGCCTGGCTGGGCGGTAGCAATAAATAGATGAGGCTTAAGCCCCTGCCTACCTGTGTAAGACTGCTGGGCATGCCTGTACACATGAGGCAGCCACAGCTGACCCCCACAGCTCCAATCCTGCTGCCTCTCCTGGCCCAGCCTCTTTCTTCCCTTTGCTGCAGGCAGTGCTGAGGGAATGGTGCTGACTGAAAGTGCTGGCCAGGCATCCTGGCTGTGAGGACATGTGCCCCAGCCTGGTGGCCACAGCAGTGTAGGGACATGATCCCAGACATGTCCTTGAGGCTGGCTGTGGACACTTCACCACTGCCCTCCTGGGGCAGGTGTTGCCTCTGACCTTGCTGTGTCCTGTGGTGCTGCAAATCCCTCTGGACCAGCACCGTGACTGCTGAATTGGCAGCACTGGCTGCAGCCGGCTGCCTTGCTCCTCCAGGGATGTGGCAGGATGCTGCCTGTCAGGGATGCTCAGTGCCCAGCCCTGGGGTAGCTGAGCACCTGTGCCCCTTGGGGACCCCTGAGGTGGATGCTTGCTGGAAAGCAGATGCTATGCTGGCTCCAGTGGTCTTGGGTAGAGTGAGGCAGAGCTGGTACAATCAAAAAGGTCATGTAGTGCTTTATGTCACCATACACTTGCTCAGGAGCAGCTGCCTGGGGAATTTGGCTCAGCCCAGAGCTGGCAGTGATGGCTGTCTCCAGTGTCTGGGCTGTGTGGCATTGCCTTGCCTGGCAGGTCACTGTTTGGGCACAGGCATCTTCTTGCCCAGCTAGAGCCTTACTTTCCCCTCATCCTGTCCCTACAGGAGGAGTGCTGCCTGGCCAGCTCAGGGTGACAGGAAGGAGCTGTTATGCATTGTCTCCAGTTCAGCTGGGAGTGACAACTCCTTCCTGCCCCACATGTCCAGGCTGGCTGTGGGGCCGATGGGACAGGGCTGTTCCCACAGGTTCACAGCCCAGTGTTGTGAGGGCATGATGATCTGGGACTGGCATTGGGGTGGCTCAGATCCCTGGGCAATGCTGGCTGCTGAAGGTCTGTGGGGATGTGGCTAGGGCCTGTTTTGTGGAGAGCCAGCTCAGTTCAGCCCATAGCTGGGGCAGCTGCAGCTGGCAGCAATGCCCTCTTGTCCCCCTGATGCCCAGGACGCTGTGTGCCTGCTGTCTTGCCCGCAGCTGGTCCCTGTCATCCTGGGGTGGCAGAGGGGACGGTGAAGTCCTGACCCCCCTTTGCTGCCACTCATCCCTTGTAATCTCCTTCTCATTCCGACTCGCCAGCTTATTTCCTGGCTAATTCCCCAAGCTATAAATACAGCTCTGCCTCAAAGGGCCCCGAGGCCCTGTGGCCACCCTACGGGGCAGCGACTGGTCTCTTAAACAAGGAAGCAAGACTCCTTGTCCCCTCTGACGGCAAAGGGTGTCACTGGGGGGAGTAACTGCTGTGGGGCCAGTGGGATCTTGGGCTGGGCTAGCTTTAGCCCAGTTACCCCTGGCTACACTGGGGGCTGTTCTTCTCTGGATAGGGTGATCCTTATCCTATCCAGTGGGAGTATAGGAAAGCGGGGGGCTCAGGCCCAAGGGGAAACCCTGTCCTTTGGCTGAATATCCCCTCACTTGCAGGCCGCAATGAACCCCTGAAGAAGGAGTGTCCCAAGTGGAAGAGTGACTACCCCATGACAGACGGGCAGCTGCGCAGCAAGCGGGATGAGTTTTGGGATACAGCACCTGCCTTTGAAGGCCGCAAGGAGATCTGGGATGCCCTGAAGGCAGCTGCCTATGCTGTAGAAGCCAATGACCACAGCCTGGCCCAGGCTATCCTCGATGGAGCCAGCATCACCCTGCCCCATGGTGAGGGTCAGCACTGGGGGTTTGGGTGGGGTGTGTGCTGAGTCCCCCATATCTGTGCACATGGAGGTCCCAGGCTGGAGAAAAAAAGGAGCTCCCTGCCATCCAGAGCTCAACCCAGCCAAGGGAAGTAAGGCAGGCTGTGCCATGCTGCTTAGGGTGGCCCTGTCCCCATTTTCCCACCCTTAGCATCTTATCCTGCTGTCCCCAGGGTCCCTGACGGAGTGCTATGATGAGCTGGGCAACCGTTACCAGCTGCCCGTGTACTGCCTTGCACCCCCCGTGAACCTGATCCTGGAGCGGAGCGAGGAGGAGGCGGTGGAACCAGCTGAACCTCTGCCCAATGCCCGGCGGGAGTTCACCCTCAAGGTGCGCCTCTCCACCGGCAAGGACCTGCGGCTCAGCGCCAGTATGAGTGACACCATCGGGCAGCTGAAAAAGCAGCTGCAGGCACAGGAGGGCATTGACCTGGCCTGGCAGCGGTGGTTCTTCTCAGGCAAGCTGCTCACTGACCGCACACGACTGCAGGAGACCAAGATCCAGAAGGATTTTGTTGTGCAAGTGATTGTCAACCAACCCCTTCCACCCAGGAACTGAGCCACCCCCTACTGGTTGAGGGGAGAGGGCAGGGGGCTGGGGGACAGTGGCACCTCTGGGGATTCTCTGTGCTGTGTTCCAGCCCATCTGGAGCTTCTGCTGCTCCCCCCTGAGGCTGCCATCCACACAGGTGACCCCCCCCAGGAAGGTCTGCATGGGGCTGTGCCACCACGGTGGCTCCCCTTGGCTGGAAACACGGGCAGGCGCCGTGTTTACTGAAGGAGGTTCGAGACCAAACGTCTCCGGGGCTCCTCTGCCAGGCTGTGCCGGCAAGGAGAGGCTGTGACCCACTGGGCTCTGGCTTCCCCCTGGCCAGGAGACCCGTGGGGTGCTGGGCTGGGTGGAGATGTCTCCCCTCTGTACATAGTCTGTATTTATCAATAAAAGCCTTTTCATCCTTCCTCTGGCCTTGGGGACAGGCTGGAGAGGGCTGTAACCCATAGCCACAAGAGGTCCCTGTGCCTGTCCTGTATCTGCTCCCATGTCAGAATGGGCACAGGGTGGTCAAGGGTAGCCTGGACACCCCCAATCTGCTCCTAGTGCCACCCTGACCCTGTCCTGCCAGCCCTGTTTGTCTGCCAGAACCCTTCCCCAGCATTGTTCCATTGTCATCCCAGCTGCTTCTTAGCGTGAGGTCACCACCTCCCTTTGCTGCTGCTTCCCCTCTGGAGATTTAAGCTTGTGTCTGCCCTTGAGCTAGGTCAGACAGTCTGTGGAGGGGACTACCTTCATGGGCACCATGGCCTGCCCTAGTGAAAATAGCTTCTTTCTGCTGTAGGAGGCTGTCACACCCATGGGACAGGGCACCCAAGGATGGCCCTGGGAACTGCCCAGGAGGGTAACGCTGACGTGTAGCTGTCCGTCCCTCCCCCAGGTCTTGTGCTGGTGGATGGTGCCCAGCGCATTAACTGTCCCAGCACAAGGCAGTGTTGGCCTCATCTTACAAGGGGGGAGTGCTCAGGAGGCTTGAACAATGTTCCTGCTGCCGGGAATAGCTGCCGGCTCTGCCTGTTGGCCCCACGTGAGGCCAGTCTCCTGCTGCCATGTGCTGTGGGGGAGGCCAGGCAGCCTCGGGGACCCTGGCAGGGCTGCTCGGAATGTTCCACACCTGAGGTCATCCTCTAAAGCAGCACAGAGGGGCCATGACTCCTGGCATCCCGTGCTGCCTGCTGCTGGCTGAGAGGCTTGAGAGGACCCAATGCCTCCCTTTGGGGTGGGCAGGCCCCACCCCTACCAAGGTGCCAGGGAGCCTCAATATCGGCGACTGCAGCAGCAGCCGATTGCACAGAGACGGGATGATGGGAGTGGTGGGAGCATCTTGCTTGCCCAGGGTGGGTGGCACAGGCATAGGTGCCTTGCCTGTGGGATGACCCTGGATCATGTCCCTGCTCTGCTGAGCCTCTCTTGACTGGCTGTCACAGGTTCTGCACACCGCAGCTTTCCATAACAAGCACAGGTGTCCTGGCCAACCCGGGGTGTGTGTGGGGGGGGTCTCTTTAAGAGGGTGTAGGGCTGGAGAGGTGAGTCAGGGCCACCAGAAAGCAGGAGGGTGAGCTCATGGCAAAGCTGCCCCAGTCATGTGGAGCAGCCACAGCTGTTGGTGCCCTTGGGCTGTGGGACAGAAGGGCCAGCAGCATAAAGCCCCACAGCCAGCAAAGCCGCCGGTAGCACCAGGAGCCAGGACCGGGAACTCCCTGCCCGTGGTAGCAAGAAGAAGAGGACACATCCTGCACAGGACTGTGCACTGCAGGCAGACATGGAGCTGGATGTGGAACGGGCCAAGGAGCTCATTGAGCAGAAGCTGGCAGAGGAGGAGAAGGAGGAGGTGGGTCCATAGGGCAGCGGAACTTTCCTGGGCTGTTGTAGGAACCCCCATTGTACTCTGTCTATCCTTAGGGACTCAGACATGAGGAGGCTGGCACTGACCTTGCCATCCTGGGAGATATATGAAGGTGCCCAAGGGCTCTTAGGGGGATCAAGTACCCTATCCGATAGCTCTAGCCCATGGGGCAGAAATGAGCAGCCAGCAGGTGCCCAGCTCACCAAATAGGATAAGCAGTCAAGCACAAGCCCAAGGGCTTCTGAGCACCCTGCAGACCTCAGTGGCGAGTGGAGCCATGCCCAGAGCCACCTTCCCAGGCAGGCTGAGGATGGAGACAGTGGGGCTGCTGTGTGCCCAGAGAAGACCATGCAGCACCCACTGTGCCTGTGCAGAAACTCAAAGGGGATGGTGCACGGGAGCCGCCAGCTGTGGAGCGCATGAACACACCTGAGCTGGAGGAGGAGAAACGCCGTGGCCCCAGGAACTGGGGTCTTGAGGCAATCAAGGTGAGTGGATTGGGGTGCAGGGTGGCCAGGGGTGGCTAGTCACAGACAAGTCAAATGGGGTACTGTGTGTGCTCACCAGGGCCAGGAGAAGGTGCGGAGGAGTTCAGTGGATCTGAGGCGGGAGATCATCGACGTGGGGAGCATCCAACGACTCATCGAGCTCCGCAAGCAACGCCGGCAGCGCCGGGCAGAGCGGGCAGCCACCCCCGAGCCCACCCCACCACCTGAGCCCCTGGAGATTGTATGTCAGGGAGTC
The DNA here is from genome assembly GCF_052056855.1 of Sturnus vulgaris. Classification (NCBI taxonomy): domain Eukaryota; kingdom Metazoa; phylum Chordata; class Aves; order Passeriformes; family Sturnidae; genus Sturnus; species Sturnus vulgaris. The sequence continues at coordinate 24,445,782 of NC_142250.1, read as the reverse complement.
CAAAAGTGCGGGAGTGGGGCTGCTGGGATAGGGGCCAGACCACCCACAGGCCAGCCCCCGGGTCACCCTACCACTCAGAGACCTCTCTGGGGAAGCAGACCAGGGGGCCTCCATGTTGTTCCCTCTCCTGCACCCCTGTGCTGCCCTGAGCCTGTCCCATTGCCAGGAGGGTCCTGTGGAGCCAGAGACCTTCCTGCGAGCTGCTGTCCAGGGCAAGATGCACATCATTGAGAAGTTTCTGACAGACGGTGGCTCCCCCGACACATGTGATGAGGTAGCATCCCTGGCAGCCACTGGTTGCCCCCAACCTGTGCCATGCCACCAAGTCCTGCAGCCATGCCCCACCATGCCTGTGGGAAAGGGCTGGGACCCTTGGGACAGAGCTGGACGTACAACCAGACTGGGCAGGGGAGGATGCACCTGTGTACTAATGCACCACCCTGTCCCCCAGTTCCACCGCACAGCCCTGCACCGCTCCTCGCTGGAGGGGCATGTGGAAATCCTGAAGAAGCTGCTGGACAGTGGGGCCACTGTTGACTTCAGGGACCGGGTGAGGCTGGATCCTGCTTCCACCTGCATGCTGGTCTGAGCATCTGGGTGTGTTGCAGCCAGAACTACAGCAGGACTGGGGGCCCTGCCGTGGGGCAATGATGTCCCCATCACAGAGGTGGCTGTAGGCAGGGACTCTGCCAGTTTATCTCGAGCATAGGGACCTGCTGGGGCAGGGGACAGACATAGGGTAGGAGTGTCCCCCACCATGACACAGCACTGTATGTCCAGCTGGACTGCACTGCCGTGCACTGGGCCTGCCGGGGTGGGCACCTGGATGCTGTCAAACTGCTGCAGGACCACGGAGCAGACCTCAATGTGAAGGACAAGGTAAGCAGGGCAGAGCAAGTCACAGAGTTGTTCCAGGGGCAGGAGCATACCCTGGAGTACCAGAGCTGACCCTCTGCTGGGTTAGCAGGTGTGGGTGCTGATCCCCCCTGATGTCCATCTCATCCCCCCTCAAGCTGCTCAGCACACCCCTTCATGTGGCCACCCGAACCGGACACCTTGACATTGTGGAGCATCTCATCCACTGCGGGGTGGATATCAATGCCCCAGACAGGGTGAGTGCTGCAGCCATGCAGGCATCACTGGGGGGCAACACTGATCCCCTTCCTTCCTTTGACCCCTCCAAAGGCTTCCAGCACCCACAGTGGGGCACATCTGGACACACATATCCCTGCCCCTGGTGGTTGCAGCCACAGCCAGATCTGGGATAGGAACAGTCCCCATTGTCCGTGTAGAGGTTGGTGTGCTGGGGACTGGGTAGCAGTGCCGGGGACAGGCAGAGGGTCCTTGTCCCTGGACCACAATCTCCAGTGAAGCTGTGTCTCTTACAGGAAGGTGACACAGCGCTGCATGATGCCACACGGCTCAGTCGCTACAAGATCATTAAAACACTGATCTTGCATGGGGCTGACATGATGGCCAAGAATGAGGTGAGTGTGAGGGGCCAGCACCAAGGTCATTTGCTGCCCCACCATGTTGCACCACCTTGTGCCCAGCCTCTCTCTGCCCACTCTTGTAGGCTGGCAAGACCCCAACAGACCTGGTGCAGCAGTGGCAGGTGGACACACGCCAGGCGCTGGAGACCAAGGAGCAGCCACAGGGGGAAATGGAGGTCCCTGCATGATGACACCAGGCAGGGACCAGGGGCTGGTCTCAGCTCCAAGGAGCAAGATCCAAACAAGACTTGTCAATAAAAGTCAGCAAAGAGCAGTGTTTGGCTCCAGGTGGCTTTGAGGTTGGGCAGCCTGCACCAGGGTTGATGGGCCTGGGAAAGCTGGGTTATCCTGGGAGCATGATGAGCCCTGCCTCCTATCACTAGGACTCAAGTATTGGTGACTCCAAGTGGTTCAAAGGCAGGACTCATTGCTGCAGGACACAGATTGCTCGCAGTCTTTCAAAGTCCCACGTGGGCAAGCTCAGGGAGGAAAAATACATGGAGGACTGTGGTTACTGAGCTAAAGAGAGAGAGCAATGACAGCAACACACACAGACCTCCTTAGGGAAAGAAGGCATTTATTGAGAGCATGATTCGTACCCATAGGGTCTTCCGCAGAGCCAAGACAAGACAGTAGCCCACTGGACAACTGAGAAAACGCCCCTGCAACAGCACCCCAGAATGAGTCCTACCGGCACCAGGTGCCAATCCAAATGCCATTAATTCCATTCTATTTTGACCAAACCATCATCTCGGGAGGAAGTCTCCCTACCAGAGCCGAACATGCCACCAGCCTGGGAACGGAGCCAAGAGAACCAGGAGAAGCTCCAGCCTGGGAATGATCCTCTGGCTGCAACCCTCCTAGATCTCTAACAGTGTGTCCACAGAGGACAGCTCAACCTGAGTCCACGTTGTGCTGGAAGCCGGGGCTTTGCCAGAGAGCAGCAGCTGTACCTGTGCTGAACAGCCACTGTGGGGTTGGATGGCTTCTTGTCCTTCTGCCTTTCCTGCTGCAGCCATTCCCGGGAAACATGGTCCCTTTGTACACATGCTGAACGCAGTGCTCACTGCTCCCTATACGGAAATGATCACACTCACCCTTTTACAGGAGACCCTACACTGATAACTGGATCAGGTGATCCCTGACCAAAGCCTTGGGACTGCTTGCAATGCCTGGTCTTTCCCTGGCCTTGCAGCCCAGCCCTGTATGAGGCAGAGGGATGGCTGCCAGAGTTGGCAAGAAGAAGGGAAAACACGGTGCAGCTGCGGTGGCCAAAGCTCATCTGGAGGGGCTCTGTGCTCCTTGCAGCCAGCTCCTGAAGGGGGAAGAACATCCTGAGGTCATCTGGTACAACCCCCATGTCATCTGCCCAGCAGGGTTGCGGGTCCCTCACGTGCCCCGTCAAACATTAACAGCCCCTTGGCGAGGCAAGCAGCACAGCCAGCGGCAGCACCCAGCCACCATGGCATTCAGCACCCTCCTCGCCTCCTCCCTCCGGCCCACCCTGGCAGCTCTGCACTGGGCAGCCTGCAGGCAGTGCCGAGGGCTCAGCACCCCCCAGGGATCAGAGCCCTCACTCAATCTTGGGGGCATCTTTCCACCCCTGGCCACCCCTTTTTCACCCACACAGGAGGTGGACTATGCCCAGCTGGAGGGGAACCTGCGCCGCTATGCCAGCATCCCTTTCCGAGGTAAGTGCTGCCCACTGTCCTTTTCCATGCAGGCTCCCGTCAGATCCCTGCCGGCCACAGAGGCAGCATGCAGGCAGCCTGCCAGCTTCCCAAGAGTGCTCAGCCTCCAGTTGGACTTTGCTCCAGGGCTGGCAACTCCTCGGGTCACCCACCTGGGGCCCTTTGCACGGCACGTCCTCAGGCACACAAGTGTGTCCTTGCACACCCCCACCACACGCTAGCACTTGCTTGCACACACACTCCACACGTGCAGGCTTGCACACATGCTCCACACATAGCTGCAGGCTTCAACCTATGCAATGCACTCCCATGCACACTCAAAAATTCATGGGATATGTATCTGTCTATTGCCAAGGATGGATAGATGATAGGAGCTGCAGAAGAGGCTGCAGCCTCACAAGGATGTTCCCCAGAGTCTCCTCTCTTCTGACCAGGAGGCTGGGACTGCAAGGAGATAGGCAGGAGAGGGCACACTGTGGGCTGTGGAGCTCTGCCTGGGTGCCAGCAGCAAAGAAGGGAGTGAAAGTAATGGGGATACCTGACAGTCCTGGCACCCTTCTCCTGTGCCTGAGCCCTGCCCTCCCCACATCTGTGTTCCAGGACTGGTGGTGCTGGGCTCCAACGGGGAGTATCCGTACCTGGCATCCCGTGAGAGGGTGGAGGTGGTGAGCTGCGTGCGCCGGGCTCTGCCCAGGGACCGCTTGCTGATGGCTGGCTCGGGCTGTGAATGTGAGTGCCTGTGTGGGCAGTGTGGGGGGAAGTGCAGGGGCCATGTGTCCCCCCCCGGAGCACCCTTCACCCCTTTGCCTCCTCCCCAGCCACCCAGGCCACCATCGAGCTGACAGTCAACATGGCAGAGGCGGGGGCTGATGTGGCACTGGTTGTCACACCCTGCTATTACCGGGGGGCCATGACCACTGCTGCCCTGGTCCATCACTACACAGAGGTGAGTCATGTCCAGTGCCTGCCAGCAACTCCAGCTGGGGCAGCAGGACACACACGTCCAATGCATCCCCAACCCACCCCAGCTACTGAAATCTCCTGGCTGCCACCTGCAGGTTGGCGACGCATCCCCCATCCCTGTGGTGCTATACAGTGTCCCTGCCAACACTGGCATGGACCTGCCCATGGAGGCTGTCATCACCTTGGCTCAGCACCCGAACATCATTGGGATCAAGGACAGCGGTGGGGATGTGAGTGGGGCATGACTTTCCCAGGGCTGCTTACCACCAAACCTGTACCTAAGCTGGGAATGGGGAACTGGGACTTGCAGCCCTTCCCTGGACCTCAGGGCTGCCAGAACACAGCCTGCAGCAAGGGGGACTGGGTGATGCCTGCCCCAGGGCATAGCATCTCTCTCCCCAGATCACCCGCATGGGGCTGATGGTCCACAAGACAAGGCAGGAGGATTTCCAGGTGCTGGCAGGATCAGCCAGCTTCCTGCTGGCAAGCTATGCTGTGGGTAAGTGCAGCTGCCCATCCTTGGCTGGGGACGCTGCCTGGGGACACTGGAAGGGGGAGACAAGTGAGACATTGGGAAGTGCTGGCTAGGCACAGCATGCTGAGCTGGCTGCCAATGTGTCCTGGTGTCTCTAGGTGCCTCTGGGGGTGTGTGTGCCCTCGCCAATGTTCTGGGTGACCCACTGTGTCAGCTGGACCACCTGTGCCGCAAGGGCCAGTGGCAGGAGGCCCGTGATCTGCAGCACCGCCTCATTGAGCCCAACATGGCGGTGAGCAGGCAGAACCCCTGGGATGCTGAGTGGAGGGGGTGCCAGGCCATGACAGAGACAAAGAATGGAAGTCCCTGGGGCTGCAAGGGGTGGAGGGGTGGTTCAGGGGGACAGGACAGCACAGCACCTTGACCAGAAAGCTGAGACAGGCTGGAGATGAGAAGGTGGGAAGTGCCAGCCCTGTCATGTTAAGGAACAGCCTTTACACAGCTGGTCCACTGGCACCGGGCACTGCCTGACCCTCTGTGAAAGCCTTGTTGGCTATTTATAGGCAGCACTGTGTGGGGGGAAGAGCTGCTCCTTCCTGGGCCCCTCACTCATTCCACTGTGGAACACTGTGGAGTGTGCTGCAGAGCCCACCGTGCCACAGAGCTCTTGTGTAGAGTCCTGTGCAGGTGTGCTCTGCACCCCCACCCCACAGTGGGCACTCCATGGGGTGCTGCAGCCACCTCACACCCTGCCAGCCTTGCAGCCCCACATGGGGAGTGATGGGCAAGCAAAGGAGCAGGGGCTGCACAGCAGAGCCCAGAGAGTGTGCTGGCCCATGGGAGCCAGAAAGCCTCCATGCCCTCCCTCCCTCCCACAGGTCACCCGCCGGTTTGGGATCCCAGGGCTGAAGAAGGCCATGGAGTGGTTTGGCTACTATGGAGGTCCTTGCCGTGCACCCCTGGCCCCTCTGAGCCCTGCCCAGGTTGAAGAGCTGAGGAGCACCTTCAGTGCCAATGGCTGGCTGTGAGGAGTTCTCCATCTGCCCCTTCCCACACTGGGAAGGTACAGGAGTCAGGGACCCTGGGAATTGGGGACACTTTGGGGACACTCGGAGGTGGCCAAGAGAAGGCTGCCCATGTTACTCTTTCCCGTTAGACAGGGCTGCATTGGGCAAAGTGGGTGGAGGAGGGCAACCCCAAGCCAGCCCGCATCCCTGCCAGCCCCCAGGGTCCTGCTGTCTTTGCCTGGGAAGGAGTAGATCGTTGTGCCATGAATAAACCTGCCATCTCCTCTCTGTGTCTGCAGCCCTGTCTGTGCAAGGCCCCCATGCCATCCCTGCTCCCAGCAAAAAAGACATGGCACGGTGTTTGGCAACATGGTTTACTCAGCTGAGGCCCGTGCAGGCAGCAGCACAAGGCAGGGTCATAGCAAGGCACGGGACCCAGTGCAGGCAGAGACTGACAGGGAGGGCACAGCCCCTGCAACAGTGGGCAGTGAGGGCTGCTGGGACCCCTGTGCCACAGCCAGCCAGACCACACCGGGGGTGAAGATGAACATGCAATGGGGCGATGAAGAACGCATGTGGGGGGCAAAAATGGGGAACTATGTGCCCCCTGCCTGCCCCTTTGCCATACCTCTATCCCCTCCCACCCTGCCCAGGCCTCCTGCTCCAGCCCTGGCTACCACACAGCCCTGCTCATGTCCCTCATTCTAGGCTCCATCTGACCCTTCTCCTTGCTCACCATTGCCGCCATCCTCCACCAGCGTGCAGCAGACATGTGCCAGGCTGGGTACTCCTCAGTCCCTCTTAGTGGGCATGCTGCTGCTGATGTCCCCAAGGCCGTGGGTGAATGGGTGGATTGGCACAGGGATGAGGGGAACACAGCCCATTGGTTGGCCCTGAGAGCAGGCTGGGCTCTTTGGGGACACAATGTCACCATACCCTGGGCATGCAGGGAGATGGTCAGTCACCCAGAGCTGAGGGTGCAGGCCATGGTATGCTCGGGGTGCCCACCCTGCCTCCAGGACCAGGGCAGCAAAGTGAGCCAGGAGCTGCCCCTCTGGGGCACATGATTCAGTCAGGAGCTTCCAGCCAAGGCACCCTGGCAGTGGGGTCAGGGACCAGTATCTGCCCCTCTGCTCCATCCTCTGCAGCTGGCTAGCAGCTGTAGTGGTCCACAGTCTTCCTGGGGGGAAGACAGGCCAAGCCCCTGTCACCCTGTCCTTCTGCTGCACCAGCAGGTGCCAGGGCTTCAGCCAGAAAGAGAAGGCACCACGGCTGCCCCAGGGCACTTGGGTGGAGAGCGGAGGTCCCATCCCCTCCAGCGGCAGGGGTTTGGCAGGAGGACGCTTGGAGGGGAAGAAGGGCAGGGAGGCACCCAGCAGCACCACTTCCCTTCTCCAGGGCCAGCAGGGCCAGCCAGTGCCTAAGTAGGGGGGTCCCTGCTCTGGTGGGAGGGGACGTGGGGCACCATCACGCTGTCAGGCTGTGGGCAGACTTGGAGGCACCCTGGGCCCTCTGGATAATGGCAGTGCATTTCTCCCGCCGCAGCAGCTTGTTGTTCTCAAAGAAGCCCTCGTTGCGGGGCACGCCGTGGGAGCCATCAGGGAAGGTCAGGAGACCTGGGGACGGGAGGGAAGGGCTAAGAGTGAAGAGGCAGGGAGCTGCACCCACCGGGGAAGGAGGGATGAAGCAGGAGATGCTGGAAGGGGCTGTGCTGAGCAGAGGCTGTGCAGATACCTGCACCGTGCTGCCAGCACTCACCGAAGCCATATACACGCCCGCCTTTGAACTCGCCCTCGAAGGTCATGTTGTCACAGCGAGTGAAGACTCCCACGCCATTGAACTTGCCTTGCACAAACTCCCCTTCGTACCTGTGTGGGAGGATCTCCTGAGGCGGCAGCTCCCCACGGCAAGTGGGAATGCCTGGGGAGGTGTACACAGGAGTACTGTGCCCACCTGGAGCCATCGGAGAAGGTGAGCACGCCGCAGCCGTGGAAGAGCCCATTCTCGAAGTGTCCCACGTAAGCAGTGCCATCAGCAAATGTCAGCTGTCCGATGCCGTGCCTGCGACCTAGAGAGAGCATAAATAGGCAGCACTGGACAGAGGAAGGACCTGCCCCAGTGTGGAGCTGAGCAGAGATGTGGGGTTTGCTTGTCCCCCAGCACAGGCTGCCACATCTCACCTTCTTTCCACTCGCCGCGGTACTCCTCCCCGTTGGAGTAGGTGAAGGAGCCTTTGGTGAGGGTCATGGCAGCAGCCTCCGGCACAGCAGGACAAGAGCTGGCGGGGAGAGGCACAGAGAACTGCTGGGCAGGGAGAGCAGCTCGGCTTCCCCAGAGCCCTTGCATCCTCTCAGCTTGCAGAGAGGCGCCTGTCTGCCCTGGGGACAGCTCTGCTAGGGCACAGCACAGACGAGAACGTGACCCCAGGAGCATAGCTGCCCTGCCCAGGCTCTGAAACCCCAGCTGCCAGGTTCGGGTTGCTGCCCACCCCACTGCAGGGCTCAGGGAGATGTGAGCCCATGGGGGTCACAGCCCTGTGAAATGTGAGTGAGTGGCGGGAAGAGGAGTGTGGCAGGAACTGGCTGCCTCCATCATGGCACTCCAGCAGAACCCCAGAGGTCCTGCACTGAGCAGGCTCAGGCCAGGCACCACTCTCAGTTCAGCTGGGGCAGTCCCAGGCAGAGACAAGCGTTTTGGAGAGGAGATGCTTGCTGGATTGTGCTCAGTGACAGTTCTGGAGAAGGAACAGAGAGCTTGTGAAGTTTCCAGATTCAGCATCAAGAATGGGCAGACCCAGCTGAACCCCAGGTATGAGAGGTCACTCCTCCTAAGAGGGACAGCAGAGATAGGATCCTGGGGATTCAGAGCTTTGCTCAGCTACCTGGGGTTTGCAAACCTGCCTGCCAACAGCAAGCAGCCCTTGAAGCCCTGCACACCTCACAGAGCCCTGTCACGCAGCACAGCTCTGGCCAGCACACAGGGAATAGAGAATAGAGACAGCCCCGCAGGTGGGCTGGGCGCTGCCTCTCCAGCAGCTGTAGGTGCAGCTCAGGCAGTGCCACCGACGGGAAGGGGCTCCCAGCATTTAAGCGGGGTCTATCTGCTTACAGCAGGCTGTGCATCACCCAAGAGGTGGGTACTGAACCACACGAACCAGCAGGACGCGGCACTCAGAAGCACAACAGGAACTTGCCAGGGCTTTGTGTCCAGAGAAATGGCCCCAGCCAAGGCGAACAGCGACTGAACAGTGCTCTCTGCTGATGGGAGGGACCGGGAGCGCATCGCCGGCTCCCACCCTGCAGCCCGCCCATCCATGCCAGGCGGAGGAGAGGGTGATACCGCGGGCTCGTGAACCGTGAACTCGGCCAGCACGGCCTGTGACACTTCACCCCACGAACACTACACAGGACAGCACCCCACGAGCACTCCAGCCCGCCCAGCAGCCGGACGCGCCCGCGCTGGGCTCCCACCACCCGAGCCTGCATGTACCACGCCCGCCGCAAGCAGGGACAACGCGCCCAGCAAAGCCCGAATCGCACAGCGGCCGAGGGGTACACGACCCCGTGGAACCCCACATCCCCGGCAAAGGCACGGACATCCGGCCCGTGCCACGCACCCACGGGGGATGCGCGCACACCTCACCTGGGGAATGTGTCCGGGGGCGTGACCGAGCCCACAGGTGATGCACCCGCACCCCGATGTACCAATATCCCGTAGTGTCTCTGTCCCCCGGGTAATGCACCCGCACCCCGCCGTGTCCGTGCACCCACGGCTGATGCACCCACAGCCCGGTGTGTTCATGCACCCACGACTGATACACGCACGGCCCACCACCGGGACACGCGTGGCGACGCTCACGGGCCCAGTGCGTGCGCAGGAGCGGGGCGGGAGGGGCGGGGCGGGGCGGGCGGCGCAGAGTCCCGCGGCCCGAGCTAACCTGGCTCCGCGCTGTCCACCGACAACGCTCCCCACCACGTCCCGCCGAGGGGCGGTGGCCGCCACCGCCCCTGCCAGCACCCCGCCCCGCCGGACGGTGCCACGCCGCCAGCGTCCATCCCCACTCGCCATTGGCTGTTTCCACGGCAACCGCTAGCAACGCGACTGTTCATTGGCCAGCTGCGCAGCACACCCTCGCCGGCCGCCATCTTTGTGTGGGGCAAGGAGCTCGCCACTGCGGGCGTGGCTGCAGAGGGGCAGTGCCCTCGCCCTGCCGCCATCCTTGTGAAGGGCAGCAATGGCCACGGCCACTCCAGAGCACCCATCTTTCTATAGGGCACTGGCGCCAGCCTCCACGGCGGGGATGTACGAGGGGCGAACGCACCCTGGCCTCCTCCAACGAACGGTGCGAAGCGCGAGAGCTTCCGAACTAGCCCCAGCGGCATCATGGCCGCAGCCGCCCCCGCGGTTCCGGCCGCTGTGGCTGGGCTGGGCGTGGCGCGACGGGCGGTGGAGCAGCCAGCGGGGTGTGGCGGGGGGCGGAGCAGCCCCTGGGGTGCCGTGACGCGGACGGAAGCGGAAGCAGCAGCAGCCGCGGCACGGCGGGGCCGGGCGGGCGGCGCGATGGACGAGACAAGCCCGCTGGTGTCGCCGGAGAGGGCGCAGGGCCCTGATTATGGGCTGCCGGGGGGTGCCGTGCGCGCCCTCCCGCCCGCTGCGCCCCCGCCGCCCTCCCCTCCCGGCTCCCCTGGTGGCCGCGACCGCGAGCGGCAGCCGCTGCTGGAGCGCGGGGCGCGGGGCCCGGCAGCGGCACAGGCCCAGGCGCAGGCCCAGGCGGCGGCAGCGGCAGCAGCGGCGGCGGCGGCGGCGGCCGCGCAGAGGGAGCGCAACGACTTCCCCGAGGATCCCGAGTTTGCCGACGTGGTGCGGCGGGCTGAGCTGGCCAGCGAGCGCGGCATCTTCCCCGAGCGCATCTCGCAGGGCTCCAGCGGTAGCTACTTCGTGAAGGACCCGCAGGGGGTGAGCTGGGCCTAGCCCCGTGTGGCCGACCCCGGGGTGGTGCCGCTCCCGTCGCTCCGGAGGCCTGTGGGCTGAGCGACACTGGCGGGCGTGAGCGGCCGCGGAGGGCTGGAAGGAGCGGCCAGAGCGGTTCTGAGCCTCCCCGGGGAGAAATACACTGGATCCAGCAGCGAAAGTGTGGGGCAGCAGTGTCCAAGTGCTGATTCAACCTCTTCTGCGGCTTCGTGCCCAAGGAGGAGGGGTCACCCCATCCCACAGGCCCGTGTATCAGCATCTGAACACAGGGACTCCAGCCTCAGGGCTGTGACTCTGTGTGCTGAGCTGGTTTTAGCCTGTTTTTTTGAACTGAGATGTCTTCTTTGTGGCTGTGTGATTGGTATAATCGAGACAAAGTCCTTGGCATGTAGCTGGTCCCCTATAGACCTGGTCAGCTGTGTGGCAGCCGTCTTTGTGCCACTGACTGGATGAGTGTGCAGCACAGGCTGGCTTGTCTTGTGACCTGCTGTTCCCTGCCTCATTACTTGAGCTGTTGCTGTTTCCTGTGACTCCGTTGCCTCGTATGTGCTGGGATGCTTCCAGGGAAGTAGGAGTGAGCTCTGTGGTCTCTGGTGTGTCCTAGTTTTGCCTCTGTGGGTGAAGGCTGGCGCCTGCAAGCTGTGGCAGGCAGTTCCCAGCTCAGCTGATGGCATGTGGGGAAATACACACTTGTGCCACAGCCCAGTTCCCTCCTATTGCCCAATATGAGATTTGGAGTGGGCAGCCAGATGAGCTGCCTGGGGATTGCAGCTTGGAGGCTGCCTGGCTGTAGGAGACCCAAGCTCAAGGACAGCTGCTGGAACATGAGTGCGAGGAGCCAAAGTCTGTGTACTTCTGGTGTTGTCAGCTGGCAGGTCCCCCAGATTATCCTGCTGTCAGCAAACATGGTGTGTGAGTGGTTGCTGTGAGTGCTGCCCAGGGTTACCAGAAACATCCCACTGTTGGCATGGGAGAGAGTGCAGCATGTAGATATTGTGGGCAGCAGGGGGAAGAGATCGGGGGGAAGAACTTTCCTCTTTGATTATTTCTCTTGAGGTTACTAAGGCCTGAGCTGTTCCAGTTGGGCTGTGCTGCCCAGCCCCAGTAGTTACGATCACCCCACTGCTAGGTGCTCCTCTGTGCTGGCCGGGCTCCCTGTGCCTTGCTGCCGGCACCAGGCAGACCTGTTTTCCCTGTCAGTGCTGCTCTCAGCACGGGTCCGTCTGGAAGGGGATGCTGTGCTGCCAGGCCTCTGGTTTCCACTTCAGTACTGTCCCTGCCTGGCTGGGCCTTGCTCGGCTGGACTGGTTCCATGGAGCACAGGGCTTCATGCTGCCAGCGCTCCTCCTGACAGGCCTCTTTGCGGGATTATATCCAAAGATGGGTTGATGGTCATGTGACAGCCCTGTGGGGCTGGTACAGGGGTTTGCCTTCCTGCCTGCCGTGGGAAAGTGGCTCCACCATGTGATTTGGACATGGCTCAAGTGATCTTGTTCCCTTAAACCTTCCTTTCTGTCTTCCTGGTAGACAAAACCTTGGTTCTGCTTGCTCTGGCCTGGCTTTTGGCCCCTGACAGACTGAGATTGCATTGAGGTTCCCTGATGAAGCAGTGGGACTCATCTACTTCCACATTCTGGCAGGAGCTCAGTCAGGGAAGTGATGCCCACTCAGGCCAGGGCTAGCAGTACCTTTGGGGAGAAGGCCTGCTTGCATGTGCTGCTGAGTCACCCCAGAGCAGGGACTTCTAGCCCCCCAGGGGTGCCTGACTTGTGGGGACAGGTGGCCGTGCCTTGTCCTGTCCCAGTTCTTCTCTCATCTGTGTGCCGTGGAAGGGCTGGTTCAGTGGTGCAGTGCCCTGCAGAAGGCTTCTGTGGCCTCTGTGGCAGTGAGGTACCCACACTGCTGTCCTCACTGTTGGGCTGGTGTATGCAAGGCTGGGTTGAGAGGCTGGGAGTGCTGCTGCTACCAGCTGGTGACCAGTTTGGAGCAGCCTGTGCCTTTTCATCCACAGTGTATCCAGAGAGTCAGCCCTTCTGCCCTTGGCTCCTCTGGGGTCCTGCAGGTGCTTGGCTGTTACGGTCCTTTTCCTCTGGTCAGCTTGGGATCAGCTCTGCTCAATGGATTTTTGAGCCAGGGCAGGGATTGCTATCCCTTTCCTGTGTGGATGTAATGACCAGCGATGAGCAGTAGCTCTCCCCAGCCATCCAAAGATTGCAGGAATGAGACTGATGTGTTTACCAGGAGACTGCATCATCACTGGTGTTTTTTGCGATATATGTTGTATATAAAGGTCTCTGGGCCACACTCTGCTCTTCTGGAATGGGGTACTGGCTGGAGGGGGGTTCTTCCCAGCTCTGCCCACCTCCCTCCCAGGAGCTGTGGGGTTTTGCCTGATCCCAGGAGACTGGTTATTAATCTAATGAGGGGAAGTTCTGGACCTCTTCTGTAGTGTCCCTGCTATGGGCTGGCGAAGGTGTCCCAGCTCTGCCAACTTCGTGGACTCAGCCCTCTTCTCTCCCACTCACAGAAAATCATTGGCGTCTTCAAGCCCAAGAATGAGGAGCCATACGGGCAGCTGAACCCCAAGTGGACCAAGTGGCTGCAGAAGTTGTGCTGTCCGTGCTGCTTTGGGAGAGACTGCCTTGTCCTGAACCAGGGCTACCTGTCAGAGGCGGGTGCCAGCCTGGTAGACCAGAAACTGGAACTCAACATTGTTCCCCGCACAAAGGTGAGGAGACAGCTGCTGGGGTCTTGTTCTGGGGAAGCTTTTGTGTGCTTCCACACAGCTCTGCTTGCACCTTATCTTGTGGCACTGCTGACCTAGGAGATGGAGTGCTCTAGACTGGGACTGTTTCTATTTAAACCCTGGGAATCCTTGTGTTAGGCAGAGCTGTGGGAAATGCTGTGTCTTGGTTTTATCAGGCAGTCCTGTGACTTGCCAGAGGTCCCTGCTGACTGTGCTCATGTTCCTCCAGGTGGTGTATCTGGCCAGTGAGACCTTTAACTACAGTGCCATTGACAGGGTGAAGTCCCGAGGAAAGAGGCTGGCCCTGGAGAAGGTGCCGAAAGTTGGCCAGCGCTTCAACCGCATTGGTCTACCACCCAAGGTAGGGCTGCCAGCCTCCATGCCTGCCTGTTGGTACCTCCCTGGCCTTCTGTAATGCAGCCTGTAACCCTTGCTTCAGGTGGGCTCCTTCCAGCTCTTTGTGGAAGGCTACAAGGATGCAGACTACTGGCTGCGGCGGTTTGAAGCTGAGCCGCTCCCGGAGAACACTAATCGGCAGCTGCTGCTGCAGTTCGAACGACTGGTAGTGCTGGATTACATCATCAGGAATACAGGTAGGGCCAGCTGCCTGGCATTGGATGCTGCCTGCTCCTTCATGTCCTACCATGCTGGAGAAAGGGTTTTGGTGGGTTTTCCCTGCACCCAAAACTCATCCCCTTGATTGCTGCCAGGTGACATCTGCCTCTAGGTAAAGTGCAGCTGCTGGGCTGCTCACCACCTGTGGCTCAGGCTGCTGGCCAATTTACTGCAGGTCTGAATCTACCACAGTGCTCAGGTGAAAATTTTCCAGCTGTGAGGATCCAGAAATCCAGCACCTAACTGTGCCCTGTACCCCATTTCACACTGTGTTCCTGAGTTTCTGCCAGGCTGGAAGGGATTGAGGTTGCATGCTGGGGCTTGCAGGCTGACCTTTCTCTTGGGAGCTGCAATATGTGGACCTCTAGGGCTGTCTGTGAGGGACTTGATGTGGCTTCCCATGCAGCAAGTTAAGGGCTCTGGGAGTTTGTGCCTAAAATGTATCTGTCTCACTTCTGGGCCAGAGGAGGAATAGTCTTCTGCCCAGCATGGTGCAGGGAGGCCCTGATGCAAACACAGTTGGTTTTATCTCCCTGCAGATCGGGGCAATGACAACTGGCTCATCAAGTATGACTGTCCCCTGGATAGCGCGGGTGTGCGGGTGAGTGGCTGCTCCTGCACAGGGGAAATACAGGGACTCTGCTCCTGGAAGCTGCCTGCTTGGCAGGCAGGACAGGAATTTCCCATCTGGCTTGGGTTTCCAAGTGTGTTGAGGCCTGATCTTGTCTCCTGGGCCTTTTGTTACTGTTTGTGTTGGTGGTTTGTGGCCTAGTGGGACTTCTTGAGGATACAGCTGAACTCTGGGGGGGAAACTGGTGTTGCTGGACCTTAGAGTGAGGCCTGGGAGGGAAGCAGCTTTGTCCCCCTTCCCACCCAAAGCAGATTATGTTTCCCTGTGGTTAAGGGGCCATGCTACAGGCAAGAGGCTGCTGTGCCTCTGGCAGCCAGGGCAGAGATCTGACAGGACATGCAGGGAGTAGGAGAAGAACTGTTCCTGCTGGGAGGACCTCCTTGTGACATGCTTCACTTCCTTCCAGGACAGCGACTGGGTGGTGGTGAAGGAGCCCATCATCAAGCTGGCTGCTATAGACAATGGTTTGGCCTTTCCCTTGAAACACCCGGACTCCTGGAGAGCATGTGAGTCCCTCAAGCTATGCCAAGGCACCATGGCAAGCCATACAACGTCATGCTTGGGAATCTTCCTCAAGGACTGTAGAGGAGGGGACTAGGGCTGTACCTCTGAAACTTCTGGGTTCATGGGCAGCTCCTGAGCAGAGACTGTAGAAGGCAGATGCTGGACCCTGTGTCCCAGATGCAGGGAATCTTGCACCCAAGGATATGTGGCAGCATGTGTTGCTTCCCCCAATTCTAATGTCTCCTGCTTCCTTCCACAGATCCGTTCTACTGGGCATGGCTACCCCAGGCCAAAATCCCCTTTTCACAGGAGATCAAGGACCTGATTCTTCCCAAGATCTCAGACCCCAACTTTGTCAAGGACTTGGAAGAAGATTTGTATGAGCTCTTCAAGGTGAGCTGAAGGAGTGGGTGAAGATTATGTGGTAGGAGGAAAACGGGAGTGGTGTTGGAGAGCTCCCTGTCAAGGCTGCAGGGACAGAAAGGTGGTCAGGCTTCTGACAGTGTTTCTGGGCTGAGGCACAGCAGGGTTATCCGTCTGCCAGGAGCTGAAGATTCAATGTGGGAGATGCAGGAAACCCATGGAACAGGACAGAGGGAGGGGCTTACTTGGGGAATAGGCATCTTGTTCATGGCATGAAGCAGTGGGTGGATCTTGTATTCTTTGCTCTCTCTCTTGCAGAAAGACCCTGGCTTTGACAGGGGACAGTTTCACAAGCAGATTGCTGTCATGAGAGGCCAGGTAAGCTGTGCATAGGAAAGACAGATGGCTGAGGTAGGAATACTTGTCCTGCCATAGTATCAGGAAGGGTGCTGGAGTGTATGCTCTCTGTTGCTCTGGCAGGGCAGCTCAGGCATTGCTCTGTTGTGCCATACAGATCCTGAATCTGACTCAGGCGTTGAAAGATGGGAAGAGTCCACTGCACCTGGTTCAGATGCCACCCGTGATTGTGGAAACAGCACGTTCCCACCAGCGCTCCGCCAGTGAGTCCTACACGCAGAGCTTCCAGAGCCGGAAGCCTTTCTTCTCATGGTGGTAGCTGTGAGAGCCGTGGGCAGGGCTTGGCCACCTCGGACTAGCACTGCGAGAGGAGCTGGGCCACTGCTGGCTCCTGTGGCTGGAACTCGACCTTCAGGGTAGAGCAAGCAGATGCGGCTGGAAGAACCTGCAGCTGAACTGGAGGAGCCAGGCAGATTGGGCATGGTCCCTCCCCAGCTCCATTGGAGCTTGGTGCCCTGCCTGGGGCAGAGGCCAGGGGGAGGTGTGGAGGTCTGCCAGGAACTGTAGCATGGCTGGAACCCTGCTCCTGCCTCTGTTCCTTGGCCTGCATGTGGTTCTGAGCACCCCTGCTTGGGGCTGGGATGAACAGGCTACCTGCGCCAGGATCCGTCCAGCCCTCTACACCAGCCACTGGCCCTTTTTTTTTCCCCACCATGCCAGTTGCCAGGCTGGGAAGGCCTTTAGCAGGTGATACCCCCTCTGTTTCCCTGAGGGTGTGCTGTACTCCTTCACTGTCCCTCCAGTGCCCCAGCCCCGTGCACGCTGCTTTCCTCAGGGGGAGTTCCTGCTGCCCACTGGTGTAGCGGGGACCACAATGAACGGTTGTTCTCTGGCTAGAGGCTCGAGGAGGGGACATAAGAGGAACAAGACATGGTACTGGCTTGGGTGCAGTTAGACAGTAAGGAGAAAAAAGTGCTGGCTTGTCCCTGTGAAGGGCAGGTGGCTTTCAGAGCTCTCCCATGGGAGCTCTCCCCTTCTGCCCCAGTCCATTTCTCCTACCTGGTCTCCATGGCTGCTCTCGCTTGACCTTTTCCCTCTTTCCCAGCAAGCTTCCTGGCTGCTGTGTAGCCAGCATGGTGCCAGCCTTGTCTGTGCCTAAGGACCCTCTGAGGGACAGGGGCTGCTAGGGAAAGGCCAGAGGGGCTCTTCGACTACATGGGTGGGAGCACTGGGGGACCAGCATGGACTCCTGGCTGCCCTGGAGCTGACAATCTTGCAGGCCTGCTGTGGGTGGGGGAGGCAGGGAGCCCCTCTCTTACCAGCAGCTGCTGAGCTTGTGTTGTATAAAACAGCACCAGGGCTGCTGCCTGCACCTGCTTGCCTTGAGCTGTGACTTCTCAGGCTGCTGGGGAAAGTCAGTGTTGGGTCTTACTGTCCTGTTAGCCCATCTTTGGAGAGCGAGAGGGATTAAAGGCAGGTGAACCTGGGAAGGCAGAGCAGTTGCTTTGTCTCCTGCAATGGGGAGGGGGCTCAGCACTGGCTGTGTAAGCACAGAGGGGGCAGCAGTGGAGATCCCAACTCCCCGGCCAGGCCCAGCTGCATTTGACTGACCCAAAATGTATTGTTCTAATGCACTGTAGAAATGTATGTAATGTATTTAAACCATGAATAACAGAGCTGCCATTCAGCTGGCTACATCTGCACCTCTGCAACACGCTAGAGCAGGTTGGGGCTCCTCAGCCTATGGCTGGTATCCATATGTACCTGCACAGGGATGCACTGGCCTCCTGCAACTGCTGGAGCTGCTGCAGGACAGAGTCCCTTTCCTGTCTGCTCATGCTGGGCATTGAGGGCAACCAGCTGCCCAGGCTGTCCCTTGGAATCCTGTGTCTGCAGGTCCTGCTTCAGTCTCTCCTGGGCCCAGTGGCTCTTGGAGAGGGAGCTGTGGAGGCTGAAGATGAGGCTGCCCAGCTGCCACTTCTCCTCGAAATGGCCACATTCAGACTGCAAGGCTGCTTTCTGCAGCTGCTTCCCCTCCTTTAGCCACAGGAACATGGCCTGGAGTTTTGCTCTTTTGGCAGCAAGGCTGGCTACCTCCTACTTCAGCTCCTTCAGATTCAGAATGTCCCCCGTGCCTTCTCCGTTCTCCTGGGTGCTATACTCTTCCAGCTTAGCCACCTGGACTTCCAGCAGAGAAATCTTTCCCTGGAGAATGTCTGTTATCTCTTCCAAACATTCCTTCTTGTGCAAGGCAAGCTTGTTCTTTAGTTGTCCCTGTGACTGTGCCAGGGCAGTTACTGTGTGACTCTGCACTGGAACAGATTGCCCAGAGAGGCTGTGGAGTCTCCCTCATAAGAGATATTCAAGAATCATCTGGATACAATCCAGACACCTGTGACACCTGCTCTAGGATGACCCTGCTTAAGCAGGGAGATTGGAACAGATCTGTGGGTTATCTGTTCCACCCTGACCCGTGGTGTGGGGCTGTTCCCCTTGCACTAATGTGCCGTACAAGAACCTGGACTATGGTTCTGCCACTCAGGCATGGGCAGGACACAACCAGCCACCACTGTCCACCCTTTATTAACCATTCATTGCACCCTGCCCAGTACACTTAGGGTCCTTGGAGAGCTGCTCTCCACGGCCCAGCTTCTCAGCGCTGCTACATGGATCCCGAGCCTGTCTCTCCCCCGCAGTTACACTCCAGCTTCTCCGCGATCCTAGGGGCAAGAGGTGTGTGTTAGCGGTATGGCCCGGCCGTTCTTCCCGCGATTGCCCCGCCGCCGCGGGCCGCACCTACCGAAGGTGTTCGAAGCGCCGTAGCGCCGTCATCCCGCCGCCGGGCTGGGCCGGTCGCCGTCGCCGAAGCCGCCGCAGGGCCCGAGCCATGCGCCGCTGGCCCGCGTACCGCCAGACAAGGCGGGCGCGCTCCTCGGGCCGCTCGGCCCCGCCGCTCCGGAACAGACTCCGCAGCTCTCGTAGCCCCACGCCCTGGAAGATGTTGGCCGAGGCGCGCTTACGGGCGCGGGCTGCGGGCGCCGCCCGTCCCGGAGAGTCGCTCGCCACTGAGGCCGGAGTGCCCATGGCCCTGGCCGCTGCGGGCACCGAACAGTCGGCGTCAGGCTCCAGTGTCGCCGCCCGGTCCGGTCCGCCTCCCCCGGGATCCGGCGCGGATGCCCAGTGAGGAAGGGAGGGCATCGGGGGAAGGGCGGTCCGAGACACCGGGCAGGGGCCCAGCCACGCAGGCGGGGCCGCCCGGGAACACGGGAGACGCCCCGGCTCGGGCCGGGGCACGCAAGTCCGGTCCCGCCCTGCCCGAGGCGCTGGGCCCCGCCGTGATCCACTTTCGCTCCGACGCCGCCCCGTGCCCACGGGCCCCTCGCACAGACCTGGCGGTGGCGGCTCCGCCTGGTGTTCGCTGCATTCCCGGACCCGCTTCGCGCCACCGCGCCGGGGTCCCGCCACAGCCGCGCGCCCCATTCATTCACTGTCTGCGTGCTGCCCTGCCCCCTGGCCAATCCCCGCCCACTTCCCGCTTCCAGGACCAATCGGCGCCGAGGGGCGCGGCTGTCCCGCTCCGCTGAGGAGGCCACGTGGCGCAGATGACGTCATGGGCGGGGTGCGAGGCCTCGCCCCCGGGCGGGGCGAAGCCGCGCCTCATTCCGAGAGGAATCCCGGATGACGTAAGGGGAATCCCGGCGCGCCCCCCTCCGGCCTCCGCACGGGGTCCCAGTGCGGTGTCCCTGGACCCCGCCGCTGGCATCGGTTGCCGTCTCCCACGTCCTCCTGCCGCCCCTCGGTGTGGCCTCCTCCGGCGGCAGCAGGGCGCGGCGCGGAGGGGAGGGACGCGACGATCCTTGCTCGACGGCGCATCCGCGGCGGTCCTCGGGTGTCCGATGGGCTGGCGGGAGGTGCGGCGGGGCGCGGAGGCGGGGCAGGGAGGAGAGGAGAGAGGAGGCCCCGCGAGGGGAGGACCGCTAAGTGCCAGATGTTTGGCAACGGGCAGGGAGGAAGTCGCTGCCGGGGCCCTGAGTCCCGCCCGAGCCGCGCCGGAGAAGGCAGGGCCGCGCCATGGCCCGCACTGCTCCCCCGACAGTGCCGCCGCCCCCGGGGCCGCCGGCCCGCGGTTCCCTCAGCCTCCATCGCGCCTACCTGCGGAGCCCGCTGGGCCTGCTACGCCTGGGGCAGCTGGCTCTGGGCGCTGCTTTCTGGGTGACGGTAGCGGCTCATAAGTACGAGGGGGCGGCCCACTTCGCTCTGTTTGCCGCCGTCCTGGTCTGGCTCCTCACTCTGGCCCTCTTCGGGCTGAGCCTGCTGGGGCGCTGGGAGCTGGTACCCTGGCTGGGCTCCCGCTGGCTTCTCACCAACCTGGTGCACGACCTGGCACTGGGTTTGGGGCTCTACGCAGCTGCCACTGGCATCATGGGTCACAAGGCCAAGCAGAGGAGCTTTTGCAATCTGCCGGGGTACAGCCAGCACTGCCTGTACAGTGCCTACCTGAGTGCCTCCATCTGCGGGGGCATCACTGCCTGCCTGTACCTCTTCTCCGGCCTCTATTGCCTGTCACGGCGTTGCCAGGACCAGCGAGACATCATCTGAGACCCCATGCCACTTGGCTCCCCTTCTCAGCTGCAGACGGAACACAGCCTGTCTTTGGGATGAAATGACCCTGCCACCCCATCCCCTCCTGGCTGACTGCACTGCAATTCCTCCAGAGACTCCTGCACAGACGGACGGACAGACAGAGGCCTTTGCCAAGCACAGCTTCCCCTGCAGCGCACCAAGACAGCATGGACACCCAGCCATTGAACAGCCCTTCTCCCAGCCCTGGACAGACGTAGGCTACTGCAAGTGGAAGGACCCAAATGGAGAGCCTCTAAGAGGGATACCAATCTTTGGGAGCCCCCCCTGGGACTCAAGCCAAAATCCCCTGCCCCTGGTCTTGCAGATGCTGCTTGCTCAGGTGGGTGCTGACTTTTCTCTGGGGTGGAGGGGGACTGGCCTGGGGGAGCTGAGCTGGGGGCAGCAGTGCCTAGTGGAGTTGGATGGGCATAAACTCCCCTTGCCTGCTGGCAGTCCTGTCTTGACATTCCAGCTGCATGGCGCCTCCACAATTCCCTAAGGGAGGCTCTGAGCTTGGCTTCCCCAGCCTGGGCCCCTCATTCTGTCTGGCCTGAAAACATCCTTCATCTTACTGGAGCCCCAAAGGGCTCAGCACCTCCCTGTCCTGCACTTGAGGAGTGTGGAGACACCCAGGTACTGCACAGCCAGATCCAGCATCACCCCAGCCCAGTCTGGAGATTGAGCAGAGCAGCAAGACCTCCATTGCTGTGGAAGGAGGGGAAGGACAAGTGGAGCCGTAACCTGTTCTGTGACCCTGGGCCTCCAGCCCTGGAGTTTGTACAGTCCTGGGATGGGGCCAGGTGCCCCAGGGGTTGAGGGGAGCCTGTCATGGGGTTGTTCTCTCCTCCTGCTGTCCCTGCAGAGAGATTTGTGGCTCCAAGCCACCCAGAGCCACTGAAACAGCCCTGGGGCCAGGCAACTCCAAAAGGGACAGAAACAGCCTCGCTAATGGTTCTGGAGACCAGCCTGCAGCCCTGTCTCTGCCGCACTTGGTTTATCATCCTGGAAAATTTTCATCTCTGGACTCTCTGGGACTGGGCAGTGCCTGGAGACTGTGGTGAGATGAAGGGGAAGGGTGAGCATTGCAGCATGGCAGTGCTAGGCTGTGCTGGCACTGTGGTCATGGTGGAGCTGGGGCCAGGCATTGTGGGAACACAACTTGTCTTGGAGAACAGAAGAGGACACTGGCACTGGAGCCAGCCCAGCCCTGGATCAGCTTCCGCAAGCCACCAGGTGCCAAGCCCCAACAAGGCCATGTAGGGCTGACTAGAGACATGGGCAGCCAGAGAAAGAATTTTTGGAGCAGCAGCACACTAGGGCTGCCCTGCCACAAGCCCTCCTCATCCTGCTTGGAGGCAGGTCCTCTCTATTGTTCCTGGTGCAAGGGAGGGTCTGCTCCAGTCTCTGTGTAGACTCAGATCAGTGAGATGGGTGTCCCCAGCAGCTAGCCACAGCTGCCTGTTGCCTGGGGGTTTCCTGAAGCCTTTTTTGAGGTGAAGAGCAACAGCCATGATTCCCCTGGGGGCTTGAAGGGATCTGGGATTGGTACTGGGTCACCACTTTCATGGTGATATGCTGTCCCAGTGAATCATGCTCAGGGGCCCTGCCAAGCCCCAGGCCATGTACCCCTTCCCTGGGTAGGACATGCTGTCTGTGCCCTGTGTCAAGGCTGGTCCCTGACACTGCCTGCCTCTGCCTTAGTCTGGTGCAGCCCTTGGCCCAGGCTGTCCAAAATGCCCTCGGTGCTTCTGCCACCACAAGTGCCTTCCCCTGGCTTTCTGCAGCCCTGTTTGTCACCCCAGCTCTATACCCCTACAGCCTCCTTTCAGGTCCCAATGGATTCATCTTTCAAATAAAGCAATGTTGGCGCTCACTGAGTGTCTGGGGCTTTGTGCTGGGGCTGGGACCTGCTGGGTGTGAGGTCTGAACTGAGATCACACCCAGCTCTGTAGCCCTGCACCCTAGGGCCTCTCTGCTGGGAACTTCTGGCAATGGTCACAAAGTTCTGGGATGCTCTGGGGTCACAGGCAGGCTCCCTGATGCTGAGCCACTGCTCCTAATAGAGAGGCTTAAGCCTCTCCCCTTGGGGACAGGGCCTATCCCTGGCCCTTTTGCCTTTCCAGAGACAGGGCACAGCCTGATGCTCACAAAGGCTCCAGACAGAGCAGAGGGAGGCCAAGTCCCTAGGGCTCTGTGGCTATGGGATGTACTGAGGACAGGATGTAGCTGCATTCCTAAGTGCCTTGTCACTCTGTGCTGAAAGGACCCTCAGTCCCAGGGCACCACTGGGCAGTCACACTCTCTGGCCCTTGGTGGGTCAGGGGCCAATGGAGGGCTATTGGCATCTCCCAGGACTGGCTACAGCTCTAGGACGCACTCTTGGGACAGAGTTGAGTCTTGGACCTGGACTTGCAGCTGGGGTGTCACTGGGTCGCCAGCCTTCTGCCCCTGGGACACATGCCCTGTTCACAGAGGCTGCAGGCAGACGACAGCAGCATTGTACCCTCATTGTCCAAGAGCCAGCATAACGTTATAGCAAGGTTACAACTTTTGGCATCAGATGAAGCCCAGGATCCCCTGAACATCCTGGGAGCCAGCATCCCTGCTCTACTGCAAGCACCTTTTAGGACCATGGTGCCCGGAGTGGTGCGAGCAGGGCTGCAGACTGCTGGGCAGGACAGTGCCAGTGCATGCAGGGCTGGCCTGCTCTGGGGGCATGGAGGGGCTGCGAATGAGCTGCCAGCCACGCTCATGGGCCTGTGGGGAACCTTTGCTCCCTTCCAGGGACTCTACGTGTGAGGCTGCCCTCTGGCCTCTCCTCGGGGAGAGGTGGCCCAGCAACCTCATGGGGACAAACCCACTGTGCCCGACACAGCTGGATGCCAAGACTCAGACTAGAACTGAGCCCTGAACCAGGACTGGACCTGGATCAGTGCCCAGCCGTGGACTGGGATCGGATCCAGGCTATGACTGAGCCTACACCAGAGTAGACCCGAATCGGGACCGGGCCGGGACGCTGAACAGATCCTGGCCGCGGGGCCCGAGAGGGGCAGGGCCCGGGAGCGGCGGGGCGGCCCCGAGAGCGGCCCGTTCCGGCCGGGGCGGGGCTCCGGCGGCTCGCCCGGCCTGGCGCTCCCATTGGCCGCGCGCGGGGCTCACGGCGCGCCCGGCCGCGTCACGGGAGCGCGCGGCGGTGTCGGGCCGAGCGCGGCCGGGCCGCTCGGCTGCCGCTCCCGGTCCCATCATGCAGGCGATGGAGCGGGACGGGGCGGCAGGCGGCCCCGAAGGGGCGACGGGAGCCGGTGAGGCTCCGCCGGAGCCGTCGCTGCCCAAGGCCGCCGCTGCTTTCGATCTGCTGGAGCTGGTGCGGAGCTACCGGCGGCTGGAGCTCTACCTGGAGCCGCTGCGGGACGCCGCTGAGGGCGTCCGCTCCCTCCTCCGGTAGGTGCGGCCTGGGCTGGGATCGAGACTGAAACCGTCCCCGGGGTCTCATGTCCCTTGCCTTCTCCCCTGTCGGCAGGTGGCAGCGGCCTGTGTGCTCTCTCCTGGTCTGTCTCGGCCTCAACTTCCTCCTGCTCACCCTCGGCCAAGGTGCGTTTCGGGGCTCAGGGCCGGTCCCCTTCCCGGACCCTCCGGGCTGACGCTGTCCCGCCTCTTGCAGCTGCCTGGTACTCGGTGCTCGCCCTGCTGGTCGCGGTACCGGCCCTGCTGGGTTACCTGCAAGAGACGTGCCGGGCCCGGCCCTCGGAGCCGGAGCTGGTGCGCAGGAGGTACCACAGCATCCGCAGGGAGGATCTGCGCAAGGTGCAGCTGTCGCGGCAGGAGGCCATCGCCCAGGTCAAGAGCTTGTGAGTCCTTGGGGCCTCCCCAGCGCTGGGACTGTGCGGGCCTCGGCAGCCAGAAGGGCTGTGGGAGGCTCCTGCCAGTTTAGCTACTGTAGCCTGTGTGAATGTGGGGAAGGAGGGTTGTGTGTGTTTGTGGGTTGTTTTGTGACTGTCTCATTTGCAGCCTGATCCAGCTGGAGGGGTTTCTGAGCGGGATGTGCTGCAGCTGTGAGGCAGTGTACCGTGTGCTGTACTGGGAGAACCCCACTGTCTCTTCCCAGTGAGTAGTACTTGGTTGGGTACTCTGTGGTGGGCTTGGTGGGGAGAGGGGCTCAGCCAGGCCTGCGGTGCTGTGGTTGATTTGTTTGGTACTTGGAAAGAATAAGTGGAACACTAGACGAAGAAAGGAGTTTTATGCTGTTGTGTGAGTTGCTCTGACTTGACCACAGTATCCTGCTGCTTTCCACAGGTTTTATGGGGTGCTACTGGGCACTATCTGTGTCTTCTATCTGCTGCCCCTCTGCTGGGTCCTGGCCATCCTCAACAGTACCCTCTTTCTGGGCAACACCCAGTTCTACCAAGGTACGAGACCTGGCTGGAAGTGCCCTGTGTGGGTTGAGTTGGGGAAAGGCCCTCTGAAGCTAGGGATCCTGCCCTGGAAGTCTTCCTCACATGAACCCACTGTCCCAAGTCAGGCTCTACCATAGACCCTGAACCCCCCTGAAGGCAATGATGGCCTGGGGGTGGTGCTGTGCAGCAGTGTGGGTGGTGTGGTCCTGGGGCTCAGCTGTTGGAAGTGAGACTCTCTCCTGATGTGTGTCCCAGTACAGGTGTTGTTTCCTTCTCTGTGGTGTGGCAAACCAGGGCCTGTCAATGCAGGCCTCCACCCCTCTTGATCCCTGACCCTGCTCTTCAAGACTTCAAACACATTCAGTGCCTGTGGCAGTATATGACAAAACGTGGCAGTATATGAAAACGTGCCATTGGAAGGGAGAGGAGCCCTCTTCTGTGGCTCGTGCTGGAGGAGTGTGGGATCTGTCTGAGCTGTGATGTTGGCCCCTGCCATTCCCATTTCTGAGCTGGGGCAGGTGGTGGGGGGATTCCTTTCCGCCCTAACTTTGATGTGTGAGCAGAGAAGTGCTTAGGACATCTGATGAGTGAATGATATGTGACAATGCCCCCCCACCCCGAGCCCTGGCAAATGGCTTTTGTGTGATGTGGCTGGGAGTAGGGAAATGCCACTCTACTTCAGCTGTATTTCCTTCTTAACCAGTGATAATGGAGCTCAAGGCCTCTATTGAGCAGTGTGTGGGCTCCAAACCCCTCGAGAGGGCTCCAGAACCTGCTGATGCCCTGCCACCAGCTGCTGCCCCAGATCGGACCCCCACCCCCACCAGTGCAGAGGTGAGATAGGGGCAGGGCTGGCAGTTGTTGGGTGGGAGCTGCAGAGTCAGCCCTTGGGTCTGACCGTGCTTGTGTCCCTCTACACACAAACTTCTTCCAGCTGCCAGCTTTGCTGGAAGCTTGTGAGCCACTCCTGAGTAACTGGGATGCTGCTCTCTGCCCTGTGAGCTTGGCTCAGTCCTTTTGCCACATGTGAGGATGTGGTCTGAGGAGGCAGGGGCTCACTTCACCTTCTGATACTTGTGTCATCTGTGAGGCTGCCTGGGGTCAGATCTATTGTCCTGGAACCTGCTCAGAAATGTGGGGCACCTTTGAACAGAGGTGGGGGTACAGCAGGACTAGATTTGTGAATCTCTTGTAGGATCTTACCCCTGGCAGTGTGGAGGAAGCAGAGGAGGCAGAACCTGATGAAGAGTTCAAGGATGCTATTGAGGTTTGAGGCTGGTTGGGGTGGGCTGTGCCTGCAGGGCAGCTGTGGTGGGAAAGGGACAAAGACCTTGTTGGGCAAACTAGGTGCTCAGGGAGAGTGACTGTGGGGCTGGGTGCCTCTGGGTCTGTATATACTCACTCTCCTCTCTGTCCCATGCTGCGGGAGAAGGAGAACCAGCTGCTAGTCATGGTGAGTACTGCCATGCCATGGTATGGTATCTCCTCCCAGCTGGAGCTTTGCCTGTTTTGCTGGTGGCTTGTAGAAATAAATGCCAGGCGGAGCACCCTGCTTGTTGGGTGCCTGCTCTGGCATGGGCTGCCCTGCAGCCCTCATTGTGCCCCCAGCCACCCCGCTGTGCTCAGCTGGATCTGCTCTCTGCAGGAGGATGATGAGAGCTCTCAGTGTTCAGCAGATTTTGACCTCAGCCTCCCAGACAATGGTTTTATGAGCAAAAATGAGGTGATCCGCAGCAAGGTGTCACGCCTGACTGAGCGCCTGCGCAAGCGCTACCCCAGCAACAACTTCGGTGAGTTGGGGAGCAGGTGCTTCTTGGGGGAGCTCAGCAGTGTGGGGTCTGTGCTGCTTCCAGTGGTGACCATTGGACTGGGAGTGGAGAGAGTGGTGTGGTACCTGCTAGACTACAATGACCTTTTCCACTCCTAGGATTGGAAGATGCAGCAGTGTCATCTCTGAGCTGGCCTTTTACAACAGCTGTGGCTGTTCTTGTGCCACTTGCAGCCCCAGGCAGCAGAGCCCTGTCTGACCTCTGCTCTCTTTTTTCCAGGGAACTGCACAGGCTGTGCTGCCACCTTCTCTGTGCTCAAGAAGAGGGTGAGTCTTCAGCTTCTGCCCCAGCTTGCTGTCTGCACCTGGGGCAGAGGTGTTGCTCATGTCTGGCTTGCCTCAGCGTTTTCAGGCAGCTCAGGTGTCTGGCCTCGGTCACAGCCTAAATGACCTCAGCTAAATACTGAGTACTGTCACATGCCTAATAGCACCAGGGATCCCTTGTGTTGTAGAGCATTTGTACATTTACTCCTTTGGAAGCTGCCTCAGGCCAAACCCACGTGTTATTGTGGAAGGTACCTGCTTTGTGCCCTGGTTTAGACCATTTCCTGTGGCCTTTCTGGTGAGGCAGAGCAGAGGTTTGCTAGTGGAAATGACATGTTGCCTTATCTGAGCCCTGAGTGTGATGCTTGGCGCAGTCTGGGCAGTTCTCAGAAGGAGGTATAGACTTTTGGTCCCCTTCACTTACTCCTGAATTAATCTAACATACATCTGGGGCTCACCTCCATCTTTCTCCACAGCGGAGCTGCAGTAACTGTGGGAACAGCTTCTGCTCCAGGTGTTGTTCCTTCAAAGTCCCCAAGGCCGTGATGGGAGCCACGGGTGAGTTGAAAGGTGGAGGGAAGAGCTCCTGCTTCCACCTGTTCTGTCTGCCCAGGCATTTGCCCCAGCCCTGGTGGGGAGGGTAGACAGGACGTGCCCAGCACAGATTGGCTCAGGACAGAGCAGTGATGAATTTGCAGCTCTTGAAGCAGCTTTGTGGCTGGGGTCCCTCGCCCATGGTGGCAAAGGGAGATCATCTCTGACATTTGCTTTCCTTTCCAGCCCCGGAGGCTCAGAAGGAGACAGTATTCGTGTGCGCTCTCTGCAACCAGGTGCTCATCAAGTGATGAAACAGGCCCAGCCAGCTCCTGTGTCCTACATTGCCTGAGACCTACGACAGCAGGCAGGCACCCTTGCCATTGGGAGCCCGGACTGTTTGGATTCCAGCATGGCATTCCCCTGCCAGAGGATGCTTGCACTTGTGCTCCTCCTGCCAGCTCCAGGCTGGATGGACCAGCCCTCCTTGCCATGCACCAGCTGGGTCCCTATGGTGGAGCACTGCCCATGGCTGTGCCCCATTCCTGCAGCTGCTCCAAGCCCTGGGTGCTCTCTGGCACTTGCTGTGCCCTGCCACGTGCTTGCCCAGGCCCTTTGGCCTGGCTTAGTGATGGAAGAGCCATCCTTCCTACTCGTGGTCCTGCCTTCACCTCCTGGGTGGGGCAGAACAACCTCAGGGCTCTGTCCCTACCTTTTCCAGCACTGTGCTATAAGTGACTGTATTTTTGGGATCAAGTCAGAGCTCCTCCTGCATCCCTTGGGGTCTAGACTAGCTAGGTTTTTCATCCTAGCTCCGCTAAGACTCTGCTAGTCACTCCTGTGCTCCTCAGTCTCACTGCCTGCAGGTTTAGTCTTTTTTCCCTGGATTTGTCTGTTGCCCAGAGGAGAAAAGAGAATGAGTTTGGGTTGGGCTGTGTGGTTGGATCTCCAGTGTGAGAAAAGGCAGGAGTTGGTGCTGCTCTGTGCACTTAGTGACTGCTGCTTTCTACTACAGATTAATATATAATTGCATATAGAGAATGATCAATAAATCTCTTGTCCTCATCTGGCTCTTGTGTCATCCCAATGAAAGCTGTCCCAGTCCCATGTCACTCTGACACCTCCGTGGCCTTGGCCCTGCTGTGCTGCAGGTGCTCCTGGAGAAATAGTGTTCCTGTGCCACCAGCTCTCCATGCTTTACTGGAATTCCCATCTTCTGTCCTGCTGTAGCCTTGTTTGCCCCCTGCTCGGAGCTGTGTGCAGCTGCCTGTCAGCTGTGCCAGGGCTGGATCCTGCTGGGTTGGAGCCACGGGGCACCTCAGCTCTGACAGGAGCTACTGAGCTTCCTCTGCCTCCTCGGGCTGCTCCTTCCCCTGCCCTCCCAGGCGGTGGTCCCACCAGCTGCCTGTATGCACAAGGATGACCTTTCCTTGTGTGAACAGCAAAGCTCCCAGCTATCCCAGGAATGTGACCCTGGCTGCTGTGCAGCTGGGAACAGCCATGGCCTGGGTCCTTGCCAGCCAGCTGCAGCTTCCCCCAAGCCAGGGAATCTGGGGGGCCAGTGCCTACCAGGCTGTGATACCCAGCAGTCTGAGAAGTTGCTGGAGCTCAGAACTTGCTGCAGGCACTCACCAGTGTGGGAGCTTCTATGGGGCAGGCAGCCTAAACACTTATCTTGGCTGTGGGCTCATAAACTCCTTCACATGGAAATTTGGAGAAAAGCTGGACTTGGAACTTGATGATGAGGGTGTCTGGCTTGTGCTGCGTGTGCAGGGGACTGGTGTGCAGAGGGCTGAGCAGTTAGTGGGGGCAGTGGAGCAGCTGTAACACTGGGGAGGGAGGGGGCTGTGTAGCACCCCAAGAGCTGTGGGTGTGTTTGTGAGGGTATCTGCAATGAGATTATTACTGGGCTGTGAGGGGTCAGCTTGCTCAAACAGCTGACAGTGGGAGGCAGAGGAGCTGCTTGTATTTCTAGAGAAAACACTTAGAGCAATGAGCACTATAGCCATGTATGTCTGAACATTCTCTGGGAAGATGCTAATGACATTGAATACAGAGGGCTACAGATAAACTTAGGCTGTGGGGGATGGGGTTTTATTTATGCTTTTTAAGTTTTGCAATAAAATGTCGTAATCGACAGTGTTTATTCCTATGGAAGTTTAGCAGTCAAGCTCTGAACATACCTTCTAATAATGTTTGAATTTTTCCCCTTTTTGTTTTCCCGGTGGCCAGGGAGGAGTGCCTGCTCCTGGTGTGAGGCTGGAGCAGGGGCTGGCTGCCCCATGTTCCTGGCTGGCTGTGGGGCAGGGGCATAAGCACCTTTCCCTGGCAGAGCGGGAGATTTGGGGCTCTGGAGTCTGACCAGTGGGGCCAAGGCCATGCTCAAGGAGGGCAGAGGGAGAAGAGGTCACTCCAGAGTAAGGGCAGGTGTACAGTGCTCGTCAGCCAGAAGAGAGTGGGTGCAGACATCCTCAATTTCCTTCTTGTCCCAGGAGGCTCCCTGAGGCCAGGCCAGCTCCGAAGAGAAGACACAGCGTGAGGCAGTCAGGCACTGGGTAAATATCCTGGCAGCCACCTTTAGGCCCCCCTCACCCTTTGGGGACTGGTGGATACAAATATGCACTGGATAAACAGGACTGGGTCCTTCAGGCTGCACCCTTGCCAGCTGGGGAGTCGAGCTGAGCTAAGGGACAGCCCCTGCTGCTATGAGAGGGGCTGGGCTGAAGGCTGCCCTGATCCTTGGGCTTTTGGGCTGGCTAGTGCAGGTGGGTGACCCTAGGAATCTTTTTGGAGGATGCTGGAGTTTGAGGCATGGGAGGTCTGGCAGCCAAGCAGGGCTGGCAGGAAGCTGCAGAGATGACTTTCATACTATAAGGTGTGAGGAGGACAGGGTTGGAGGCTGCCTGGTCCAATATCTGCCCCCTATGCTCAGTGCCGGCTTCTCACAAGTGCTGTGAGCTCCCAAACCATAGATTTATCCCCTGGGGTGATGAAGGAAGAAACTCCCCTGGCAAACCACTGCCAAACCCAGCTGTGGGGCTCCAGCAGCAGTGAAAGCCCTGTCCCCCCCCCATCCTACTCATCTCAATGCCCTCCCAGGCTCCCTGGAGTGGCAGAGGTGCCCGAGTCTCCAGTGATGCCTGTGACCACTGTGAACTGCATCCCTTGGCTTGGCTGGACTACCCAGGTTCAGGCTCTGGGGCTCTGGGCACGGCACCTGGAGTGGGGCTAGGGCCAGATCCTGAGGTGACCCCACTCCTTCAGGCTGCCTATTCAGTGGGCAGGACTGGGACCCCCTCCCATTCTTCTGGGGTCCCTGAGGAAGCCCCAAGGGGCTCTTACCCATGAACTGCAGTGAGTTGCACACAGACTTCTCTGAGGTGGAATAATTTACTGTGGTGTTGATGGGCACGGGGTGAGTGGGCTGGGTCACAGCAGGGGTGTGTGCGAGGGATGCAGCAGGGATGGTCTGGGGCGCTTGGAGGTGGACGCCCCTCACACACTGAGCCTGGTATGGGGAGTGGGGGAGCCTGAGAAGGGTTTGTGCTGCTCTGGGCACTTGGTCTTGAAAGGGTCACTCTGTGGGAACAGGGGGCAAGAGGGACCTGCCTGGGCTGGATCTCTGTGAAGGTGAGATAATCCAGGGCTGGATGTGAGCTCCAGGTGAGGGCATGGAATGTCTTGGTGGGCTGGAATAGGGATTGAGGGGGCTGAGGGTCTGTGGCATATCATGAGGGTGCTGGGCAAAGGACACGGGTGCAGGGTAGGGGTCCCACGTGTAGCCAAGAGGGCCAAGCAGGGATCCTAAATGAAAGCAAGGGTCTCTGGGTGGGGAACCTGGGAGTAGACAAGGGTCTCTGGTGCAGACCAGGGCTCACAAGCATGCAGAACAAGGGTCCTGGGTCCAGACTAAACTCCTGGGCAGGGGTGGGGGTCCTTGGAGAAGAACAGGGGTCCCAGGGATGCAGAGCAGGGCTCTCAGGAGGAGGCAGGGGTCCTGGCTGTGGATGAGGGCTCCCACAAACACAGCAGGGAATCCTGCAGGTGCAGAGCTGGGTTCTAGGGCACAACCAAGGGGCTGAGGTCCTGGGGTGCAGCCAGGGAGGCCGTGGGTGGGATGTTGGGCCAGTGCAGGAGTTTTGGGGAAGGGTAGCATGGGCAAAGCCCTAATGCTGCCCAGCCCCATAAAGCAGGGGGTGGTAGAGAGGGCAAGGGTAGGAGAACATGAACTTGACTGCAAACTTCATCTCCTTGTTGTGCTTCTGCCAGGGGTAGATGGCCAGGAGGAGCAGGCGGCCGCCCACCTTGCGGCCCATGACCAGGAAGCTGCCACTGAGGCTGTCAAGCTGGGGGCAGGGGCAGGCACCCGCATTCCTCATGTACAGCACCATCTTCTTGGTGTCCTTGCGCTTCAGCGGGCCCAGTTTCAGCACCTTCTTCTTCTGGGCAGCCACCAGCCTCCGCTCCCCGTTCTCCTCCGTCACCTCCTTGATGCGCATCTTCACCACTGTGTGGGGCAGCACGGTTGGGGGAAGGGAGCACTGCTGGGATTCTGGGGAGGGTCTAGGCCAGGAACCTGTGCAGGGCAAGGTGCAGCCCATCCCTCGATTGGGTCTCTGGGGAAGTTACTGGGTGCGGGAGAGGTCCAGCAGAGGCCCCCAGTGACCCTCCCAAAGTCCCATTCTGCCTATCTCCCACCAACATCTCCTGTGGTCCACCCATCCCATGCATAAAGGGTCCAAGGGAATGGCTCAGGGGTCTCCCACGGGGCTGTCCCCATACAACCATGCCCTCTGGCCAACTCCCACCCCAGCTGTCGGACCTAGGGGAGGCAGACCCTTGTCCAGGGGAGCTGGGAAAACGACCCCAGCACTCACCAAAGTCACTGGAGCACATCTGCTCCATCATGCCATCTGCCTTGTGCTCCATCTCACACTGGGTGCAGATCTTGGACACTGCGGTGAGAGACCAGTTACTGTCACAGATTCTTGCTGCTGGTACTTGTCACTTGGGCCAGCTCCTCGGGGACGCACTTGGGAGAGCCCCAGCTGCTCCTCTGCTCCCTAGGTAGCTGTGCTGGGGTGATGCAGGGAGGCAGAGCACCTTGCTGACCAGGTTCATCCCCCAGGAGGGTAAGAGATATGGGGACACCCTCCCATCAGATGCTGGCATTTTGAAGCACAGGAACAGTAAGGGTGGCCCCAATCTAAAGGCTGTCACAACCCTGATCCTGACCCTAGGCTGCCTTTGGGTGATGTCTCCTCCCTGCCTGAGGGGACAGCCACCTTGCAGCAGCAGTGTGGGGCTGACAGCTGCAGGTGCGGCAGTCTCTCTTGCTGCTGACCTGGAATCCAGTGGGAGGAGAGGGACACAGCACCGTGGTGGATCTGCCAGTTGTTCCCACCTCATCCCATGTGCTTCCTTATCCTGTGACAGTTCTGTGCAGGCAGCTGGGAGCCCAGTGCTCCTGGGCAATGAGTGGTTCCCAGACAAAGCTGATACAGTGCCCACTCCTGCCCTGCTGCAGAGTCCTTGGCCAACAGCAGTGTGCTGGGCTGTGCTTTGAGGGGCGAAGGGATGGCTGTTCAGGGGCTCCACATGCATTCCCATCCAATTACAGTACCCTTCCCACTTACCTGGTGGCGGCGTGGCTTTGCTGTTCCCAAACTGGACGGCGATGCAGAGCTCGTGGTCAGAGGGGAACTTGCCACAGTGCAGCATCTCAGGCCAGGGGAAGCCGTAGGACTCCATGACAGGGGCACAGGAGTCACGTACCACCTCACAGAGGGAGCGGCAGGGGTACACGGGCCGGTCGAGGCAGACAGGGGCGAAGAGGGAGCAGAGGAAGAGCTGGGTGTCGGTGTGGCACTGCTTGGCGAGCAGGGGCACCCAGCTGCCAGCCTGCTGCTTGGCTTCGGCCATGGTCTCGTGCTCCAGCAGGTTGGGCAGCCGCATGCGCTTGTAGCCCACGTCGCGACAGAGCTGCATGTCGGGCGGGATGTCGAGGCACTGCGGCTCCCGCCCGTAGAACCGCCCGTGGGGTAGGCTCTCGGGCTGCCACCCGTAGTAGTCGTAGTGCTGCCCGCCGCCCAGGGACCCTGCCAGCGCCAGCCATAGGGCCAGCAGAGCCGTGCCCCGGGAGCCCGAGGGGCTGCCCGCCCGCGGCATCGCCGCTGCCCGCCTGCCGCTGCCGGCCCGGCTGCCGAGCGGGACGGGAGCGCGGCTCGGCACCCTGCCTGCTCCCTTAGCGCCTCCCACGCTCGCTGCCCTTTCTAAGGAGGTTGGAGACCTCGCCGGCAGCCAATCTGCTCTGCCTGCTGGGCCCCCCGGGGCTGGCCCCCGGCTCCCCCTAGTCTGCCCACACCGCTGCCACCTCCCGCCCTCCTTCCCTGCCCGGCACATGGTGCTTCGTGCCCCTCGCCCTCCCAGGGAGCCCCCCCTGCAAGCACCCCCTCAGCCCACTCTGGCTCTGTGTGCCCCTAGGGTGATGCTTTCTAGAAGGGCTGGCTCGCCTGTCCCATCGCAACGTGTTGTGGCCACAAGTTGCCCCCGTTATTCACCAGTCCTGCTGTCCCCATCCAACCTGGCACCCCAGAGGTATGCTCTGTAATGGGGCAGGGGACCCTGGTTCCTACCCTGTGCCATCCCACTCCCCACTCTTTTCTCCCAAGACAATATGCTTGGGGTGCTGGGGTCGAAGGAAGAGGACACCCCAGAAGCTTCATGCTGCAGCCCTGGGAGGGCTGCTGTACCCAGGTGCCAGATGTGCCATCAACGAGGCAATGCTATGGGCATGGGGTCCTTATTCCTCATGGATGGTTCTGCCAACCTGCACTTTGGGCAGTCTGTGGTCTGGGATTACACCTTCCAGCAAAGGGCTTGCACCCAGGCTTTGCCAGTGCTCAGGCTGTGGGTGAAGCTGGAGCCCAAGTGATGTGAGGGTCCGGCCCAGATGACATTCCCCCATTCCCTTGGAGATGGGGGGTGCGAGGCTTAAGACCCCATTAGAAACTCATTTGTCTGCAGGGGTTATCTGGGGCACCCCTCCCTTTCCCATGATCGATGCCTCTGCCTGGCCAACGGGCTTTGGGCTGCCGCTGGCCCCTGCCCACCGGATAAGGCAGCTCTGTTAATGGGCGATAGAGCAAACAGTCCAGTGCAGGCAGTGATAGCAGCTGCTCTTTGCCCTGGGCTGGGGGCAGGGACTGTCCCCCCAGCCCTGGTGGGGTCCATCTGCTTTGGGGCAATGCTGGGAGCCTCAGCTGCACAACCTGCCCTTCCCTGTAGCCTGCCCATCCTGCCCATGCCCTCTGTGCTCAGCACCCATCACTGCATCACGCAGTGATGCTTGCTTCCAGCCCGAGGGTGGGCTGGGCTCATCCTGCCCCAGTCAAGCCCCGGAGATGGCACCATTAATGTGTAACTGCCGGGGAGCCCGATAAGATACAGCAGCCTGTTATCAGGGCTGCCTGGTAGCAGGAGGGAGGGTGATCGAGGCATCAGGCTGTCACGGCAGGAGTAAGATTGTCTGGAGATAAATGCTGATAGAAAATAGCTAATCCGTGATGGATGGGCTTGGGCAGGGTGTAATTGCCATGGGAGCTGGGCTGGGAAGGGGCTGGTGAGGCCTGGGAGCAGAGGCAGAGGGAGGCTGGGTGTGCAGGATGGAGCTGCCAGTGGCGGATGCTGAGCGCAGCCGCGAATGTGCCATGTCCCTGGGCTGTTCCCGTGGCACTGGCAGCACTGTCCTGCTCTTGACCATGGACCAGCTCCTGGCTCTCAGCCTGCCCCATCCCACAGCCCACTCTGGCGTTATTCTACATCCCCAGTTCCTCCCAGGAAGGTGTTTGGGATGCTGAGCACTCTGTGCCAGCTGGCACTGCACCAGATGAAGGTGAGGGGGCTGGCGAGGCTGGGGCTGAGCAAGGGTGTCCGTGCCAGCTGCCCCAGTCTCTTCATCTGTCATGACGCCTTCATTAGAGCCCTGAGTCACCTCCTGGCCATGCTGCGGGGAGCAGGGCCGGCCCCAGAAGAGCGGTGTCTGCCCCTTGCTCCTTCTGCGTGCCATGTCCTGGCAGCCTTAGCTCCGAGCTGAGACTCTGCCTCTGCTCTGGGGAGTCCCTGCTGCACTCGGATTGCTTTCTTAACCCTTTCCCACCCAGGATGCCCCAGGCTGATCTGGGCTGTGACCCAGAGAAGGGGATGGACCCAAGACAGCTGCAGCTGGCACCCTTCCCTGCGTCTTGTCTACGCAGGCTGCTCCAATGCCCACATCCCCGATCTGCACCCATGCAGCTGGCTGTGAGACTGACACTTGCTTCTGTCACTCCAGAAAGCTGGCTGTGCCACCGCTTGTGTCACTGCCTGTACCACTTGTCACAGCAGCGAGCCCGGAAGCGGGGCCTTGAGCGCTGCCCTGTCTGCGGTGAGGACCATGGGGACGACCAGCCAGGGTGGCATGGTAAGGGAATATCCCCTGGGGGTGCTCCCTCGACCCTCCCTGCGGAAGACTCGTGCCTGGTTGTAGCACAGAGCAGATCCGAGCCAGGGAAGCAGCAGGCTCCCAGGAAATGAGAAGCTGAGCGGGGTCCCGGCCGCCTCCTTCCATCCTTGCGTCCCCACCTACTCTCCTGCCGCAGCTTTGGATGCTACCGACCTTGTTTCTGCCAGCAGAGATGGATCCCCTGGGCTTCGGTGGGTGGGCTGAGCGAGGTCCCTCCCATCCTCCTCTTTCCCCATCCCTTCATCCTTCTTGTCCCAGTCCCGCACTGGTGCCTGGGCTGCAACAGTGCTGGGCTTGGTCTGCACCCAGTGTGGAGCAGGGGCCTTTGGAGAGGATAGCGCACCGGGGCTGGCCATGCAGAGAGTCCCAGGAGGGGACGGCGCGCTGGGACTGTCCATGTCCCGTGGGGCCCAGCAGCTCCCTGGAGAGAGCACCCTGCAGTGGGGCAGTGCTGGGCTGGCAGCACGGCTCCGTGGGGGTGGTCCTGCCTGCGAGTGGCCGCGGGAGGTTGAGGCATGACTGGGGACACCGCGGGGTCGAGGTTGCCCGGGGGGTAATGTGTGACCATCGGGGAGGGTCAGCAATTGCCGTGCACTTGCCCCGCGCCCACACACGCTCCGCTGCCCGGCAGCCCTAGGAATGTGCTGGCAGCGCTCCCGGCCCAGCTGCGGAGTCGAGCCTGCCCTGGCGCCCTCCCAGCCCCCACCAGCACCTCCTGGCCCTGCCCAGTTCCTGCCAGCTCGCACACAGACCCTCCCTGTTCGCTGCCGGACACCCCGATCGTGGCCCCCGGCATTTGGTCCTGCTCAGCAGGGCAGGCAGGGAACATGTCGCATGTGCGGACCCTCTGAGGAGGAGTCCCTTTTCCTCACAGCATGGCACCGTGCGTGGGGACCTTCTCTGCAGGCTGTTTGTCCCTCCCCGCCCCACCACGTCTGCTCCCACCACAGTGGGAGCGGTGTGGGAGCAATCCTCGCCCAGTCTCTGCTCCCAGCTGACACCTTTGCTAATGGCAGACCTTGGCACCTTGCTCTGAAACCACATCCTCCTCCGCTTGCCTCTGTGCAGGAGGATGCTGTGTCTCCCAGCGCCTGTAGACTCCTGTGGGATATGCTGAGGGGCTGACCCCACCCTCTGTGGGGGCTCCCAGTGCAATGGGGGTCCTAGAACCACCCCTTCAGATGGACACAGCTGGACCGCAGGTGCCACAGAGGGATGTCCACACTCAGGGTGCCCAGTCTGACCCCAGTAGGGTCAGTTGGCCAGCTGGCCCCAGTTTGGGGCACTCTCCATGTCCTGTGTGAAGGGGCAGGCTGGAGCATTTGGAGCTGTTTTCCAGAGGCTCACAGTGTGGGGGCCTCGTCCCCCTCCCTTTTCTCTCCCAGGTGCACACACCTGGGATCTCTCAGGAAAGGTTATCAGCTAATCACGCTGTGTTTGTGCCTCCCAAATGTCACCGTTGTCTTCACTGGGATGGTGAGCTCATGCTCCCCACCATTACTGAAAGCACTTCCAGTGCTAGGAGAAACAGCTGCCATGCCCCTCTGAGGCCCCTTTGAAGCAGAGCTGGAGCTGCTGACAGCTCTGACAGGTCGGAGAGGGGTTCAGCAGGCACTGGGTGCAGGGTGGGGCTGCAGGGGTTGATCCCAGGCTGGTTGCAAGGCTCCAGCTGTTCTCCATGGACTCTGGTCATCCTTGTACTGCAGGGAGGGTTGAGATGCTAGAGTGAGGTGCAGCACGATGCACCCAGAGACATGCTAGGGACACCCCCTGGTCCTGGTCTGGGTGTCAAGTGCAGGGGTTGGAGCAGGGGCAGTGCTGGGCCATGTCTGCTGTGGTGTGATGGGCACAGGCACATTGTGTGTTGAGGGCTGGCCATAGGGGTACCAAGTGTGCCCCATGTCTGTCCCATGGGGCCGGGGGCAGGGCCTCTGGCAGGTTAGCCAGGGCCAAGGGCAAGGAGAGATCTGCGGAGTCCGTCTGCAAGACAGGTCAGCCCTGCCTCATTCCAGGTGCAAGGGAAGAGCCAGGCAAAGGAGTAGAGGCAGCTCTGGCACCAGCCATGCCTATCCCTGCTGCTGGGCAGCCTGAAAAGTCACTGCTTTGGGCCAAGCAGATGGAGCAGAAAAGTCAGAGCTCTGCCAGGACCCCTCACAGTGCAGTGGTCTGGGGAGGGCAGCAGGGCCATGCAGCACATTGAGGCTACCCTGAGCCCCTGCTGTCCCTGCTCCTACTGCCTGGGATTCCATTGGCTATGCCAGCTCCCCTCCACCTCTGCTCTGCCCTGCTGGAAGCCATAGCACAGCATGGCATGGCATTACACAGCACCAGCCTGTTCCTTCTGCATGGAAACCAGCAGGGTCTGTCCCTGCTCTGGCTAAAACTGGAAAGTCCATGATGCCACACCCTACACGAGGGAGCTGGCAGACCCCAGTGGGCACTGGAGATGCCACAAGGTCTGCAGGCACTACAGGCAGGGCCGGGGTCTGTGTGGTGAAGGGGAGTGCTCTGGGACAGGTCTGTGTCCTGCCTGCCACTGGACAAGGCTTGGTCCTGGGCAGTATGGCTGGCAGAAGGCAGCTCCCTATGGCCTGTGAGGCACATGGAGCCCAGAACTAAAAGTCCTTTGCTTGGGCTGGGTTGGTATATCTAGAGGAGACAACCCTGGGGCAACACTACAGGATGTGGGATGATGGGCAGAGCCTGGGGTGGCAGGGAGAGCTGATCCCCCCAGCTGCTCTCGGCCCTTCACTGCAGCACAGGAGAGGAAACTTCATCTCCTGGCAGGCACAGGATTGCCATGGCAACCGGCAGGACCTGCCAGGCGGGCAGGCGAGCACTGACGTGGCAGTGGCATGCAGCACAGGAAGGAGATGGGATGCAGGGTCTAGGTTGGAGGACATCTGAGGACAGGCTTAGGTGTGTGAGCACATTGCACGTGCACCTGGGTGTGTGCCTGGGGTTCATGGGGTGTGCAGGCAGATGTGGGCATCTGAGTGCATGCACGAGTGCCTGTGCCAATGTGCAGGCATGTGTTTGGGTGCATGGGAGACTTCACACACCACCCTCTCAAGGGGTGTCCCTTGGAGTTGTGGCACAGTCAAGGCAGGGTGTACCGAACTGCTCTGGAGTGTGGGCTGGCAGGATTGCTCTGAAACCTGGGAGCAGCAGGTTTCCCCAAAAGCTGTGGGATCCATTACTTTGTGTATGTGGGGAAGATAAGCCCTCCAACTGGGGTCCCTGACTGCCTGTGTCCTTTAGTCCATTGGTCACAAACCCTGCTATGCTCTGGAGAAAGGAGGCTGCCTACCAACCATCCCAAGGTCCTGCCTCTATTTGCCCTGCCCAAAGCCTGGGCTGGTGCTCAGAGCAGGGAGCAGGAGTCAGTCATAGCTACCCCTGTGCTGCAGGCAGCTGGCCATGCCATGTTTGCTGTGTTAGCTGTGTGTTAGCTGTGTGTGTTATCTGTATGTTATCTGTGTGTTTGTGTGTGTTAGCTGTGTGTTAGCTGTGTGTTAGCTGTGTATTAGCTGTGTTATCTGTGTGTTATCTGTGTGTTATCTGTGTGTTATCTGTGTGTTATCCGTGTGTTAGCTGTGTATTAGCTGTGTTAGCCATGTTCGCTGCCAGAGCAGACGTTCCAGCAGGACCCTGCACTGCCCCCAGCATTGCCCAGGGGCTGAGGGAAAGGCTGGCTGCTCTCCTGCCTGCTCAGGGCCCTGTGCCCAGCTACTGCATCCCTCTCCCCACTACAGCCCCGGCTGGGAGCCCCCCTTCTTCGCCTCTCGGGAGAGCCTCTGTTCCCCCCGTTTGGCATTTCTCCGGCTCCAATTGAGCTGTCAATGGGCAGAGATAACAGGGAATTCGGTAGCTCTGCTCTTTGATGTCTGCCCGCGCTCTGCTCAGCTGCAACTCCTTCGCAAACAAACAGCTTCAGATGAGGCCCCTTGGCACGGCGGTCTGCCAGTCCCACGGTCGACTCTCCAAATCCCTGCTGGGCCAGCCTCACGGCCGCTCATACCCTCTGCTACCTCCGGCAGCTCCCCCTGGGCAGCCAGGTTTCCCCCCAGGGACCTACAGCCGCATCCCAAAGAGATCCGGGCTCCGGCACTCGCCGTGTCAGACCCCCGGGACGCACGGCAGCATCCCTCCCTCGCAGCCCCTCTCCGGGGCCAGCCCCAGGGCAGCCGGTTACTCCGTCCGCAGCACCGGGGCCGCGTCTTCCAGGGGCTCCGTGCCGGTAGCGGCAAGCGCCCATCCCCGGTGCCTCGGGGCGGGCCGCGGCGGACCGGGCGGCTGCGCACACGGGGCGGCCGGGCCCGCCTCCGCCTCTCGGCTCGGCAGCACCGCGGACAGCGCCCGGCCCCGCGCGGCTCCGCACAGGGAGCCGGTCCGGTCCGGTCCCCCCGGAGCGGCACAGCCCGGCCCGGCGCCCGCCGCGCCATGGCCACGGAGGTGGGTGCGCGGTGGCACGGCGGGGACACCCGGCGGCGGCACCCCCGGGCCGGGCTGCGGCGGAGCTCCCCCGCCCTGCGCTGCCCCGGCTGGGCGCGGCAGGGACCGGGGTCCGGCCGCGGGGGCTGCGCTGCTGCGAGGGGACAGCGTGGGGCTGGGGTCCGTGGGGAGGGGAGTGTGGGGTTGGGGACTCCATGGGCACAGAAAGGCCGGTGAGGTGCCTGAAGGGGTGTGGGGGTGCAGGGTGGTGCAGGGTGCCTTTGGTGAAGGCTGGAGCGTGTCTGGGTTGAGCTATGGGACTGGGGGTTCTTCTCCCAGACGCCGTGGGTGGGACGCGGGTGAGCGTCAGACGGGCTGTGGGGCACAGAGCAGGCAATAGCCCCATGTTACCCAGGGGAAGCGCAGGGAGGGGCCTGATGCCTGCCGTTGGCACAACCAGGCACCTCCATCCTTTTCTCCAGCCACCAAAGCTGCCTCACAACCTGGAGCTCGGGGGTTGGCACGAGTTCTCACACCCTGTGGGGAATCAGGGCTCAGCACCGGCTGCCGTGGCTGCCGGTCCTTTTCCTGAAGATGCCCCACTGCAGCCTGCCCACCCACTGTGCCACTGTTGCCCAGTGCCCAGTGCCTGCTCCTGCTCGGCTCACTCCCATCCTCTCGACTGGGAGCTGTTGTGTTGGCTGTGTTCTGGGGCACAGCTGGGGACAGGGCGCTGTCCCCTTCTCGGGC
Organism: Sturnus vulgaris; assembly: GCF_052056855.1. Taxonomy (NCBI): domain Eukaryota; kingdom Metazoa; phylum Chordata; class Aves; order Passeriformes; family Sturnidae; genus Sturnus; species Sturnus vulgaris. The sequence continues at coordinate 24,404,636 of NC_142250.1, read as the reverse complement.
CGTGGCCCACTGGCGATGAACGCTCGTGCATTGCAGGAACCACTGAGGGTGAGACCACACACCAGCCCGGGACGAGAGCACACGCACTCATCCTCATTCTAAGCAGGCGGCTGCCACAGCATCCTCCCCTTGCCGCCATCCTACCCTCGCCCCTCACCTCGCACTTCCAGCACCAAGCTGTGCTCCTTGCCCTGGTGTGTGTGAGCCTGCAGCCCCTGACACTGGGGAAATGGCGCTGCTCCCCTGGCCTCCAAACCTCCAGCAGGGATGCCCAGCATCCCTGGCTGCAGCCCCCCTGTCTCACCCTCTGTCCCCAGGTGCACAGCCTGCAGGAGCTGCGGCGCAGCGCGTCCCTGGCCACCAAGGTCTTTGTGCAGCGGGATTACAGTGATGGGACCACATGCCAGTTCCAGACAAAGTTTCCACCTGAGCTGGAGAGCCGGGTAGGGAGTCTGAGAGCTTGTCAGGGTGGGGGGATGCCCTATGTCAGTGTGCTATGGGGGCTCAGATAGAAGAAGGGTCTAAAGGTGTGGGGACTTCTGGGGTGTTGTATGGCCCTGGGCCAGCCAGTGCTGCTGGGTGCATGAAATCACAGCTGCCTTAGCTGGTGTGCAAGGGCTCTGGTGCTCCTGGGGACTGGGAGGCTCTGGTGAAGGCTGCAGGCTCAGCACGTCTTGGTCTCAGGGTGGGAGGTGGGCAGGGTCCTGCAAGCTGAGGCATCAGCTGGGCAGGGAGGAGAGGGTTAAGTGCTCTCCTCAGGAATGGGGACAAGACGGTGCAGGGAGCCAGTCCCTGGCCAGACTCCTTTTCACCTTGGTTTTTGTCCTAGATTGAGCGGCAACTTTTTGAGGAAACTGTGAAAACTCTAAATGGCTTCTACGCTGAGGCAGAGAAGATTGGGGGCAGCTCATACCTCGAGGGGTGCCTGGCCTGTGCCACTGCCTATTTCATCTTTCTCTGCATGGAGACACATTATGAGAAGGTGCTGAGGTGCAGGGGAGGGCTCAGGGATGGGCACAGGGATGGCTCAGGGGTGTCACAAGGAACATGGGACTGGAGGCCAGAGTAGACAGCAATGTTGGCAGACCCTGAGTGTCCCTCCCTGTGCTGATAGGTCCTGAAGAAGATCTCCAAGTACATCCAGGACCAGAATGAGAAGATTTATGCTCCACGGGGGCTGCTGCTCACTGACCCCCTGGAGCGTGGCATGAGGGTTGTATCCTTTTGGCAGTGGGGTGCTTGGAGGATGGCAAGGGTGAAGGGAGACTGGGCGTGGGTGCAGGGTAATCGAGCTGGCACATATCACCGATGATCCTTAGCAGGGCCCAGATCGAGATCTCCATCTACGAGGACCGGTGCAGCAGCGGCAGCTCCAGCAGCGGCAGCTCCAGCAGCAGCAGCGGCGGCGGCGGGGGCGGCGCGGGGGGCCGGTGACTGGCAGGGGGTCCCTGCAGGGACTCGTTCTGCCGGGACAGTGGCCTCTCCGAGCTCCGCAGGTTGCACTACCAGAGCACCCGCTTCTGAGCCCGGGGAGAGCAGGAGGGGGAGGCCGGGGCTACGCAGTGGGGCTGCCCACCCCCATCTGCTCTTTGTCCCCCGCAGTGGGTCTGCCCCTGCTTGGACCCACTGTGGGCAGGGACTGGTGCTGGGGCATCCCAGGTGCTTCCCACTGAGCTGAACTGTTGCCAAGGGGCTCCTATAGCCCTCCATGTGCTTGGTGCTGCCGTCCCTGCAGCAAGAGAAAGGAGCTTGCCCCGCTACGGGCAGTCCCAGCTGGCAGTGTCCCTGTCGCCACGCACTGGGGAGCACTGGGATTGGCAAAGCCTCAGGCAGCGCTTGGCAGGGGACGAACACTTACCCTTAACCCCACGCCCACAGACACTGACCGTTCTTGCTGCACCCCCCACTTGGGGCACCCTACTCTTAGTGCTGTGGTGTGGGTTCAGCTGCTGCTTGTCCACCGTTCAGGGGGCCTGGCAATGCACTGCTGCCGCTTCTGCATGATGGGCTGTGCATTCACCCCAGCTCTGCTCCATCTGCTGCCCCATTGCTGCTCTCCTTGCCCCCTTCCCCGTCTGGCACTTCATCCTCTCCAGCAGCATCCTTCACTGCCATGACACTGGGCACTTGCTTCTGCTCCCTGCATGACCTGCTGCCATCCCCAGCTGGACCCAGGTATTTCTCCAGCCCAGTGTCCAGGCCAGAGAGGTGCAGTGGTGGGCATGATGCTGCCCCTGTGCCATGGTCCCTGGCTCATTCATGGCCTGGCACAGTTGAGGCTGAGCTGTGGCATGGGTGAGCAGGCTCCCTGCCCAGTCCTGTCAGAGTTTGTCTGTACCCAGCTGCCAGCAGCTCTCTGCCTACTCTGCCCCATGACCTGCCCTAATGCTGGGAGGGTGCCCAGTGGAGCAGCTCCATAAGGACCCTTCCTCTCACACCGATGAGTCCCTCCCTGCCCACGTGTCCTGCATGCATCTGCCACCAGCACCCCAGTTCTCAGCCTGGCCTCTAAGAGGGGACCTCGAGGGGCATCTGAGCTTGGCAGCAAGATGTGGAGGTTCATGGTCCAGAGTTAGTTAGGGGGAAATAGGAGGGTCCCTGTGACATCCAGCACCCCGAGGAGAAGAATTCCTATCTGGGTACAGGGCTGAACCAAGTCGGCATTTCTCTCCTGGGGACCTGGAGGGAGGGCTCTGCCCTGTGGAACTCCTTTTGGCTCAGTCATGATGGGTTTGTGGGGTGGCCCTGGCCTCAAAGTTCCTGCTGGAGCACGCCCCCTGCATGGAGACCTTCCTCAATAAACCCCATGCTTCTTCCCCTACTGCCTACCCTGCATCTTCTTGTGTTGGAGAGGTGAGTGGGACAACACTGTCAGGGCACACACCGGGTTGCACAGAGCCCCACAAGGATGAGCATGGGGGAAGGGAGGGGATGGGGAAGAGGAGGCAGTCTAGGGGAGTAGGGATAGATCTGTCTAGAAATCATGTGGCCCTGGGAGAGGGACACACAAGGAATACAGTGCAGGAAAGGGTTTATTCAGTTGGTACCAGCACAGTGCTGGGGGGTAGCAGGGAACACCTTGCTGTGCCAGAGAAGGCTAATTGTGCTGACAGCGTCCACCAGCACCCAGGGAGAAGCCGTGGTGACAGTGGCAGTGGAAGGAGCCAGGGCTGTTGTGGCAGATATGGTCGCAGGGGCCAGGCTGTGCCTGGCACTCATCTATGTCTGGGAAAGAAGAGGAAAAAGTCAGAGCTGTGCCAAGGGTAGAGGGAGTGTCTGGCATGAACAGGGCAAGGGATGGAGGGGGCATGAGAGGGGCAGCTCCAGGGCTGGGTGAACCTGGGACACAAAGGCAAGTAATCCTGCCATTGCTTGGTGCCAAAGTTGCTGGGTGGCAGATGTCCTTACTCCACCAACTCCTGCACAGTCACAGTCTGTCCATCTGTCCATTCTGTCCCCCAGCATTAGGGCTGTGAGCACAACTGGGCACCTTGATCCTGCCTGCTGCCAGGGCAGCCTGGCAGGGGCAGGTGGCTGGGCACTGCAAGTACTCACCCAGGCACCGGCTGGCAGCCGGATCAAGGGGACGAAAGCCTGGGCGGCAGAGGCAGGTGTGTGCCCCAGGGGTGTTGGTGCAGAGCTGGCTGCAGTTGTGCAAGCCCTGAGCACACTCGTCGATGTCTGGTAGGGGTAAAGAGAGCAGTGTGTGGTTTTAGCATACAGGGGGGAAAAGCAGCACAGCCCTGTTGTTGGGGCTGCTTGCTGCACCCCAGCCCCTTCAGAGCTGCACATTTTGCTGTGGTCCCAGTGCAGATCTGGGCCAGGGGCACCATTACCCTCCAGCCAACTCCCAGCCCCGGGGTGGGAAGAACTGGGTTAGGCTGGGAATGCTTCCCCTCCTGGGTTCCCTCCCCGTGCAGCCCCAGGGCAGGGTGGGCAGTAGCACAAGCACAGCCCTACCCTGCCGAGCTCAGCAGACTAGGTTAATAGATGGGATATAGTTTATTTGGGGTTCTCTGGGAGAGAGGGTGGAAGACTGTTGGGACTAAGCAGGGTCCAACTCCAAACAGTAGGGTCAATACGTTATAAAACAGACCAGGAGGATCCTGCCCCTGCAGGGCTGGGGAGGTGGTTCCCGTCACCGAAGAGGGGGCAGGCAAAGCACACACGTCGCAGGCCAAACCAGCAGGCACATGGTACGGTATCGAGGTGACGGAGCAAGAGACCACCGGGGAGGTGCCAGCATGGCAGGGATAGCACTGGGGCAGTGGGGTGTGGGAGGGAAGGGGCACTGCCAGGCTGCCCCAGGGCTGCTTTCCCAGAGCTGGTGCACAGGACAGCCAGGTCTGTGCCCATCCCACTGCAGGTCACCCCAGTATGTCCCAGCCGGTACTTCCAGGGTGGTTCAACATGGACAGAAAAAGAGAGATAGGCAGAGGCCAGCCCATCCTTCCACCAAGGCTGCTCTGGCATGTTATGGGCAGGGGTTAAAGTGCATAGAGACAAAGGCAGAGTCCGAGGACTAGAGGGAGGAGGGCACTGTGGGGGAGCCCAGGCCAGCTCCCAGCAGAGGGATATCCCCCAAAAAAGGCCACTTGAGCTGCACAGAGAAGGAGAGAAGGAACAAGAGAGAAAAAGAGAAAGAGAAGGGGAGTCAGTAGCAGCTTAGTGGGAGGCACGGACAGACACAGAAGCAGGGTGGAGGTGGCTGGATGCCATCCCACAGGTTGCAGGCTATGGCCTGGCCTTTGTCAGGGTGCGACAGCATCCCAAGGTGGTGCTTGGGGCTGATGCCAGCTGGCATGGGGTCAGGGTGTCCCAGCTATCACTCACCCACGCAAGCTGTGCCATCCTCGTTTGGCTCAAAGCCCCGGCTGCAGCGCTTGTTGCTGCGACAGCGGTACCCGCCATAGGTGTTGATGCACATGGGCTTGTCCCGGGGACAGATGAAGGGGAACTCAGTGCACTCGTTTGTGTCTGCAAGAGGGTCCTCAGTATGAGATGTCTGGGCAGAGAGCTGGGGGCTGCCAGCTCCTCCAGTTCCCCCAGCACACTGGATAGTTGCCCCAGCGGTAGCCATGCATAAGCTGTACCTCTGCCCAGGAGGCTCACAGCATGGCCACAGCCACTCTGCTGCATCTCTGCTGCCCCACCATCACTCATGGCCGCAGCACAAATCCTGCCACATGCCAGCCATGCCTCCTGCCCCAGCACAGTTCTCTTGTTGCTCCCTGTGACACCACGGTGCCCCTCTGGAGCTGTACTGCTGTCCCATTCCCAGGCCAGGCAGCTGTACCTGGCACTGAGCCATGTGGCAGGCAGCCACCTCCCACTCTCAGAGTGTCCCCCATGGGGCTGTGCTACAGCATCCTGGGTACAGGCACAACTGTGCTTCCAGCAGCCACTCACCTACACAGCGTCCATTCTCGTGCTGGGAGAATCCCTGCCCGCACTGCATTTGGGAAGAAGCAGAGACCGCCGGAAGGGGGAGGAATCAGCCGTGGGCAGCCACTGAGCCAGCAGAACCCCTTGTTTCTGTCCCCAGAGTCTCACAACCTACACCCACACGTGGCCCTCACCTCCAGCGGGGCAGGCATGAGTGGCTCCTCCACATCCAGAGGGTAGGGGATCTCCAGGACAGAGTTGGTCTCACTGCTCGCCACAGCTCGTGACACCACACGGCCATCTGGCCAAGTCACCTCCAGGCTGCTGGCTTTGTCATGCCCTGCAGGTGGGCAGCCCATCAAAGGGAGGGTCTCCAGGGTGGGCAGGGGCTGAAAGGAGGCCAGCGGGGTGGTAGGGATGGGAGGGGCAAAGTCTTCCCTTGCTCCCTGAGCCCAGCTCCAGGTGCCCACACTGACAGCCCATGCACATGGATGTACTCTGAGGGGCGTACATGGGGACAACGGGATGACCTTGCAGTGGGGCAGGGACACCCCTGCAGGCTTGGCTGCTGGACATGCTGCACCAGGAGAGAGTTAAAGGGAAGGGAAAGCCCTACTGCCTGGGCAAAGCAGCAGGCAGGGGATGGGGAAGGGCGCAGGTGCCCCTTGCAGCACAGCTGCAGTGGGTGGGTACCCTGCCCACAGCCTTGCACAGACCCTACCATACTTGGGGTGACAGGCATGGACAATTACTGTGCTGCAGGACACTGGTGCAGCAGACACAGCCCCTGCCCTGGGGAATACCAGGGAAGGCTGAGGATGGAGGCAGCCCCTTGACCCCCTAGCTCACCCAGTCCGAAGTGTGCCACAGGCTCCATCTCGCAGAGATAGCCGGAGCCACCGTCGATGATGCGCAGGTGGGCCCCGCTGCGCCGGGTGAACAGCACAACCTTGGCCCCCCGTGCAAAGGCCCCGAAGCGGGTACGGGGGATGACACGCAGCCAGTTGTTGTTGGTGCCCTGCAAAGGAGGAGGGAGCAGAGAGACTGAGCTGGGAGGGACAGAAGGGATAGGTACAATGTGAGGAGTTCCTGACTCACCTGGGTGCCCTTGAAGATGGAGATTGGCTGTGCCATGGACTCGCCATGGGATAGGATGAGGTCCAGCATCCCATCACCATCAAAATCTGTCACTGCACCTCCTGCAAGGACAGAATCATGTTGTGCCTGAGGCCTGGCCCTATGTCTGCAGCACTAGACTTTGCTTCTGCTGTGGCTTTCCACTGGCAGCAGCAGCACTCCCGGCCACACAGAGACAAAAGGGAAGATGGGGTGACAATAATGCAGGAGTGTGGTTGGCATTCTGTAATCCGGTGCGTTGACAACCGGGGCAGTGGAGGGGACAGGCAGTGCCTGGAGGGCTGTGCGTCACAGGGAGCTACCTGACCTCCTCCCAGATGCAGAGATTGGCTTTTAGCAGTGAACACCCAGGAAAGGGTCCTTCAAGAGCACCTCAGGGGTACTGGAGATAGCACCATTGGCTGGGTATGGGTGGAGGGAGAAAGCATGGGGACAGTCCTGGGCGATGGGAGCCCCAGCCTGGTGGGGAGCAGGCAGATAACTCAGCCAGGCATGCAGCATCCTCAGCTATAGAAAGTGCCAGGCAGTGTTGTGCCAGAGTGGGGTGGACCCACCTGTGCCCCGTCCCTCGGGCTCCAGTGCATCCCCTGGATTCAGCTCTTCCACAATGGGGTCTGAGTGTTCTCTGCGGATGAGCCTGCCGAGGACACACACAGGGTATTAATACCAGCTCCTGCAGTCCTCAGAACCTTCCTGGGCATGTCTGTCCCCTCCTGCAGAATCATGGTAGGGGTGACAGCCCTGGTGGATATAGGGTGTGGATGAGGGATGTGACTATCCCCTGCCTGTTGGCATGTCCCCACTCCATGAAGGGGTAACAGGAGTTTCATAAAAGCTTCTGGGTCTGAACTGCAGAGTAGCAGCATCATCTGTTGCATCCCTCTGGAACCTGGAAAGGTCTCCAAAGGGCTCATTGCAAAACCCTTGTCCTCTACCCACCCACGGGAGCAAGCACTGGATAGACAGCCAGTTCCCACCGCCCTACACACTAGGCAAGGAGGTGCTACACAGAAGTAATGAGGAATTGACCCCCACAATTAACAGGAGCCATGAACAAGCTTCCACACGGCTGCTAATCAGTGGTGCTGGGGACCCCAGGGGCTGCTGCAGGCACGATCACAGTGACTGGTAATGATGCCAGGAAGGGCTCAGTCACGATGCCTTTTATGAGCTGAGCCCGAGCCGTGGCACTGCTGGAGAGGAGCCCTGTGAGCCTGGCTGTGCTGTGAGGGCTGCTCGACTCCCAGAGCAGGGTGCAGGCTCCCGGCCCCGCCGGGCTCCTACCGGAAGAGGCGATTGGCGGAGGAACCGCGGTAAGCGATGTTGTTGAAGAAAACCTCCAGCTCCTGGTCGTTGTCGAAGTCGGCTGCGATGACGGTGCGGACGGGGGACGGCATGGAGAACTTGGGGGTGGCGATGTCCTGCATGGGCATAGCCTGGCAATAGGCACAGGAAGCAGGACACCTGGGTCCTGCTTTGATGCCTCTGGTCCCCTCCTCGCTGGCTCAAAGAGAATTCAGAGTGAAGCCAGCCCCTGTGGCAGAGCCATCAGTGCGGGGGGCTGCCAGCCCTCACCCGGAATCGCACACGCCCAGGAGCTCCGCTCTGCAGGTAGAGGCGGTGCGGCCCGTTCCAGTTGCCATAGACGATGTCCACTCGCCCGTCGCGGTTGAAGTCAGCCAGCGCCACACCGCGTCCGTGCTGGTAGGGGTCATCCAGCCCTGGGGAACCGCAAGGGCACAGGGGGAGACGGGAACCCTTCCCTGCCTCCTTGTCCCCAGCACATCTCCTAGGATGTGCTCCATCGTTCCCAGACAGGTCCTCCACGCGCAGGGTTACATCCCTGTGCCGATAGATGTCCCGATGCATCTCAGCCACTGCACAGTGGTCAGTGGGGCTCTGGGTCCCTAGAGCTGTGTGTCCCCGTCCTCCCACCCCGCACTCATCCAGTGCAGACAGGGACAGGCAGAGCCACCCCTGCCCTGAGGTCGTCAGCGTCTGTGTGTTCCCCCCAGCTTCCCTTACTCACCCACAGCAGCTGCCACGTCCCTGTACGTCCCGTCTCCCCGGTTGTGGAAGAGGAAATTTGGGCTGTTCTCATTACCGCAGAATATGTCAGAGGCACTGTCACTCAAGATGGGGCCCACGGCCACCCCACGGCCCCCTGCGGACAGTAGCCCGGGTGAGGGGACAGCTGCTCCTCGCGAGTTTGTGCTCCCCGTGTTCCCTCAGTCTTGCCCACACGGTTCTCCCAAGCACCCCCCACCAGTGTCCCATTCTTGCCCACCTCCAATCCCTCTAATCAGGAGCTAATTGCGCCTGGCAGTCGCTTGTGTCACTCCCAACCCTAATCACTGCCATCGCCATGGTGACAACACTCCTAATTAGTGACAATTTACCGCTGGGGCACGCAGCAGTCCCCACGGTGGTGGGGCAGCAGGGGCTCAGGCGGGCTTGTTCCCCCCGACGCCTACGTTTCCGAACCCCGCTGCCTGCCCTGTGGATGCTGTGAGCTCTGGAGGGATTAGCCTCAGTGACGGTGGGCACAGGGGTCCTGCCAGGCGCGCATCCCACGGTCCTGCTCTCTTCCAAGGGCCGTGGGGCTGCCACTAGATGGGGCAGTCAGGCAGCCCAACGCGTGGTACGGACCTGCGGCTGCACTGCCCTGCCACAGCGAAGTCTCACGTTCGCCATGCCCCGCAGCGCCCCGTCCCCTCCGCAGGGCCACAGCAGCCGGGTGTACCTGTGTACTTGCTGACGCCAGCCTGGGCGGCCACATCCACCAGCACCACGACACCACGGGCAGGGTCACTGGCAGCCACATCCATCTCAATCAGGGCATGGGGGCCCACGTTGCCGCTGGCATAGTTGGCGATGTAGATGGAATACCTGCCGGAACCCTGCAGCCGGCAGCACCGCCTCAGCACCCACCCACCCATAACTCATCTCCACGGGGACCACAGGATGCCTGCTGTGAATGCTCTTACTGCTCCGTGGGAGCAGGCACTGCTACTGTGCACTGAGCAAGAGCTCTGCAAAGCCCACGGCAAAAAGCATCCCAGGAATAGGGATGTGCTCCATTGCCTCCAGGAGCTCTCTGGTCACAGTGCTGGCACGGGGCACGTTTTCCCCCTCCCAGCATCCCCAGTGTGCCAGGTCCTCCCCATTTCCACCGCCCTCTTTGTCCCGTGCAGTTCCTGCACCCTGATTTAGCGATAATCATTTGGAAACAAACTGCTGGAGGAGGAGGACGAAGAAAGAGCAGGTGACAGGAACATAAATCACCTCGACAGGCACGTTTATCAGCTGGTGGCAACCGTGTGGACAAGCATCCACAGTCTCTACAGCTGGGAGCATTGCTAGCCCTGACAGTACACAGGCAGCTGAGGGGCACCCTTGGCCCAAGCAGGGGATGGGATGGGCAAGGAAAACGGGTCTCCAGGACTCCACTGGAGGGGCACTGGGAGTGGAAAGGGGGCAGAGATGCTCCTGTCTGCAGAACCCTGCCTGCTCACCGTCCGGTCCACGCAGGCAACGGAACGCCCGGCAAAGCGGCTGGCCACGTCCCGGTTCACCTCGTCACTCAAGATGTCCTCCCAGCGCCCATTGCGGAGCTTGAAGAGCTTGTCTGTGTAGGTGGCCATGCCTGGGGAAGGGAGCACAGGTCAGTGGGCTCCAGCACCCCGCCTCCTCCTGAGGAGGGTGCTTGGCAACGAGGGCGGTTGTGGAAAAGGTACCCTTTTTCCAGAGCATCCCAAATATCTGCTGTCCCTGCAGGCCCCTACAGTGCCATAGGGCTGGGCTGCTGCAAGAGCCCTATGACCCTTAAGGGCCACTGGGAGACACACAGAAGAATCAACTCATTAAGCTAAAATATGTTCCAATGGTGCACAGCCGTGTAGATCATCCTCAGGAAGGTGTAAAAAAAAAATAAAAGAAAAAGAAAAAAAAAAAAGAAGAAATCGATTCAGTGGCAGGCACAGTCAGCGAGCTACACTGCTTGTGACAGCACCAATGGCAGAGCCTGATTTAGGGACAGGTGTGCCAGCAGCCACTGCCAGCCCGGGTAATTAGGAGCACTGGGAAGACAGATCTGCTGCCTGGAGGTCAGGGACACAGGGCAGAGCTGGGCTGGAGCACCAAGCCAGGGAGTTCTGGGGATTCCCAGTGCCAGCCTGGAGCATGTAAGTCTTGTTCCCACGACAGGCAAACCAGGAGCAGGGATAGCACTAGAAGGGCAGGATTAGACTTGGCTTGGTGCATCAGGCAGAGGAGAGCCATGAGACTGAAGGGCACAACTGCTGCAGGGCACAGCTGGGATTTACAGTGCAGGGTCCCTGTGACAGGACACTCGAGGGGGTGGAAGGAATCTTGCATCCCACTTGGGGTGCCACGAAAAGGGCGATGGGCAGCTGGAAGTGCTGACTCGGTGGCTGGCTGGGCTCAGTGTCCCACCCGTGCTGCCATCAATCAATGGAGCCACTCAACTGAGAAATTAACTCCAGCCCGCACACATCCCTCACACGCCGAAGGTCGCAGGCAGCCATGCCGGGGGCTCCCCCCGTGCCTGGGGCTCACAGGCCAGCTTGGCTCACCAGAGAAAGCGTTGTTGGTGTTGAGGAAGTAGATCTCCTCACGGCCATCGCCGTCGATGTCACAGGCTGTCACACCGATGGCGTTGCCCTGCCGGTCCCGCAGTGCGTAGTACGGGGAGCCCCTCTCATCCTCTGCCACATTCACCAGCCGCCCCTGTGCCTTGTCATACTTGAGCACCAGGTTGGGGCCATTGTACCTGTGAGTGTAAGCAGGGGTATTGGCTTCCCAAGGCTTGGGGATGGGATGAAAGCCCCTGTCTCATCCCTCATCACCTAATGAGGTGTGATACTGGTTTTTCCTCATGATGGGCACTGCAGAGACCTGCATGGTTCATGGAGGCCAAGGATCCTGTCAGGCACCCCATGTCTGGGAAAACCAGGGAAGCAGTGGGGGCCAGGCAGATAGCAGTACAGGATGGGGTGCAGGTCCCTGCTTGCAGAGTTTTCCCAGGGCAAGGAAACCAGCCCACAAGAATAATCCTCTCAGCACGGTGCATCCCACTGGCTTCTTGCCTGCTCCTGCCCAATGCACCAGTAAACAAGTTATACAATGGGCACCATGACTGCTTACAAAACTCCAGCTGCCTTCTTGACTCAGCACAGCAGGGAGTGGTGGCCCAGACCCCTCCAGGGTTCCCAGTGCTGCCCATGTTTTCCTGCCTTGGTGATTTTCAGAGCAGCAGCAGGGCCAGACAGACTGCCTGCCACCGTAGTACCTCCATCCAGATGGATGGGATCTGTGACAGTAAAGAATACTCTCCAGGTGGGCATACCTATGTGTGCAAGCCTTTTTAGGGAGTGAGGATAGTGGTGTGTACACAGCTACCCTGCAGTAGCAGCTCACAGCAGTGCCAGCAGACACACACAGAGCCTACACCATGGTCCCTGCTTTTCCTGACCAGGACTGGACCTGCTGGCAGCAGCTGCTCTGTGTCCAGCCCCACTTGGGCACTGGCTGCACAGCACACGGCTCCCTGCCTCCCCAGCTCCTGCCAGCCCTTCCCAGCTATCACTCCAATAAAGGACTATAAAAAACCTCCAGCCAATTAACTGAATCTCCGGAGAGAGCTGAGTCCTGTCAGCGGAGCTGAGATGGCTTGGGGACATGCTGGCTGTGCACTGCAGGGTGGACTCTGGCTGCTGGGCAGCTGCCACCATCCCACAGAGAAGGGAGCAATGGGGGCCCTCACGTGGTCCTACACAGGCACTTAGCAGGCATCAACACCCTGTGTGGGTGCACACATACACACACACAGTCACTGGTGGGTGCACGCAGACCCCAACCCACCCATCTTTGTACACAAACTCTCCCAGCTGGCCACAAGACCACAGAGGAGGGAGGAATTCCTGTCCTTGCAGGGCCACGAGTCCTGCTGTCACTGAGGCATTAGGTGCACCACTCACCCTGCCACCACAATCTCGAAGTCACCATCGGCATCCAGGTCGGTGACAGCCACGCCATAGTTGAGCTGTGTGGGATTGCTGTCGTAGTCAGGCGGGAGAAGGCGGTGGGTGACAGCTGCAAACATGGGCTCGCTGCGCTGGGAGCCCTCGCTGAGCCAGGCCAGGGACAGCAGGCACAACGCCAGCATCCTGGACACCTGGGAGAGACCTACAACCCATCAGCTCCAGGAGGAGACTCCGCTCCATGATGCCCAAGCAGCCCCACTGTCCTTGCATGAGAGACACTCTCTTTTCACCTCTTGCCACAGCACCCCAGCCTGCATCACACTCCCTGTCTTTTGACCTTTGGGCACTGTCACTCTGGCATCCCCATCATGTCCTGGATGTTGTTCACCCTTGGGACAAGATCATACTCCAGTGAGCTGGGGCTGAGCAGCAGCCCAGCCTTGGGAGCCCATCCTATTAGAGGGACTGGAGAGGCAGCAGGAGGGCTGTGGGGTGCTGACAAAGCTGGGCTCAGGCCCAGCTTGCTCTGCTCTAAGGTGCCACTGACATTCAAGGTCCTGGTAAGCTAAAATGTCAATCACTGATCCCTTGGCAGGGTCAGAGGAAGAAGACATTCACTGGCCTGAGGAGTTTGTCTTCTGTCTCATTGGTCTTTCAGAGCTGGGGAAGTTCACAGGGAGAACACAAGGATAGTTTGTCAGGTTACTCCCATGCGCCTCGGTTCCTCCATCCTTCGGAACTGTTCCTCCCAGCGTCTCTGCAGGATGATCTCCTTTCCAGCCTGGCCAGGGAAGGCTTCTGCACAGGGATGCAGCATGAGAAGATGCTCGGAGGAACAGAAGACTGGGAGAAGAGGCTCATTTAACCTGGACTGCGGAGGACAGTGTCTGCCAGCATTGCTGGCAAGGCTGCAGAGATTTTGGAACTGGCTCTGACCTGGCTGTAGCACAGGTGATGAACAAGGCACTCAGGAGGGCAACACCTCATCCCAGGCCAGGCAGTTGCCTCCAGAGGGGAAGAGCCCAGAAAAGAGCTGTGTGTTCCCCAGGCTACGGGCATGATCCCACATGCCTGCGCTCCAGCTGGGAGAAAAAGCAGCCTAGTCCACTCTTTCAAACTGGAGGGGTGGTTGGGGCAGCTGGCCTGCAAGGGGACATTGCTTCATGTGACTGTGCCACCTTCCTGGGCAGGACTGCCCTCCCTGACCAGGAATAGTTCCCCTGTACAGGAGTTAATGACCCCACTGCCAGGTGATCCCTGTGCTGTTGGACTCCAACAGCAAGCCAAGGAATCTGTGGCAGATGTGTGGTACCACATATGCTCAGCTTGAAGACGGGAAGGTGCCCAAGATTTAGAGCCTGGCAGACCCACTGGGTTGTGGAGAACAGCCTGCTGCTGCCTCCCCGGGGGATGGGAATGGTCCCACGGCTCTCTAGGGGCCAGGATTCCCCTGCCATTACTAAATAGATTCCAGGCCCACATGGCTAGGCAGGAAGGGGATGCTCTCCAACTGCAGAGGAAACCTTAACCCTACTGCCCACACCACTCAGAGCCCTGAATTCCATTGCACCAGTCTTCTCCCCTTTCCTCTTCAACCCTATCTCTACCCTGGGCACAGCTTCAAGGGTAGATGTGTGTGTATCCTCAGCTTTACCCTGTGCTGCTCCTATCTCTCTTACTGTGCCCATTACCCTGCCATAATGTCTGGAGCAGCTCTTGAGAGGCAGGAGCTTGGATCTTTCTCTGGTGCAGGGGTCCCATTCAAGACGTGATGGGGACAGGGTACATTGGGTTGTTCAGGGATGGGAAAGCCCCTGGGTGTCACACTGCAGTGCCAGACAGTGAAGGCGGGGGAGCCTTTACTACACTCCCACTCCAGGTTTACCAAAACGAGCATGGGGGAGAGCCACTGATATTGTGGACATACGGGTGCAGGGCTGCCACATAAGCCCCTGGCCCTGCAGAGCAGTGCTGCCTCACTCCCAGCCACAGCCAGATGATGGGTGGCTGTCCCTAGACCATTGGCCAGACTCCCTGTCTTTCCCCATTCCGGCTCCCACTCCTCAGAGCCTGGACTGTTACTCAGGTGCCCCCCCCCCACAACCTCATCCAGCTGCAGCTGAAATTCCTCCAAGTTGGATGGAGCTTTTCCAGTGGGAAACAATGTTCCTGATTGGAGACAAAAGGCTTTTCCCAGTGGATCCGGTGCTTGGTGCCATGAGGAAGGGACATTCAGCCCAGAGCCAGGCCATTTTGGGAAGGGAGGGAGACTCAGGCTCTGCATGCCAGATGCAGAAGGGCCTCTTCATTCCCAGAATGCTTTTGATAGAACCACAGTCCCAGCATGAAGCTTCACCTGAGCTTTGAGGCTTTGGGGCTCTGCCTATATGCAGGGCAGACCTCAATTTATCTTGTTCCAGCAGAGTCACATCCTGGCTTGTGTGGTGGCATCTGGTGGCAAGGTCACCCCAGGGCACTCCCTCAGTATCGCTAGTGACACGAAGCCAAGGTGCCAAGCAGGGGCAGAGGCACTGGGAGGATGCCACAGGCACCCATCAGGGTACAGCCAGGTAGCCCGGGGGGTGCTGGCCCCATGGCAGAGATGCAGCGTGTAGGATTCATCTGAGCCCATGCATTGCTACGACTAACAGTGCCCAGTGGGGAAGGTGGAACAGGACTGGAAAGGGAACCATGGGACAGGCAGGTGATTGTGCCCCAGACCTCTTACCACAAGTGGGGAGATGCTGTCCGCAGATCTCCTCATTGTACACACATGGACATCCCCAGCCCCTAGTCTACATCATGGGGAAGGTGGGTGTTAGGTCCCTGTGTGGCCACTCCATGTCACATGTCACCGTGACATTGCTGTCCTCCACACCACACACCCCAGTGATGTCATGCTCCATCACTGCAGCAACATCCTGGTTTGGGCCACGGTCACCTCCAGCACCGCTACGACATTTCTTGACATCATGCAGCGAGGGCCTCACTGCACCCCAAAGCGGTGACAACATGGTGACATCACAGCACCTCACACCACCCTGCTGCCCGTGCCCCAGTAACATCATATTCTCATTCCTAGCATTCAAAGGGTGCCACAGCTGTACCTGCCAGGGCAGAGGACAGGCAGGAGATGTCCCACAGAACCAGCAGACTCCTCTTCCACAGTAGCTCGGCTGCCCAGAGTACCAGCAGTGCCCCTCCACAGCTCCTCAATCCCAGCCCAGATCCTGCAGTGCCTCTGCTCCAGCCAAAGCCCATGAGCCTGGGTCCTGATGCTACGTCTGCTCACTGCTGCGAGCCTGTCCCTCCTATGCAGGACTCCTCAGTGCTGGACCTGGCAGGCTGAGGCTCAGCCAGCAGCAGCTAATGCAGTATGGAGATGAGCAGTCACCTTAGCCTCTGAGCTCACCCCAAAGGGACACCAGGTCCCTGAGGGGCTCAGGCCCACCAGCACACAGCCAGCCCCTTCCCACGCAGGCAGGCACATGGCTGGACCCCTTTCCCCAGTGACCCCCGCTCCTCCAGGGCTCAGCCACGACCAAACACAAGTACCGCTACAAAGAGGGGCTATCCCTCGCTGCTCACAGTCCTGCTGCCCCTGCCAGGGCTCCCCAGTCCCAGCACACACCCCCCATCACTGTACAGCCTCGTGAGCACGGTCCTCCCAGCCCAGCATCCTTCCATACCCATCCCATCCTTCTTCCCACCCCCTCCCTTCTCACTACCCCGCATCCCCTCCACGCCACGGGGACAGGCTACGTGCCCTCGGTCCCAGTCCGCCCTCCACCAACTTCTCCCCGGGCCGGTGACCGTGCCGGAGTTGAGAGCCGCCCCTCCCCGCCCCGGAGTCCCCGGGAAACTTCGCGGAGCAGCAAAACCACACCGCTACTCACGGGCCAGGGGGGCCGCCCGGCGCCCCCACGGCGGCGGGAGCGCATCCCGCACCGCCGCTCGCCGCGCTCCCACCTCCGGCTGCGCCGCTTCGGCTCCCGACGGGGCCGCTCCGGCCGCGCCGCGCCTTAAGAACGGGCGGCGGCGGCGGCGGCGAGCGGGGCGGGGGCGCCGCTGCCAATGGGGAGCGCGGGGTGGGGCCGCCCGCCGCCGGGTCCGGCCCCGCGCTGCTGCCGGGTGGCACCGGGAGCATCGCCCGGGCACCGGGAGAAGGGGGAGTACGCGTCCCGGGAGGCCGGAGCCACGGCCGAGAGAGCTGCGTGGCCACGGCGGGCAGTGTGTCCCGGCTCGCTGCAGTCGCTCCGGGGGTGCTGGGTGGGGAGCAGTCGGGGCATGGCTGGGCACGGCTCCCCAACTCCTGCAAGGGCAGCTGGTGTGATGGACCGAGCAGAGCCAGGGGGCTGACCCGGCCTGGGGGCGGCGAGGCTCGGGCACAGGAGGAGGAAAGAGAACGGAGCTGGTGCAACACTATTTCCTTGGAAGGGCAAGGGAGAACGGTTTTAAACTAAAAGAGAGGAGATCTAGGTTAGATGTTAGAAGGAAATTACAGTGACAACGGTGAGACACAGGAACAGGTTGATCAGAGAAGTTTTGGGTGCCCCATCCCTCCAAGTGTTCAAGGCCAGGCTGGATGGAGCCCTGGGTGACCTGATCTAGTAGGCAACATCCCTGCCCATGGCAGGGGGATTGGAACGAGATGATTTTTAAGATCCCTTCCATCCCAAACCAATCTATTGTTCTATGAATCTAAGCCACACCCCGAAGGGTCAGCACCTGCCTGTGTCATCACCCTGCACAGTCACCACCTCTCTCTGCAGGGACCCTGGAGTGGCTGTGCCCTGGCAGCCAGTCCGAACTCCAAGAAAGGCTCCACCTTATGTCATGCAAGGCACTGACTTGCCCAAAATCTTGTAGCCAGTGGATGCCTAAGGCAGGATCGCATTTATGCAAGCCTGAGCACAGAGCTCTCTGTATGTGTCTGGCAGCACAAAGTCGCTGTGGAAGGGACTGGGACAGCATTGACAAGGCTACCAGATCACCCCAGTGTAGCACATTCACAGGTGCCCCAGCACAGAGTCTGAGGCTGTGGCCACTGTGAGAGACAGCAGGAGAGATATGTTGGAAGACAGCAGGAACTACAGAAACTCATGCCACTCGGGCTGCTTCAAGTGGCTAATCACCTCCTCTGCTAAAGCCCTTATTTCTCATTGAACATGTCTGGCTATAGCTTCTGCCTGTTGCTCCTGGTTCATCTCTCCCTGCTAGATTTGAGAGCTCTCCAGTACCAGTGATTGTTTCGCACAAAGGTGCTTCCATACAGCCATCAAATATCCCTTTATTTCATTTCTGATGACTTCCTCTTGCAGGGTGCCTGGCTGAGCACCGGGCTTGCTGCATGGCTGCTGGCTGCAGGGTCCTCACAGCCAGAATGTTGGTATCCAGGCCCAGGGAACCTGCTATAGGGCACTGCCGTGGGGCAGGAACCACACCTGCTCTCTGCATTTGTCATGGTGAGCCACGATGCCAAGCAAACCCACCAGACTGTGATGTCAGTGTGACCGCCACTCATGTGCAATGCCGTGCTGGTGCGCACCCGTGCACTCCAGCGCAGCAGATATGCTCTGCCTGCCAGTGTCCACAGCCCCAGTGCCTGGCTGCCACCTTGCATGAGTGCATGTGTGCTCAGGGCGAGCATCCCTGCTGCTGAGTTGCTTGCTCATCCCAGGTTTGGTTACCACCCGGATAATTATTTGTACAAACTGCAAGCTGGCTCCCAATGCCCTCCCCGTGACTGGCAGGTACAGAAAACATACACGCCGGCAGGAAGCCAGCTCAAGCATGCCAAGACTGTGAATGGCACTGGGCACACTGGCTCCCTGGGGCTCTAAACCCAGCATGCCAGCACAGCGAGGCTTGGCTCTGGCCACGAGCACATGCACATGCAGGCAGGGCTGCGGTGTGCCAGCACGGTGTGCACGTGCAGCTGCACAGCCGTGCGTGTGCATCGGCGTTTGCATGATGGGCACAGCTGGGCACACGGGGCTGTGCGCGCATGCAGGTGCACACGCCGCGTCCGCAGGGATGTGCTCACCCCACGGCACCCCGTGAGCGCACGCCTGCTGTGCGCCAGCAGCACACGTGTGCCGAGAGGGCCTTGCACGCTGCAGCCCCCCAGCCACTGCAACTGGCACCCAGTGGAGTGGTTTCCACTCATAGGACTGCAAGGTGTTCCCCAATACCTGCTTTTGGAGCTCCTCCGTGCCTTTCCCATTCCGTGCCTTTCCCTTTCCCACCTTGGCAGCCTAGGATATTTCTTTGGGGGAGAAGAGCAGCCAGCAGGCACCTTGGCATAACAGCAGCCATGGCCATAAGAAACAGCCTTGCACCAGTCCCCGGGCCCTTTGCTGGCCTAGATGCCTCCTTCCCACCCCTCTGGTTACATTCACATTGGGGGCATAAGGGGCAAACATCTTGGGGTGGGACACAGCTCTCTGCAAGGGGCTGCAGAGGGAGGCACAGAGCATCAGTG
Source organism: Sturnus vulgaris (assembly GCF_052056855.1). NCBI lineage: Eukaryota > Metazoa > Chordata > Aves > Passeriformes > Sturnidae > Sturnus > Sturnus vulgaris. The sequence continues at coordinate 24,385,625 of NC_142250.1, read as the reverse complement.
AAACGAGCTGGGATGCATGAGAACATTCGCAGGGACATTTGCAGAGCAATGAGGTAGGGCGCAGGCGCTGGGGCATAGGGAGCCTGGCAGTGTGGTGCACGGAGGGGGGTGGGATGTGCAGGGAGTGGTGGCACGGTGATGGGGACAATGCACAGGAAATTAGAGCGAGCAGCAGCCAGACACGCTGCGGGGGGAAGGGAGATGCTGCACTCCAGCGAGAGATGCACAAAGGCGAGGGGAGGCTCTTCTGCTGAGCTGGGGCCAGCATGAGTACTAGCCAGCTCTTTCCACATCTGGGGCCCCCCTTTCCCATCCCCAGGACTAATATGTCCCAGCTTCTCCTGGCCCTTGCTCCTGGGGCCTCATCCGTGCCAACCCAGCTCCCAGGGAATGGGGGCCCTCTCAAAGCTAGCAGCCCTAATGCCTGGTGACCCTCTTCCTGGTGGCTCATCTGCCACCCCAGGCTCTCCCTGGGGAGAAGGCAGCAGGAAGGTGGGGAGCAATCTTCCCCTTGCTTGCATTACAATGGGCAGAGGGGTGGCACAGGGCTGTTAACTGGCACTGCCAAGCAGAGTAAGCCTGTGTGGCGGCAGTGCAGGTGACCCCCATGGCTCTTGCAGGGACAGTACTGCTCTGGAAGCAAGATAGGAATCCTCCCAGGATCAGTGATAGGAATCCGCCCAGGATCAGTTGGATTCATAGAGCACTTACCCAGCAAATGTCCTCTCCGGCAAATTCCAGATGGTGCAATCAAACAGGGTGCAGGTGAGCACAGGAATGCTGACTGAAGGCACTAAACTCCAGGATACTTCATTGGAGCCGTCATTCCCCTTTCTAGAGCATTATGAGGGCCAGACACCTGCACACAGCCTGGTGGGTGCACAGCACACACAGACACACTGCCAGAACACTTGCAAACACCTACACGCACACACAGAACAGTCTGTGTGCAGCCACCCCATCTACTTGTGTGAGCACTCAGGGTGCCACCCAAACGTGCCTGCAGACCATGCACACACACACACACACCTATACTCACATGTGCATGCAGTGATGTGCATTCATCCCATCATATACCCCTGCTGTTTTTTAACACAAGGAGATGGCACATGCTGCCACCACAATGCGCTGCGGGATCCCTCAGCTGCCAAGCCGATCCTGTCTCTTGCCTGGCACTGCTTTTTTCTCTGGAGGGGCTGTGCTGGGACATCCCTGCTCCGAGGGTCTAATTTCCACTGTAAATGTATTCATGGATAATTTATCCCCAGTTATTCCTGTGCTAATGTTGTCTTTTAGCTGAAATAGCTCTCCTCCTCCCTGGTGTTTACCCTGCTGATGTATTTATAGTGAGCACTCCATTTCCCCACAGCCTGCACAGTGCTGGGCATGAGTCGCTGTCCTCCCTTCATGGGTCTCCTGGGCTCTGCCTCCTTGGCAGCCCCATGATACTTCTGATCCTCTTCCAAGCTGACTCCAGCACAGGCAGGTCCCTTGGGCCCCATGCAGGCATGAAAGCAAGTGCCCAGTCTTGCCATAAATGCCTTCGTGGTTCCTCCTAGGATTGCTTTTGCGTCTCCCATTCCGCATACCCGTTGTGTGGTGGCTCACAGTGATGGACTCCCATGCTCAGATGGCTGCTTGGTTGATCCCTCTTCTCCCTGCTGTCCCTTCTCTGTCATTGTCCCACAGTGTCTGATCTCCTGTCTTGCCCACAGACATCCTCTCTCTCTGGTCCTGCATCCCAGACCATTGCACTATTTCTGTGTCCCCTGGACACCTCTCAGCGTGGGGGTCTCTTTGTGCCATGGCTGGCAGTGACCTGGCGACTCTCACTCATCCCAGTGGCTCCTTGTGAGCTTTTGCCTCCCAGCACCCTTCCCCAGGCCCCTCCTCCAGCCAGCACTTTCAGGTGCTCGCTGGGCATGGCAAACCCTGGGCAGGCATTACCATCACAGAAGTCAGGTTAACCCCCAAGTTTGGTTAATCTAGTCCTCCAGTCCTCTTCCTCACAGGTTTCCCGCGTCCTTGGCAACAGCATGGTGTGAATGCTGGATCCCAGCCACTGCTCACCCAGGGGGTCTCTAGGGGTGCCCAGCCCCTGCCCTGGGATCCCTAGTCCTGCAGCTCTCTCCCAGCCTAGCCCCTGTCTTTGCACAGCCTCCCTGGACCTCGCATAGTCCCGGCCTCTCCTGTCACCGTGCACAGTGCCCTCGGGTCCCTGCTTGGACTCTTCCTGTCGCCGGGACATCATTAGAAATGTTAATTATTTATTATCACTAAAAGCCCTTTTTGCTGCATTGCTGTTCTCTGCCTATCTCTCTGCCCCGTGCTGCCTGTAACCGGATCCGCTTGTGCTTGCCTCCAACCTCGCAGTCCCTGTCCCTGCTTTCCCTTCTACCTGCTGGGACACAGGGTGGAGGAGTGAGAGCCTTCCACCACCCCTCTGCAGGACGTGGACCTGTGGGACCAGCTGTACTTGTCCCCCTGGGATCCCAGAGCCCTGTCTGGTATGGAGATGCACCAGTAGCAGTGCCCAACCCAGGGACTGCCCTGTCCCATGCCAGGAGAGGGGATAGGAAGACAGAAGAAGGACCTGGCTGGTGCTGTGATGCAACCAGGAACCATTAGCTCTTCTCAGCCAAGGACAATGATGTCCTTCCCCAGAAGCACAGGGATGGGGCTCCCTGGCTAAGGGATATCAGCAGGGTGGAGGCATCAGACTGTGCCGCAGCCCTCCCAGGCAGCATCCCTGGCTGGGAAAGAGCCAACAGGCTGAGGGGGAGCCTGGGGTGCTGCTTTCAGCCAGCTGGGGCTGGCAGGACACACTTGGGGCAGCCAGCTGCTTCAGAGAAGCCACACATCTGTAAGGAGGCAGGGGAATGCCCAGGCTGCACAGCTCAGCCTCTTCTGCCAGTGTTCCTGAAAGATTTATCAGCTCCAAGTAGATCCCATTGATGAATCAATTAAAGCTCATCAAAAGCAGCGGAGTTCCTTCCCATGGGGCAGGGTTGGCACTGGATGCAGCAGCTCTGCCACAGCCAGCACTGGGCGAGACTGGGAGCTGCTTCAGGCTGCAACATCCCTGAACACTGCTGGGCCAGAAATCACCTCCTGGCAGCATCTGTGCCTACTAGAGCCAGCCACAGCGCCCTGGTACCTTGTAGGGACTATGGCACAATGGCCCACGACAGAGCGGGCTGTGACAGCGCCGATGGGAGCCAACTCGAGTTGGTATAAAACCTGGATTCCTCACAAGAGGCCTCTGCTTTGCATTCCCCCCACCTCCAAAAGGAGCCAAGCTATCCAGGTGAGCAAGCTCCCCAACCCCGGTGCTGTCACCTCCTGCTGCTGCCCAGTCCTGCTCAGAGTGCTGGAAAGCAATGCGGTAGGGGGAAGGAGACTACTGTGCTAGCTGTGGGAGAGATGCTGGGGGATGGCTCCCATGGGAGTGCAGGGACGAGCACCCGGGCTGCTCCCAGAGCAATATTGATTCCTGCAGCACAAGCACTGCCTTCTGTGCCTATTCATTGTCGATGTGCAGGAGAACAAGGAGTAAGAGAACCCGGCTCCCCCCTCCACAGCCAGCCCACACTCCTAGTACCACTTCCCTGCCTGCCAGCCACCGGCAGCACCAGTGTCTGCCCGCACCACTGCCTGCTTCCCTGCATTATACAGCACTGTCACGAGCTGCTGAGTCCCCAGGTGTTTTGTGCAATAATGCAAAGCAGATCTAATTCACCCCAGCCCCAAGCTCTCCGCAGTCCCACAGGCTACCCACAGGCTGAGTGTGTTCCCTAGTCAAGCATGGGAGAGAGACCCAGGACTGTGGGTGCTCTGCATGCCCCTGGCACAATGGAGCTGACAGGCGATTCCCCTGCTGTTCCTGCACACCCTTTGCCGTTCCCCAGAGCTTTTCTCTGCCAAAACCACGCTGTAAGCATTTGCTCTGCAGCAATAAATCAGAGGGATGCTCACATGAACACGGGCCAGCCCTGTGCTCCCTGGGACCTGGGTGCAGCAAGGTGCTTGAGGCAGTGCTCAGCCCCAGAATGTGGTTCATTCATTTTCTGTCTGCCCACAGCTTGGTGGGGTTCCAGGTGGCAGTTCTCTGAACTCCTTGGGTTGTCTGGGTCCTTTAGGAATAGAGCAGAGCAACCAGGGACCCCTCTGCATCCATGTATGGTCCCAGAGACTGTCTGGAGTCTGACATGGATGCAAAAGTCTTGGTTGTGGACGAGATGGTTCCTTGTCCCTGGACCATGCCTGGTTGTCCATCTTCCTCCTGCTCAAACCCTGGCAAGGAGCCAGAGAGGAAGAGCCAAAATCCCTGCCTCCTTTGACACCCCCATGAGTATGTTGAGCCAGCAAGTTCTCAGCTCCCTGAGAACCCCAGGAATCATAGGAGTTGACAGGCTCTCTGGTGGCTGGGAAGAGGCTCCAGGGCTCACAGAGAAAAGGCTGGTCAGGGAGAGTTGAGGGTGCCCCATGATGTCCCTCCCACCCCAAGGGCCAGGGCTCAAGCCAGTCGGTGCTGTGCAAGCAGGAGCTGGATGCACAGCTCACTTCAGATCAGTCCCAGATCCGGGGCTGTCGACAGCTCCTTTCTTTCCCACACTGCTCCTTTCAGCCTGCTCCTCCCCATGGCCCCAGCTGATGCAGCTGCAGATAAACAGACAAGGAGAGCCAGGCAGCAACTCCCGGCTTGCTCTGCCGTCCCCTGGGAGGCACAGACATGGCAGCTTTAGATCAAGACTTTTCAGAAGCAAGAACAATCCCAGCTATCAGCACAGAGCGGCTGGCTGGTTCCCGGCATTCACTCCTGCTGGGTGCACGTCACGGGCAGTGGGTTTTTGCACCGAGGTACTGGGACCACTGATGCAGAGCCATGGGATACTGCAGCTCCCACCAACACTGGGCTGAGTTCCTGGGGCATGGCCGTGCTGGGGGCAGACCAGGCAGCAGCAGTTCACCTCCTGTCCCAAAACTGGGAGCAGTGGGAGCCCAGTGCCACCCTGCTCTACGCAAAACTAGAGTCAGCCTTTAGGGGGAGGGATCTCCATGCCTGGGAAGATTCTCGGGACACCTCAAGACCACTCTAGCCCAGGAGAAGCTGATCCAAATCCTACAGTACTGTTTTGGGGTAGCTCAGGGACCAGTTCAGGTGGGATGCCCTGACCCATCTGCCCTTTCCTGGGGAGCATGGGGGTGTTAGCAGCGCAATGGGTCTCTGTTGCCATGGGTGGCAATCTGGAGGGTACCGCTGTGTCCTTTGAGGGAACCAGGAGCACAGACACAGAGGCTGGAGAGGACATGGGATTATGTTTCTAGTGGATGAAAAGAAGGGGGTCCTTCTGCAGCCCACACTTTGCAGTGCTTGGACTGTTTTACTGCTGCCATGGAAACTGCTGTGGAGCATCATTCTGTTGCACTGGCCAGGGTGACCAGGTCATGGCAGTTCCTAGCCTTCTTCGTGCTCTCACACCTGGATTTACAGAGTGGGAGAGAATGGATGCTGCCTGCCAGTCACCATCCTTGGGTCACCCTGGGGCTGTGGTAGGATGGGGGCATCCCAAGGAACAGAAGGGATGGAGAAACCAGGTAAATGCTGGCAGGGGCTGTCTGGTGCCATTCCCAGACAAACCCAGCTCCCACGCGGCCAGGGGCTCCACACTGCTTGGCGTCCCACAAACATAAATCATTTTCTAATTTATAACATGAATAATTGATTTTGCCTCCATAGCTGGCGATAAATCTCCTGTGCGCACATGCATAAGAAAATAATAATAATGAAAGCGATCAGGATCTGCTGCCATCGATTACCTGTGAGAGGGAACACGGTCCCTTGTGTGCCACATGAGGCTGGAATAGGGGCCACTCCCCAGGGGATGCTGCGTGGCCCTGCCTGATGTGAGCTTTCCTTGTCCTGTGCAGGGGCACCTGTCTAAGGTGGGATGACTAGACCTATCCTAGTCTGAGCCCCTGGGGCTGTAGTGGGACCCACGCTGGGCGGTCAGGAAGGTCCGAGTACCTCAGGGTATCCCAGACCTCATGCATCAGTAGTCCCAGCCTTGTGACTGCACCTAAGGAGGGATAAGATGCTTGGCACAGCCTCATTCACGGATGCCACGTGCGATGCCTCAGTGGCACCTTGCCAGGGTGGCCCGTGACCGGTCCCTGTCCCTCGGCAGCTTCACTGTCTAGGGGTAGCTGCAGAAGCCGTTCTGGCTCCCAGATGCCCGGTCCCGGCACAGGCAGCGTGCACACCACGGGACATTCCTCTTCCCGGGTCACTTCTTCTCCGGTACCCACACCATGAATCTGGCTGGGAAACAGCTGGCTGGGAATCGCATCGGATAGCTTGGGCTCGGCAGGAAGGAGGTCCTGGAGTGGGGAATGCGCCGAGACTCGCTGTCCAAAAGCCAAACTAACCAGGGCGGCCGCACCAGCTTGCCCAGCGGTGTCCCCACATGGGCCCGCCCGGTCACAGAGAGCACCACGGCCCCCGCCCGGTGTGTGACGCTGCACGGTAACGGGAGACCTGCGGCAGCCTCAGGGGGGCCAGCCGCGGGCGGGAGCGCGGCTCCCTCCCTCTGTCCACCACCGTCCCAGGCACGGAACCCCCTTCCTGCGGCTGCCGGGCGGTGGCGGGGAAGGCCGGCCCGCCGTGACACCGCGGTGCCGTGGGGACGAGGGTGCCCGGCGGCGCCGGCGGCTCACCCATGCGCCCAGGGCCGCGGGGGAGGAGCGGCGGCCGGGGCGGGGCGGGGCGGGCCCGGAGCCGCTCTGCCGGTCCCGCACTACAGGTCCCGGCGCTCCCCACGGCGGGGCGGGCCCGGCGCGGCGGAAGCGGCGGCGCGGCGCGGCGCGGAGCGACGGGGGACCCGGCGCGGCCACTGGTAAAGGCGGCGGCCTGGCGGGCGGCACGGCTCGGCACGGCCCGGCCCGACACGGCGCTCGGTACCGGGGCACAGCGGCCCGGGCTGCGCAGCCTGCCCGGTCCCGGCGCTCTCCCTCCCCTGGTGTCCCAGCCCTGATCCTTGCTCCCTGCCCCAGCCCTGATCTTTATCCCCCGTCCCATCCCTGTCTCCCATCCCTTCTCCCAGCCCTGCCTCCCTCGCCCTGTTCCAGCCCTCATCCCCACCTGCAGTCCCGCCTTCCCAGCCCGCTGGCAGGCAAGCCCCGGGATACCCGGATATCGTGGCACATTGCAGACCCCAAAACTCTCCGCACCGTGGAGTCACAGGGCGATGTGTCAGCCCTTGAGTGCAAGGAGTCTGCCATGCCTTGTAAAGCAGGTGTCGGGTGCTCACAGGTGTTGGACACTATTTTTCATGGCTGCCTGCAGGCCCCTGGCATCCTCGTCTGTCCTTCACACCACCTGCGAGGTTCTATGTGCTGCCTGCTGTGGGGCTGTCTCAGCCCTAGAGTGGCCCATGACACGATGCTGATGACCAGATACGCCTCATGCACATTTTGGGGTGGTCACCCCAGTTGCTTGCTTTCTGGTGTAAGTGCACTCCTGGGCTCTGGGCCTTGCTCTTCAGGCTGCTCTTGCTCCCTGAGTAGCTAATTTGGGTTATTTAACCTTCATTTCCTCAGGCTGGGTCTTGCTTTGTTTCCTACTTCCATTTCTTGGATCTTTGAACAGTGTCTTCTCTGGATAGTGTTTACAGCAGCTCAGTGCTCAGTATCTTCTGCCAATTTAATGACAATTCATTAGACAAGTAAAAGTTTGAGAGATGGTGTAAAACAAGACCCTGAAGTTCAGCTAAGTTGGCTCTTGCTTGCCTCATCAAAAAGCTTTGCCCAGCGATTCTTCTGAAATAACTCTTCTAGGCAAGCCAGGGTCCCTCATTCATTGTGTTGGTACGCAGGCTCCTTTAACTGCCAGTTTTGTTCTGCACTAGAGATGGGAACAGGGTTCATCCTGTTCTCAGCTCTGTTTTTGTTGTTCTTTCTTGCAGAGAAAATCAGTGCCTTGTTTGCTCTCCCCATCACTAGGGCCCTGGTTTCTTCTCGGACTGTGTGTCAGCAGGTTAATAGGTTCACCTCCGCACTGGCAAGGCTGGCCAGGTGACTGTGTCTGTGTGGACATGCTGTTTTTGCTTTTCCTGCAGCTGTTTTTGCAAGGCCTCTGCCTAATTTGCATTTTTTCTGTTTAAAAACAGTGATTTTTCCCTTTTGAGTCATCTTTATTTTTGAGCCATCATTAATTTTCTCTCCCTCCTTGTTTATTAATAGACCTTTTCACTTTTGTGCTGATTCTGCCTGGGTATATTTGTAAAGTCCTTTGTATTCCCCTTAGCATTCTGGCTGTTAACTCCTGCTAGTTTGTTGTTCCTCTCCCCTGCCCCCCTGCAGTTGTGAGGGGACACCATTGACTTACAAATCATCTTCCTATCTGGAATGTTCCCCTTTTCTTGTTCCAGGTATCTCCTAAGAGCATCTATTCCAGGTGTCTCCTAAGAGTATTGCAAGTGAAAGGCACGATTCAAATCTCTCTCAGTACCTTTGACGCTTTTGCCACCTCCTCACATAGCCAGTCTTTGCTGTGGCTGCTGGAGAGCTCTTTCTCCTGGCAGCAGGGGACAGGATGTCTTAAAGCCCACAGGGCTGCAGGCAGGAGTTGGATAGAATGCAGCTCTTGGCTCCTTGAATGCTTTACTTTGCCTTGTACCCGTGACTGTGTTCGTGCCTTTGCTCCATCTCTACCAGGTATCCAGGTCCTTTTCTGGCCCTGTTGCCTGCTGTTGAGCCAGGTGGCCTGGGCTGGAGCTCTGCTGAGAGCAAGAGAGGTGCAGGGTAGCCAAAACCTCTGGCAGTCCTTGCCCAGGCTGCTGGGGGCTGGTATTGTGCAGTTGGTAAGTGTGCCGTGGCACGTGCCTGGCATGGGATGAGTCCTGCAAGTGGCAGGTTCCCCAGTGGAGCTGTTTAGAATCTCCTTGTACCTGCCTTTTTATTAATCTTGTTATTGTGGTTATTTTTTTCCCCTTCAAAGAGCCCGGTCTGCTGCAGGCTGTAAAGAGTGACATTGTGGTGTGCGAGCTGCATGCCAAGGCTGCGTGAGGTCCCCAAAGGCTCCTGGTCCCCCAGTATTGCCACCTCTGTTCACTGTCAAGGCTTTAAGGTTATCTACTCTCTCAGTGGGAATATGGATTGAGTGGAATTAGAAACCTCGAAGGCTAAAAATACAGCTCCCTGCCAGGAAATGCGGCAGCCTGCTGAGAGGGTGCTGTGTGGCACTGAGACTTCTCCAGGAACTGGCATGTTCCACATCAGCACCAGAGCCCAGCATCCATGCCTGTTCCTAGGTTCCCTGAGCAGGACTGTGGCTGGCTTGCTCTTATTTGTGGGGTTCTTCCCTGGACAGGACAGGGAGAGAAATCAGGGAGAACACTGCCTGTGTGTGCTGCAGATGTTCGCTCGAGGAGGAGCACAGGCTGGCACATGATCGGGCAGCTGTCTGAGACCTCACAAACACACACCATGGGCACAAGCTCCCCGTGAGCAGTGTGTTCCTGGGAACAGTGCAAGAGGAGCCTGTGCCTTCAGGGAGCTTTGGCTGCCTATTGGCTGATGATCCAGCATCCTCCTGGCCATGCCAGGCTATGTTGTGGTGGGCTGGTGGGCTTTACATGCCGGACAGCTTGGCAGCACTCCTATCACCACTTTTACCATGGTACCATGGCCTTTCCCTGCTTGGTGCCAGAGTGCTGAGTTGTTTTTTTAGGTAGGTCCATAAAACAGGACAGCATAAAACATCTGGGGTAGCATAGGCCTTTTTGGGAATGCACTGCCCGTTGCTGACTCTCTTTGTGGGGCAAGCTTGGTCCCAGACTCTGGAAGTGGCAGGGTTTCCCTGCCTAGCGTAGTGTGAATGAGACCCAAAGCCAGGGCCATTGCTCTGTCTCCCAGAGCATGAAATCAGTCGGTACCGACCCGTGGCTGTGGCATCGATGAAGTGTGTAATAGGCTGGGGGCAGGAGCTGTGCTGCCCTGTGGGGAAAAAACAAAGCACTGCAGCATCCCTGCCAGTGTGGGTCATCTACCATCTTCCTGTGCTTCCCAGGCTGCAGGAAGCAGCTCTTCCTCAACAGTGTATGGCAGGCAGAGGCAAAGCTGTGCAGGGAGAGGATGCTCCCAGCACCAGCCGTCTGGCTAATGCTGCACCATCTGCTTTGGAGGGTGAGGCAAGGTGAATGGCAAGCTTTTGAGGAGCCCATAAATCCTATGTGCAAAGGCTCTTGGAGGTGACATGGGATGTGCATGGAGCAATGCTGCTTCTGGTTGCTCCCTGTGCTGGAAGTTGTCAGGAAGGAGAGCCTGAGGAGATCATTGACCCCCACAAAACATTCAGCGATGAGCCATGGTCTGGGACTCTGGGCTTGGCTGGGAAAAGTCCTTTAGCAGAACATGCTTCAGTGCCTTGGAAGCTATCTGTGGTTGGAATTGGTGGTGGTGGGGGTGCCTCCAGTGCCCCCTCCCCTCTGGCACTCGGGCTGCCACTCGGTGAGAAAATGTATAATGCCTCAGTGTTGAAAAATGACTAATCCAGTCCTTGGAAGGTTTGTAGGATACATTCCTTTCTTGCGGTCGATAAAGATAAAGGGGATCGTTCTGCCAGCAAAATTAGTGTATCAAAGAGGGGGAAAAAAATGACAAGAGCTACAGAGACAGAAAAATGATTGGGGCAGCCCTGGGAGGGTGCTTAACATCACCACTGTACCCGTGCCTGCACCTCGTGTTCTTGCCCACCTTCGCAGCATGAGGTGCAGGCACAGGTGCCGCGGTCATGCTAGGGGTGATGCCCTGCTGGGCTTTTCCAGCGGTTTCCAGAGAGCCTTGAGAGACTCATCCATCGTGCCAAGGCAATGGTCTGTCCATCCATCAGGAAGAGGGGATGATGCCATGTGGCATGGGCAGCCCCAGCCACTTTCCAGCCAGTGGTTGGCCTCCCCTCGCCTTCCCGGCACCACTGCTGGCTGTTGATGAGGGGCCACGGCGAGCGTTCGCGCCTCGGTCAGGGGCTGTGTGGAGGGGAGGCTAATGTACCGGAGGTGCCTCGGAAATGAGAGCCTTGGATGGGTTCCTGGCCCTATTGATCTGCCGGCAGTTTATGCATCCTGACATTCATAATCTCGCTCGGCGCTGATGGTCCAGATTAATGGGCCCAGGGGCTGTCCATCCGTCACTTCACATTAATTACTGAAGAGGTGTTTTTCCAGTGATTTACCTGACAGCGGCCTGTGATGAATCCCCCTAAACGGAGTGGGCAGTGATTAATCATGGGGCCCCAGTCCAGCCCCACTCTGCCTTCCCCTCAACCACAGTGCAGCCCCCCGCACCATCCGTCTCCATAAACCCTGTCTGATGCATATTTATAGGGGCAGGGGGGCCTGGCCGCTTGCGGTGTGCCTGCTTCTGCCAAAGATGATGAAAAATAAATCTCGGTCGGGACAGGGCAGCAGGTGAGCAGGGCTGCAGCATGCCAGGGTCCTGCGCCAGGGTATCCCTGCACTGGGGTTTGCTTTCTGTTGTTCTGTGGTTTTGATGCCTGAGTAGTGCACGGTCTCAGTGTTCTGCTTCAGCTACAGACACTGGTCCCTCGGGCTTGAGGGTCCCAGGTAGCAGCTGCCAGAGCGGGGAAGGTGCCTTAGTGATTCTGTCAAGATTTCCCTGCTTCCCCCAAGCCAGATGCGCCCCACCAAAGGCTGTAGAGCTGTGGGGTGCTCCAGGCCCCAAACCTTCTCTGCAGATCCGCTGCTGTGGGGCAGTATTGGGGCTCCATAATCCATCATTGCATGCCAGCTACTGAGGGAGCAAGAGTGAGTGCTGGGACCCTGACTCAGTGACCTGGGCAGGGGCTGCTCACTGTGCACTCAGCTGTGGGGCTGTTGGGCTGCGGGCAGGACAGTGACACTGTTCTCTCGTTGGCAGGCAGTGGTGGCACCATGCAGCAGGAGGCGGAGGGCAGCCGGGTGCGCCGCAGGAAGCCCGACATGGCCCTCTACGTGCCCAAAGCACGACGGGAGAGAGAGGCACAGGCGACAGGTGACATACGGGTTGGGCACCGCCAGGAGCCTGAGAACCACCGCCTGCTTCAGGACTCAGGCTGGGCCAGTGGCGAGCGGCAGAGGCAAAGCCCCCGTGCCAGAACACAGGCAGGCAGAGCAGCAAGGAGGGAGAACAAGGTGGATGCTGGCCCAAGGGAGCTGCAGATAGCCTCTGCCAGGCACAGCCATAGGACGAGAGGCAGCTGCCCTGTTGCACTGGAAAGCCTGGAGGCCTCACCCAGTATCTGTGAGCCATGCCCAGATCCAGCTCTTGCTCAGCCCTGGGACAGGCAGGACAAAGCATCTCATGAAGAACCTGGAGAGCTGAGCCACGGCCACAGGATAATAAGGACTGAGCCTGATCCTCCATCCCCACAGAGTGCCCACACTGTGAAGGCAAACCCCGAGCCTGGGGATGACCCCACTAGCCCAACACCTGCTGCTAGCCCAACTGTGGTTTGTCAGACAGGCCCGAGTGACATGTTGGAGCACTTGGGGGACAGCACCCTAGATCCAGCTGGGGACCTCTCCCAAAGCCTGGGAGAACCTGCCCTGCAGTCAGCAGGGGTGGGCAGCCATGGCAGCTTGCCCCAGTTGCGGGGGGAGACAGTGGGTCTGAAAGCTGGGGAGGAGGAGAAGGAGGAGGAGAGGTCTCTTCTGGCAGAGCAGAGCATAGGTTGTGCCACTAGGGTACCAGAGGAAGAGGAGATGTGGGGAGGCAGAGCTGAGCTTCCTGGGGAGAGCACCTTGTGTGCACCAGGAGCCAGCTGTGAACCTGTGTTCTTGAGAGGTAGCATGGGCGATGTTCCAGTACTGCCAGGGGGGAACACTCCACAACAGGACATGGGCAGCCCATCCCAGCTCCTGCCTGTCACGGAGGAGAGCACTGCTGGTGCTGGGGAGCCCAGTGGGGAGGATGACCTGGTGCCTGCTGTAGAGGAAGCAGGCAGCACTTCAGCCTGCACAGATAACAGTGCTGAGAGCAGCCCGTGGGAGGGAGCACCTCTGGAAAGGTGTGAGCCCCCACCGCCCCTAGAGCTGCTATGCCATGGCATGGAGGGGATCTCACCTGCATCCTGGGCCAAGGAGCTGTCAAGGCCAGATGAGGATGTGGGCTCGCTGCAGAAGCACCAGGAGGCTGAGAAGGAAGAGAGAGGTCTCCACAGCAGCTCCTCTAAGGAAGGACAGACCAGTGCCAGTGCTGAAACCCTGAGCCAGACCAGCCCAGGTGCTGAGGAGAGCTGGGATATGCTGTTCAATGATGACGGGGACTGCCTGGACCCACGCCTGCTGGAGGAGGTACTTCTGCAAGCCACTGTTTGTGGGGATTTTCAGGGGTGGTGACTGGTGCCCGCTGGGATGTGGGAGATGTCTGTTCCTCTGTTCTCTGGGGTGAGTGCATGAGGGGGGTGGGCTGCACCCAGGGCACGGTCAGCCTAGCTGGCTGTGCTGCCTGCTCTTAGAGCCAGCCTTCCTCTGTGGTGCCAAAACACCTGGGATCTCCATTTTCCCACATCTGTCCCATCCCATCCAGTGTTGCTAGGGAAGGCTGGACTGGTCGTCCCTCTGTAGTACATAAAGTGTGCCCAGTAAAACCTGCTGAAGTGCTGTAAACTGCAACTGCACCCTCATGAAACCAGGGCAGGTGATAAAGAAATGGGCTGAGATATATGGGATTCCATTGAAACAGCAACGGGATGTTTCCTCAAAACTATGGCTTCTTAATCAGCTGTGGCTCATTGCCATTCCCTCCTGCACACATGCTGCTGAATTTACTACAGTTGGCTGCTTAGTGCTAGGACCCACACCGTTTTGCTGCCATTCATGAGGAAAGCTGAGCTCCTGCAGCAAGGCTGGATATCCCTTATTGCATTTTAAATCAGTAGCATCAAACTGGTAATTTCCCAAATGACATTAATGTACCTGAAGAAACAAGCAATGTTAATATTGTTACATCCAGTGTCTGCCTCCCCCTGGCTGGAAGCAGGGTGTGAAGGAGGGTGGTGCCTTAATAACAGTGTCTGTGAAGGGATCAGATTAACTCAAGAGCACTCTTACTGAGGGGCACAGGTCCCACCTTGTCCTCAAGGCCTTGCTTGGGCTGATACGTCCTTTTGGAGTCTGGCGTTGTGCTGAAACGGTGGGACACACAGGGCTTGCATTTGGGGGGATGTGGAAGGGCGTTGGGTGTTCCCATCCTTCCTTGGCTGTGCTCCCCTGAGCCACTGTGTCCCACCCTCCAGACCGGAGGCTGTGGTGAGTGCTGGTGCGAGGAGGACAGCACTGCTGCTCTGAGGCAGCTGCTGCAGGTGGCATTGGCTTTCTGTGGGCTGATGCCATGGGCATGGCTTAGTCCTCAAGGGGGGAAGGTCAGGGAGGATCCCTGTAATGGTGCAGCCATGGGATACTGTGGGCAAGGTTGTGCTGTGCAGTACAGGTTCTCACTGCAAGGAGAATCTGTATTGGCTCCCCCATGCACAAGCTCTGAGACAACTTTGAGCTTTCCAAGGAGCTTCCCAAAATGGGTGAAAAAGAAGCTGAAATAGGGATTTATCAGAAGTTGCCATCTTTGTCCCCAGCAGATTCCTACATGATGCCTTGTGCTTCCTGAGCCCTCTGAGCTCTCAGCAGGTGGATGGAGCTGCTTGGGGAGGGCTCAGGCACTCGGGAAGATGGAGCTGTTGTTAATTAACAAAAAGAACAAGAAAATTAGTAACGTCTTCCTCGTAACCGAATCTTTATGCAATGCAGATAGCTGGCAGAGAGCAAGATTTATGACGTTCTGTGTGGAGGAGAGATTTCTGATAGCGGATGGCTCTTTAATCTAGCAGGGAAAAAACACCATAGTGAGCACTGTTGGCTGGAAGCTGAAACCAGACAAATTCCGAGTAGAAATCAGTTTGAACACAGAGTAATTAAGCACTGTGACCATTTCCTTGCAGGCTCTGTGGACTCTCCATCAGGCGTTGCAGCATGGTAGGGGCCGTGGTGCTTGTGTACCCAGGGCTGTGGTGTAAGTGAGCAGCCACAGACCCCTCTGGCCTGCTTTGGCAGGAGTGTGTCTTTAGAGAGCAGCGAGATGTGATGGACAGGCTTCATTTTCCCTGTCATCTGTCTGTCCATCCATCAGCGAACCCTCCCCAGGATGCCTGCCAGGGCTGGGAACTCCACTATGGCTCCCACTCCCTGCCCTGTGCCGCGGCTGGGGAGCTGCTGGCATGCTGTGTGCTGGCAGTGCTGGGGGACCTGTTGAGCTGTGCCTGCCACATGCTGTGGCTGAGCCCTGCTGCCAGATGGCTCCTGTCCTTCCTGCCCCGCCACACCCTGTGATTTGTGAAGGTCAAGGACTGCTCCGGCACTCTGTGCTCCTGCTCTCTAATCATCTTCCCGGTGCCTGGCACTACCTGAGTGCTCTGCTCCCTCAAGCAGCACCGTAGGGCTTTATCCTGCCTGGGAATGTCTCCCTTGCTTCTCTGGAGCAGGTGCAGGGTACCTGGTGAGTGTGCTGCCCTGCACAGGGGTGATGGCAGGGCAGGAGGCTCTGTTGGCAGTGCTGGCTTCTCCCTGAGCTCCATAACTCAGCTCTACCCTCCTCCGGCATCCAGCCGCTATGGCAGCACCCCCTTACCTGCCATGAATCCATCTTCCCCATAAAATTGTTGGAATGAGCACTTTTTATCGACTGAGCTGGCTGGGATTTATGGGCTCTAACCTTGCAGTCTTAGTGTGCTCTGCTGTGATCGCTTAGGGGATTGGGGTGGGAACCCACCTGAGTTATGTACCCATTTCTTAGCATCATTCCAGCCCCGGCTCCAGGGGGAACAGGGGAGCTGCCAGTGGCTTTGGACTGCACCTGGCCTGGTGTCTCAGCTGAAGAAGGGCAGTGAATCCCCTTGGCCACTGGCACAGCGTGGTTTGGAAAGCAAGCATTCAGCGAGCGATGCAGGGTGGCCCACTGGGCAGAGCATGGTGCAGGGTGGCCAACTGGCACTGGCAATTGTGTGGGACAGAGGAAATAGGGGTGGCTGCACCCCTGTCTTGTGGCAGCAGGAGGCTGCTGCCTGTGTTTTAAAATAAAGGTTGAAAAATGTGCAAGCTAGGAAAGCTCTACAGCCATCATCTTTTAGGGCTGGAGAAAGTACCCCGCTGTGAGGTAATAAAGGTGCCCAACCCATTTTATCAAGAAGATGATTTGAGAAGGGACTTGATTAACATCAGTAAGTGCTGTAATGGGGAGGAGACCAGGGACTGAGGGTTCTTTAATCCAGCAGAGAGGCAGAA